>NW_006239012.1:11106-53854 GCF_000226075.1 Solanum tuberosum | reverse complement strand
ATCTTGGAACAATAAATTCAAGAATACAGACACATTGTTCTTCCTCTATACACTCTTCTATAGGCTCAGATGGCTCGATTAATTTCTCATCATCTAAACATAATGTAGAAAAATGATTGGAAGGATGTCCAATGTGCCCTAACTCATGAATTGTATTATTTTTTACACCCTCATGTTTACATATACTAGATTTTTAAAAATAATATTATCTACATTACATAACTCTCGTGCACTCTTCTCAACAGTGACAACATCAATAACAGTATAATCAAGCAATTGACCCTCCACTCTTAGCTCTTCAAGTTGATTTTATAAGTATTTTTTCTTCCTCACACATATTATTACTAAATTGTTGGGTTTCATATAATTTAATCTTTGCACTCAACTCAATATCTAAATAATAGAGATCAAATTCAAATTTATATTCAGAGTTGCACTTACATATTGATTTATAGCAAAGTATTAACAAATCTTCCATGTCCCCATACAACTCATCTAGTTGATAAAAAAAAACTAACTTATACAAACCCATAAAATCAGAAGGGCAAGAATTGCAAGAACACTTTTCACTACATATTTTTTCAGATGACATCTCAAGAAGGGTAAAAGAAATATGATAACAATAATAAAAAAAATAAAATTTAAACTAATCCTAAGAAACAAAAAAGGACTACAAGTCAAAATAAATACTAAAGACAATTTCCAAGCCAATATTCCTCGGCAGCGGCGCCATTTTTTGATAACGTTCAAATATATACTTCTTGAAAAGAAATATAAACGATCGTATGCAATATATTTACCCAACTATGAGTCGGGGTCGATCCCACAGAAAATATGGAAGAATATTGTCAATAGCAAATATTTAACTCGATAGTCGTTATATAAAAAATGGGGGGATTTAAATCGAAATAAAAACAAAAAAAAGATAGCTTAGAACTAAGTGTTAATTTATATTCAGATTATTAAAAGTAACTAGGAATGTGTTCCCCATAAGCTCATAACGCAGTAATCCTAATAATAGTAATCCTTTTCTAGTGTATTACATGCAAAGTGATAAGTTAGGTATCTCTAAATCCTTGGTCCGGCATCTAGAGAATTTCACCCCGCACCTTGGTCCGGCTACGTGTGTATAATTTACTAACCCTTACCTTTACCTCATATTAGACATCATAATCGATGTTTGGCTTAGTTATTACTTCGCACCAATCGACACTAGCCTATTAGATAGTATCACACTAAATCTATGTTGATAATTCTTTTCTTGTTAATTACCTCCTTGGTCCGGCAAGTAGTAACAAGGCGAGTTCTAACGTTGGCCACCGTTAAAAAGACTTCTAAACGAAAGAATTATCAATGCATGCAAAACACTATTCAAGAATTACTTATTCTATATAAATATAATATTTTATTCCCTTTAATTCATTAAGCTGCCTATTTGATTTCCTTATTGAACTTTTAATCTTTAATTCGTTTTAGCTCCAAACTTCTCCAATTTTCCACCAATTTAATCCTACAAATAAAATACACAATTTAGCACAATCCATCAAATTAATGCTCAAAAAGAACAAATATAAATAATAAATGTGAGGAAATAATGATTAAAAATATGTATTTTTAGCCTCACATCAATAGCCAACTTAGGCCAAAAGTCTAAGTTGGGGGTGTGGTGAAAAGGAAAAGGAAAAGTCAAGAAGTGCAAGAAAGCCTCCTAAACCTATTGTATTGCAAAACAAAATGGAAACCCTCCATATAAAAAAATAAAAAATAAAAAGAGAAAAAGAAAAAGAAAGAAAAGAAAGAAAAAGAAAGCAAAAGAAAGTTGTAGAATAAAAGTGCAAAAGAAACTGGGCTTCCAAGTAATACATGGAGAACGAATAATATGATGACTTCTGAGCACTAGAAGAAGAATTGAGGAAGGAAGGGAAGAGGATGTCTTGAGAACATCACATCTCACGAGGAAAAAGTCACTAAGCCTAAGTGACCATACTTTTGCACTCAGCCCCACTACAAGCCTTAGAAAGACCTTTTTGATCTTGAGTAAGCTGGATCGAAAGTCAATTGGAAAATAAGGGCAAACCTATGGGTGAAAACATGCATTGTGTTCCTCTTTTTGAGTGTGAGCATTGTGTCTGATTCCTGATTTTAAATTGACTCATATATGTGAGTGAATATGGAATCATTCTTTGTGCGAGGGAATTTAGATACTTTTGTTGAGCTTGAACTTGCACAAGTAGCAAGTAATGCGAGCATGAGAATCTTTGGTGATGGTGTGTTACAATTTGAATCTTTGAGTACATAATTGATCCTTGCATAAGTAAATTGAGTCTTGTTGTGTGCATTCATGCTTGTGTAGCACTATTTGAGGCACCCTTTTTTAACGGCTGAACTTAAGTTTGCTTGAGGACAAGCAAAAGCTTAAGTTGGGGATGTTGATGAGTCCACAAATTGGACTCATTTAAGGCATTGTTTTAATGGAAATAGTGTCCTTGAATGCTTGTTTTACCTCAATACCTGATTAAAATGCTGAAGTTTCAGGTATTTGAAGTTTTAGTGGAAGCATGACACTTAGGCGCAAAACGGAGCAAATAGGGCTGAAAAGAACAAGAAATGGAATCCTACGGATCGCCGAGTTTAACTTGGCGAGTCACCAAAACTACATAAGCCTTCCTTCGTTCCAGTACGTGAAGCCTTGAAGGAAGTGGATAAAAAGGCGAGGAAAGGAGCAGTCGGCGAGTCGCCAATTAGTTCCACGAAGCAATACTATACCACCCAATGATCCAGAACGCGAGGATGCTGAAGGAAAGACACTGAAGGAGATGATCTAATTAAAGGGTGGATCATCGAGTTCATTTGTACCACTCAATGATCCAGAATGCAAGGATGCTAAAGGCAAGACACTGAAGGCGATGAGCTGACCAAAGGGTGGATCGCCGAGTTCATCGGCGATCTCGACTAATGTTGCCGAACAATCCTCCGCAACACAATCTGTGAAAACTATAAACACTATTTAGAGTTGTAGTCTTAAGGGTTGGAATGTGGAACAATTATTATTATTATTTTCACTTTAGAACATATTCTAAAAAATAGTTTCTCTCAAGTTTGAAGAGGGTTTTGTGGAGACTTAAAGAAAGGAGTTCTTCTTCCCCAAGTTGGAAGTGGGTCTTCTCTATTTCACTTCCCTTTGCTTAATTAAAGGTTTAATTTCTTATACCCAGTTGATTTCTTTATCTATGTTAGGTATAATTTCTTATTTCTTGATGTGTGGCTAAAAACCCCCATTATTGGGGTGTGATTTAGCAAATACGGGTTGATATTCTTGTTGGGTCTTGCTTGCTCATAGGTTAGATGTATGTTAATGGTGATTTCACCTAGTTGTTGTGGTTTATCTAAAGGGTTTGTAGTTGCAAATACAAAGCCACCCATGTGTTTTCGGCTTTCCCAAGAGGGAGGTCGTGAAACAAAAACCACTAGACTTATGGCCTAAGATGTGGGTCGACATGCGATTCAGCCCGAAAGGATAAGCCCTAGTCCCATATCCTAACACTCAGCTCGAGAGAGTGAGTGTGGTAAGGCGTAGGATGGTATTCATGCGGCAAATGGGTGTCCGAGAGGAACGCATTTGAAACGGGGTAAATTGCCCGAGAGGGAACGTATTTCCATTTAAAGCTTAGCCTAGTTACTATTGTCTTGCAAATTTCCTATCGAAAGCATGTACCCAACAATTTATCTCAACTTATATTGCGGTCACATCCCAAGAACCTTTCGCCATACTTGATTTTCTTGTTTATTTTGCCGTTTTATTACTTGTTACAAAACCCCATTTGATATTTGACACTTTCGTGTCACCCCCTTAAAAATACTATGTATTTTATCGCAAACGTCTTTAACTACGACTAACTTGAATGAAATTCTAATTGGTTATTAATTCTCAAAAACCGCTCCCTTGGGACACGACCCCAACCTTTAGTTGGGTTACTATACTATCGATGATCGTAGACACTCATACCATAGGTTAGTATCGTTGGTCACGATAATTATCACTGCATTCATGCATGTAGGTCCCGACAGACGACCCAGTAGACCTTCTCAGTAGTAGGATTGACTTCCATCCGGTTGGGTAGCCCCTTTCCTTCGGAGCTACCAGAGTTGGGAGGTTTGTTAGCTTTTGTTGTATATATTTTCATGGGTAGGCTGGGGCCCTGTCCTGCCAATATTTACTACTCTTAGAGGCTTGCAGACTAGTTTGTGGAGTTTATAGCTACATTATGGCCATGCTGGTCTAGTTTGTTGGTTTGCTGAAGCTTGTTAGTTGTGCGATGCATTGTCTTGATATACCTACTTTCAGTTTCGGTATAGAGATCATGGTGGCCTCGACGGCCCAATCAGGACTTCTGTGCTAGTTGGCTATTTCTTTATATGAACTCTTGCGAGTAGCTTTTTCTTTTATGGATCTGTTTACAGGGGCCTTGCCGGTCGAGGGTCTAATTTTAAGCCGAGATATACTTGTTTGTTTTCTTGACTGCGTGTGGCTGTCATGCGCTAGTAGCAAATGGTTCAACAGGGTCGGCTCGAGCATGAGTTTTGGCATTAGGAGCCAGTTGTGCCCCTTGAATCTGGGGCGTGACACAAACAGTGGAGATTATTGAAAGCATAAAAATATAGACTAAAAATAATAGTAAAACCAAAAGTGTCTTGATTATCAGCACTAAATCAAGATTACAAAATTTGATCACCAAATGCTCAACCAAAAAATGTGTTCAAAAAGAAAACTATCGTTTCTCCCCACTTAAGATATCTTAGAGTTTCAATAATCATTCAAAATTAAACCCTAAGGAATTAAAATACTCTTAGAAAAGAGTCTTACATGAAGTAGGAGAAATACTGACGTCACTCTTCACGAGCAAGGTGACGGTCCGTGAGGAAGTACACAGCCTATTAACCCCTTTGTAAACCCAAACTTACACAAAAAGTTGTCAATCTTCATTGCACGAGCCACTTAAAACTGTGGTTAGGATTTCCAGATTTAGGAGTGTTAACGCCGAGTGTGCGGCTTGTATGGTGTACCACGATCCATCTGGGGCCTCGATTAGTTACACTTCACTTCACTTTCCTTTCTTTTAGATCACTTCCACAAGCATCTTCATTGCTCGTGCAACACTTCACGGCTCGTATAGCCACTAGTGTAGTCTCTTTCACTTGCCACGTCACTTTTACTCCTTTCCTTCTTTCAATTCATTCCAAGTGTTTTTAACTACACATTAGCAAAATAAACATCATATCCACATAAACAAGCTCGACTTCTTTCACTAATCCTTTGTTTTGAGCGTCAAATGTGCTATGAGTTCATGACACATCAACACCCTCAACTTAGAACTATTGCTTGTCCTCAAGCGATGAAAATGAACAACATTTGATGCTCAAATACATAGGAACAACATCACAAATATGCATCAACTATTTCCACAACACTTCAATCCAAAATTGTCTACTTAACATGCAAGGATCAATGGACGATATCCCATTATACACAACCAATCATGCTTATACTAGTACTAACTATTAACTAACATAACAAATTAGAAAAAGAAAACATAGAACCCTCACACTAAAGAAGTCCCTCACACATGATATTTGGGACTAACAAGTACTATGACTCTCCAAAAGAACTTCTAACACTACAAGTATACATACCATAGGCTTGCCCTTGTTTTCTATACTTCAACTATCGAACAATCGGAATAGGATCACTATATGACTTTTATTGGCTTGTAGCCTTGGCTCAAGTTAGGGAGTGGAACATTTTGGTCTATGAGTGACTAGATTACCTTAGTTCCCCAAAGTTCTTATTAGAACGCATCTCTTATTTGAGTGGTTCCAACCTTTTTTTCTTTAACATATCCCAGTACCCACATAATATATATATATATATATATTTATTTTTATTTATTTATTTTTTATCATTTTTCTTCTTATTGTAACTACCATTTACTTGAACCATCCATAACATACAATTTGGTTTCGTGCCTTCGGAATAACCAAGTATATGATACTGCTAAACTATTTCTTTTTCATTTAGGTCATGACCACCCTCAACTTAGGGTTTTGGCTTGATTTGTGGCATCGTGCTTTCGGAGAACCAAGGATACAATATCAAAAAGGTGACAACAAAATAAGCCTCAAGGCTAAATAAGGTTCAAGGGTTAATGATTTCATTTGGTAGTTATTTTTTGCTAAAGTGGACTAAAACAAAAAAAATGGCCTATGATCCTTTCCTATCCAGTTATTTAACAATCTTAGCAAGACTACTTGGGAAAGTTCTAGCTTACACCTATAGAGTTAGACTTCCTACCAAAATTACACTCACATGGCACGTGCCTACACTTTTAGTACAACCAATTTATGTCCTAGTTAGAAATGGTCAACATGCAAGTATTGAGTGATGAATCATGAGTTTATGGTTTTTTTGATGCATTATATTTCAAGTTAACATGCGTCTTAGGAAAATTTGTTAATAGATGTGATAATATTTTGGTCTAATCTTGCAGGAAATAGGTTTTGAGTAGTTAGAGTTTAACGTAGCTTAACCATCAGGATTTTGGCAACAGACGAGCTCACCCATGAGCCATCATTCGCTTGACGCTCCATAGGTGCAGCCATAGGTGGTGTGTTTAAGGAAATCAGACCAAGTGTGGAACTACGAAGGCTAATAATGCCTCGTATGCTGAGTGGCAGGTCGTGGATTGATGGTCGTCGCTTGATTCAAAGAAGATGAGTTATAGTACTTGAACAAAGAAAAGATAAGACGGACCATGAATAGACCTATGAGCAGAAGGTGATGGCCGTCGTTTGAAGACCATATGATTTTGGCCAACTACAAAACCACGGAGAAGACCACAGATTGTTGATCCAGTCATCGACAGTAGAAAGCCTGCCATTGATCGAAACTGCCCAAACCAGAGTTTCCTTAACTTCATTGTCCTATAAATACTACTTGTATATTTCATTTTTAGGATGTTAAACCTTTTGTGATACTTTATTTTGTCTTTGATAATTATTTTACAAACACTCTTGGCATTTAATTCTTAAATTTGGTATATGTAATTTGCTTTTAATTTTAAATTCAAGATTTCGGATTTCATCTATTCTTATTGTAAGTTCATGATTTCTATTTCAAATCCTAATATGAATTGTGATAACTCAAGCATGAATAGCTAAATCAACAACTAGGATTGTGGAAACCATGAGTAATTAACAAAGTAAAACCATAATTAAGTAATTCTTGAATAATGTTTATGCATGTATTGTTAATCATTTCGTTTTGAATACTTTTTAATGGTGGCCAACGTTAGAACTCACCGCATTCCTACTTGCCAGACCAAGGAAGTAATGAATGAGAAAGGGATTGAACAACGGAGACTTAGACGTGATAATTCGCTATCTAATAGCCTAACCCACTTACTGTTAAGGCTAATCTGGGGTTAATGGTAATGGTTAGTAAAGCATACACCCATAGATGGACCAAGTTGCGTGGTGAAATTCTCTATTTGGAGGGTCAATCACTTAGGAGATACATAACTTACCAACCTTGCATGTTAACACTACGATAAATTTACTATCGTTGGAATTACTGCGTTAAGAACTTGTGGGGAACACATGTACCCTAGTTTTCATCTCATATTGATATTTCAAACTGTGAATTGTGATTTTTTGTTACTTGTTACTACAAATCAATTTACTATTACTTTATATACAAATCCCCCTTTTTATGGAAGTAATTTGACTAAAAGTAGATAATCATAAATTAGCCTAAGTCTAGACCATATACCTCGTGAGATCGACCCTAACCTAAACGTTAGCTTGTTTATTTGACAACGACCGCTTATACTTCTTTAGAGAGGTATAATTTGGGCATATCAAATTTTCGCATCGCTGCAGAGGAATACAACTTTTAGATTAGACTAATTTTGTTATTGAACTTAAAGTCAAATATTTCCTTATTTTATGTTTTGTTTTGTTTTTTTTCTACAAGTCTTATCTCTAATGTATGCCAAGTACATAGAGTCAAGAAAATCTCATGACTCCTTACGATTCTGAATTAACAAGAACTTTGAGAAGAATGGTTGGAAGAGGCTTAAATCTCAAAGTACAGAATGATCCAATCAGAGTGGGTCAAGGGAATGGAGCTAGTTTCCAACCTCTGGGAGTCTTGAACATGCTTGGGCATATTCAGGGTAATCCACAAGTTGAAAAAATGGAAGGAGGGAAAAATCAGTCGGCACTAAATATATGTGATAGCTACAGGGTTGATCATAATGCTATGGGGTCGACTATTGCTACAGTTATCCCTTCACTACATCCCGAACATACTTTCGTGGTGACCGCTATTTTGATACAGATGTTTACATTTAGAGAGCTATTTGCTAGGTTACCTTCAGAGGATCCATATGCTCACATGTTTAAAATGAAGAGTATTTGCTTGAGTAGTGTGGGGCAACTAGATTTAGACATCGATGTGATCAACTTAAAGGTGTTTCCACTTTTGTGAACAGCTGATGCTACAATATGGTTTTCAGAATTTCCTTATAACTCAATCACCATTTGGAATGGGCTACACAAGAAATTTATGAAAAGGTATTTTCCGGTGTCCAAGAAGTTGAATCTCAAGGAAAAACTCAATAATTTGTGGCATTGCATCGAGAGTCGATGAGTAGCTCTTGGGATAGATTCACTGGGTTTATGAGGATTGTGCCCAACCACCGCATAGATGACGAGTCACTGAAAGAGTAATTTTACAGAAGGTAAGATGATAATGGAAAGTTGTGCTAAATACTATTTCAGAGGATCTTATGCAGCATGCACATTTCAATAGATTTCTGAAAACTTGAAAAGATCTCTAAGAATAAGAAGGCACGGAGCACTAGAAATTCAAATACTAGAAGCAACACATTTTCTGTACAAATCGCACTAATTCAGCCCAATGAAGATATTTGTGAAGAAATGGCCCAATTGAGAACATAAATTGGCTTGGTATTGAAAAATGTGAGTGGCACCATTGACAAAGTGAATACGGTGAATTATCAACCTAAAGAACCACTTGCTGATGAGTATGTATGAGGAGGATGTGAATCTTGTGAATGATCAGACATGGGGTTTCCAAACTAACACCCAATGACCCAATTTGGATAATTGGTACCAAGGTTAAGGAAACCAAGGTCAGAACTATGGGAACTTTTATCATGAAGGAAACTATGTCCATGATGGGAATTACAATTGTGAAAATAATTATAACCAGAAGGGGAATGGTAACAGGAATGATAAGAATGGACCCTATATTCCACCTAGGAACACAGATGCTGGATCGAGTATAAATAACATTAAAGATATGATGCACAAGATGATGAAAAGATTTGATTCGACTGATGATAATGTGAAGGAGATGCGTAATGATTTATCTGGTATTGGTGAAAGAGTTGAGTCCCGTGCAGTATCAATTAAGTAGATTGAGCAGCAGTTGAGCCAGTTTTCGACAAGTATAAATCCTTCAGCCAGGAACACTTCCTAGCAATATTATCCAGAATCCGAAGAATGATGGTCATTGCATGACATTCACTACTAGAGAAAGAAAGTATAATATAGACCCTGTTATGCCGACTGGAGTGGAAAGTGTAGAAAAGCATGTAAAGGACAAAGTTTAGGTAGTTGAGAAGCCGAAAGATCATAATGAGAAGGAGGCGGAGGTTACACAAAAGATCATCCCTATGCCAATACCTCCACATCCCTTCCCACAAAGGTTGGTAAAGAAAATGAAAGAAGGAAAATACTACAGGTTTATAGCTATGTTAAAGCAGTTGTCCATAAATGTTCCTTTGGTTGAGGAACTTGAGCAAATGTCGGGTTATGCTAAGTTAACGAAGGATTTGATGACTAGGAAGAGGGCTGTAAATTTTGAAGATGATGACAAGTTGCAACATTGTAGTGCTATTGTTACGAGATCATTAGTGCAAAAGAAAGAGGATCCTTGAGCATTTACTACTCCTTGTACAATTGGTATGTTGCATTTCGCCAAAGTTCAATGTGAATTGGTTGCTAGCATTAATCCAATGACATTGTCTATACACAAAAAGTTGGGCTTGGGAGCCCCCAAACCGACTGCAATGCGGCTATTCATGGCTGACCAAATTGTTAAGAGACCGATTGGGGTACTTCAAGATGTCCTTGTGAAATTTTAGTCATTCATATTTCTGCCGGACTTTGTTATACTAGATTGTGAAGTGGATTTTGAGGTCCCCATCATCTTAGAGATACCATTTCTAGCTACCGGGCATACTTTGGTTGATATGGAAAAGGAGCAGATGAAGTTTTGTTTGAACAATGAAGAGGTCATTTTTAATTTGCAGATCTATGATGCATGCTAGTGATCTTAAGGCGGTGTCCATAGTGAATCATGTTGTTGGGGAAGTCCCAGAGGTTTCTAGTTAGGAGAGACTTGGTGTTGAGGTGTTAGCTGTTGTGATCAAGAATTTTGATGGAGATGGTATTGATGAATATGATGAGCTAGTAGTTGCACTTGTTAGGGTAAATTTTTCTCATCGTCAACCAAAGAAGCTGGATCTTGATTTAAAGAATCGAGACACTCCGCCTGCGAGACCATCTGTTGAGGAGCCTCTGAAGTTGGAGCTTAAAGCTCTTCCATCTCACTTGCGGTATGTGGTTTTGGGCCAAAATAGTACTTTACCTGTTATTATTGCTTCTAACTTGAATGAAGGGCAAGTAGAGGCATTGATATCAGTCTTGAAATGATTAAAAAGGGCAATCAGATAGAGTATTACTGATATTATTGGTATCCCACCGGTATCTATTCTCACAAAATTCAACTTATGCCGGATTGCATGCCAAGTATTGAGCACCAACGAAGATTAAATCCATTGATGCAAAAGATTGTGTAGAAATAAATCATTAAGTGGTTGGATACTGGAGTCGTATATCCTATTGATGATAGTAGTTGCATGTATCCAGTGTAATATGTTCCAAAGAAAGGAGGAATCTTTGTGGTTCCTACTGCAAAGAATGAGCTCGTTCCTATGAGGCCGGTGACTGGTTGGAGAGTTTGTATGGACTATCGAAAGTTGAATGCGTGGACTGAAAAAAATCACTTCCTAATGTCATTCATAGATCAAATGCTACATCGTCTTACTTGAAAGGGTTGGTATTGTTTTCTAGATGGGTCTTCGGGCTACAATCAGATCTATAGCTCTAGAGAATCAAGAGAAGGCCATCTTCACTTGTCCTTATGGGACGTTTGCTTTCAAGAGGATGTCATTCTGGTTGTGTAATGTGCCGACGACTTTTCAGCGTTGCATGATGTCAATATTTTCTGATATGGTGGAGGACACAATTGAGGTATTTATGGGTGATTTCTCTATAGTTAGTGATTCGTTTGATGATTGCTTGGTTCATTTAGGTGAAGTGCTGGAACGGTGTGAAGAGTGCAATCTTGTGCTCAATTGGGAGAAATGTCACTTTATGGTGAAATAAGGTATAGTTCCGGGCCATCAAATTTCGTAGAAAGGAATTGAAGTTGATAAAGCAAAAGTTGAAGTAATAGAAAAACTACCACCACCCATATCTGTGAAAGGTGTTAGAAGTTTTTTGGGGCATGCAGGTTTCTATAAGAGGTTCATAAAGGATGTCTCAAAATTTTCTCACCCATTGTGCAAATTACTCGAAAAGGAGTCTAAGTTTGAATTTGATGATGCTTGTCTGAGAGCATTCGAGGGCTGAAAGAAAAGTTGACTTTTGCAACAATCATTATTTCACCAGATTGGGGACAACCGTTTGAAGTGATGTATGATGTGAGTGGGCTGGCACTTTACGTAGTATTGGGGCAAAGGCGAGGGAAGATTCTTCATTTCATATACTATGCGAGCAAAGCTTTGAATGTTGTTCAAAAGAACTATAATGTTACTGAACAATAATTGCTTGCTATAGTCTTCGCGTTTGAGAAGTTTAGATCCTATTTGCTTGTCACAAAAGTTATTGTGAATATTGATCATTTGGCATTGAGGTATCGTATGGCAAAGAAGGGTGCCAAACCAAGACTGATTAGATGGGTATTACTGTTGCTAGAATTTGACTTTGAAGTGAAAGACAGAAAGGGAACATATATCCAAGTCGTTGATCACTTGTCTAGATTAGAAGAAGAGGCCATGATCAAGTTAAGAGATGGATTTGAGATAAATGATGCATTCCCCAATGAACAGGTGTTGACTGCTTCTTTTGACCTTATTCTTTGGTTCACATATTTTGCAAATTATTTGGCGAGTGATTTGGTGCCTTCAGATCTGTCATTTCACTAAAGAAGAAAATTCATTTCTGATATGAAGAAATATCTTTGGGAAGAACCTTACTTGTTTCGTATTTGTGCTGATGATATTATTCGTCGTTGTGTGTCTGAGGTTGAAATGATGAGTATATTAGAGGCGTATCATTTATCTCCTGTTGGTGGGCACCATAGTGGTATCCAGAGTGCTCACATAATCTTGCAGTGTGGGTATTACCGGCTTGCTATCCACCAAGATGCTCATGACTTTGCCAAGGCTTGTGATTGTTGTCAAAGAGAAGGAGGAATTTCAAGGAAGCAAGAACTCCCAATTAATTTGATACTAGTGATTGAGTTATTTGATGTTTGGGGTCTTGACTTTATGAGTCCATTTGTGAGCTCAAATGGGATGAAGTATATTCTTGCAGCGGTTGACTATGTGTTTAAATGAGTGGAAGTTGTTGCACTTTCAAGCAATGAAGGAAAGAGTGTCACCGCATTTCTGAAAAAGAATATTTTCTCCAGATTTGGTACACTAAGGGCAATTATTAGTGATGTAGGTTCTCACTTCTATAATAAGTTATTCAAGGCGTTGCTTGAGAAGTATGGTGTTCATCATAGTGTAGCAACCCCTTATCATCCGTAGTCTATTGGGCAAGTTGAAGTGTTGAATAAAGAGATTAAGAAAATCCTTGCAAAGACTGTGAATGCAAATAGAACTAATTGGTCAAGAAGGCTTGATGTTGCTTTATGGGCCTATCGCAGTGCATTAAAGACTCCCATAGGTATGTCCCCCTACCAACTTGTTTACGGGAATTCTTGCCATTTGCTGGTAGAATTAGAGCACCATGTGATATGGGCACTCAAGAAGCTGAATTTGCATTGGGGTGCCACATCAAGTCAAAGATTGAATGCGATAAATAAGCTCAATGAGTTTCGCCTAAAAGCGTATGAAAGTTCAGCCTTGTAAAAGGACAAAATAAAGAGGTATCATGATCAAAAGATTGATAAACGTGAAAACACAGTTGCAACCAGTACTGGTCGATGCCCATGACCTACGGGCCGTAGGAAAACCTACGGACCGTAGATTTGGGTCAGTTAATCCAGTGCACACCTCAGTAGCCTAAGTTGTGAGCCACAGTTTGGCTTACGATCCGTCGTTCAATCGATGGACCATTCTGGTGAACTGTCATTCGAACTACTGGGACCTAAAAGTTGGCTTCCTAACCTACAGTGGGTATCGACGGTTTGTCGTTCAGTCGAAGGCTTGGCTGTACCTACCATAGGTCCTAAAAATAGCTACTGCCTAGAAACGTTTTTTAGTTCCGAATTTTGTTTTAAACTTTTGTATTGGTTTGTTTTAGATACTTTGGTTACCAATAAGTTTCTTATAGGTGAAATGGCTCCCAAGAAAATAAACACTTACCAGAGACAAGTAAAGTAAAATTTTGTGGCTTCTTCACGCCGGTTGATAGAGCATTCCAGTGGGTCAGAGTATGAACCTGAGCATACTAGAGGCTCCCCCATTGGACCTTAGACCACGAGGCACCGGTCTAGGCAGGTTGTGGTGTTGGATGAGGAGAACTCACAGAGTCATGAGATTTACCTACAGTCTGAGGAGGTGGCTCAACCTTCACATATGGAGAACAGAGAGTCACAGTCTAGCTCTAATTTTGGCTCCAACTCTGATTCGGTTTTCGCCTCAGCTTCGAATGCTACTAGTTCTAGCGAGGCTTATAACTCTCTCGATTTGATATATGAGTTGATACACTTGTCTACTGAGCAGAATAGATGGACTATCAAGGGGATGTTCCATATTTACATAGATGGTCTATAAGTGAATGAGTAGCAGAGGTTAGCCCAAATCATTACTGATGAGCGTCATGTACTTATGGAGAGCCTCTACACCATGCCTGATATTCATGAGCTTTTCAAGAAGCACAGATGTGAGTGGATGGCAGAGAGTCCGGGCAAGTATAGGGAGGATATAATCAGGAAGTCCTACGATTCCTATGCAGCCACAGTTCAGAATGTTATGCCACGATGAGCCAAGCCTTTGGCTCAACCTCCGTTGCCGACTACTATAGTGAGAGGTGTACCTGTTGACATCTCAGAGACAACTATCCACCATTTTATTTACATCCCAATGCATGCTCATCCGATTAATAAAGCTGAGTACGACTATAACATGTGGATAGTACAAGGCATATCTTTTAGAGACTTGGAACAGATGGAGCAATTATTACACTGGATGGCTCGCCACATTCCTGATGGGAGAGAGCATCGAGTAGGTGAATGATATGAAACAACCAATTAGAAAGGCCACCTTGAGCTTTGCGGCAAAGTTTTGGTGGTCCATCATACGCCACATACTTTCCTCCATAGATGAAGATAATATTTTCACTTGGAACCATGTGGTGATGCGTGCAACAGTAATGGAAGGGCTAGAGATCGAATTCTCCAAGATCATTATTATAAAGATTCATGAGAGTGCCTTCCGGAGGACCACTACTATGCCCTTCCCGTGTTTGACCTTCCATGTTTGTGTGGAGGCGATACCTCTATGATATTGTAATAGACTGGTTGAGGCAGACAAGACTGTTGATTGATGTGGGTTTGATTAAGGATGATGCGAACCCAACGGCTCCGAGAAAAAGTATGTAGATTGACTTGCCACACTTGGATGATGATGTGGCTATTGATATTGATCAGGTTGGGGTTGAGTGGGCATTCGATGACTATATTCTAACCACTATGATGGAGGCCAATATACAGGCCCCACCTTCCACTTTTTCTGGTCATGATGCGAGCACACCCTGTGCTACTACCCCTTCTGGGTTTGCTTTGCTTCCACTTGCTCGAGTCCTGAAGTTAGAGATTCAGATGGCCACTCTTCTTTAACATATGTGACCTTGGATTAAGAAGTTTGTTGAGGAGTCGAAAGTGAGGATGGGGGCTGCAGTGGATGCGAAAATTCAAGCGGTGCATCGGAGGATCTATGCCTTCGAGCTTAGGATGATGGAGCGGCCTCAACCTATAGTTGATTTGAGTACTTTCCAGATGGATTTAGCCAGACTCTAAGCTGATGTTGATGCTCTTGTTGCTCCAGAGGAGGTTTCCCTAGAGCCTGAACCCGATGTAGATACTGATGATCGTGGTGCTTACTGCCTTATTTGGAGATGATGCACCTTCCCTTGACCCCCTCATGCGGCTGGAAATCACACCCGTACTTCTGGACCCACCATTGATACGAAGAAGGAGAAAAAGGCCGAGAGAGAGGATCCTATTTGAGGTGGCCCAGCGGTAGTCTATATGTGATGAGGAGTTGGATGCGGGTGCATCTGGATCGAGGAGCACTACTGATGGTGTTCCCACTACCATTGAAGGCATTACTGAAGGCGTCACTCTTGTTGATCCAGTGGTTTCTGAGAAATCAGACCCACCCGTCTGTTCAATTGGCTTTGGTACTTATGCACCACAAGTTAGTCTCACTCGATGTATTACATTTTATTTTTGTGCATTGAGGACACTACACTATCTTTTCTGTGAGGATGGGATGAATTGGATTGTGAATATTAGGTTGAAGTCTGAGTAATCCAATTCGCAATCCTTCCTTGGAGTTTTCTTGCCTTTTTTGTTTTTCCCCGAGGAACTATTTTAATTTTTGTTGAACCGGTATGTTTAGGATAGTATAAATATAGAAGTAGCTAAAAATGAAAGCATGATGGAATAAGAACATGAAAATGATAGGGGTGAATTGGATTGAAAGTATTAGGGTGAAGTTTGAGTAACCCAAATTGCAATCCTTCCTTAGGGTTTTCTTGCAAGGAACTATTTTAATTTTGTTGAACTGGCATGTTTAGGATAGTGTAAATGTAGAAGTAGCTAAAAATGAAAGCATGACGGCATAAGAACATGAATATGATACGCCTCCAAATTTTTCTTATGTGCTATATCTGTGAGCTTGATAAAGTTGAATGTGTTGGATCTTGATATGACATGATATTAACCGATTTGACAACATGACTGAAGCTATGACTTGAACCTGATGCATTAATGATTTGATAGTGAAACTATGCCATGAGAGTGTGAGACTGTTTGTATATTCATATAGTGTGTGTAAATCTAGAACTTGCCCCGTTAGTCTTGATTAAATGATTTAGACTAGAAATTAGGAAATGATCATAGGTCGTTGTTGATAATGAGTCCAGTTAAGCCTAAAAGCAACAAACCAAAAGAAATAAATGCTCCCTTTGATCCAAATATTTGAGCCTAATGAATACTTTATCTTTCAATATACCCAACTCACCTTCAGCTATAAATTTGTATTTTCCCTGGTCCCTCCTTGGACATTATGCACCTCTACTTAGGCTAAAAGCCTAAGTTGAGGGTGGCTGCTTCAGAAGTTTCCTTAATATGGCCCGGTCCTCCCAAGGACATCGTTCTCCTCAACTTATGCAAAATGCATAAGTTGAGGGTAGTTGTTACAAAGGAAAACAACGAAAAGGGGCATGAAAAGAGTCGTGTGTAGAAAAATAAAAAGTTGAAAAAATGTGCAAAGAGTGTGTGACTAAACAAAAAGAAACAAAGAGTGAAAATACTTGAATAAAAAGATGAAATAAGCAAGAATATCAAGTGAAATGTAAGTAGAAGAACAGAAAAACAAGACGATGTCAGCGTTGGTTGTAAAAGAGGTAAAATAGCCAATGTAATGTCAAGGAGGGAAAAAAAGTCACTTAATGTCCAAATATACCATACCAGACTCTGAGCCTATGTTACAAGCTAAGAAAGTCCTATAGTGATCCTAAGTAACCAACTTGGAAAGTCAAAGCGGAGAAAATAAGGGCAAGCCTATGGTATTGAGCACTAACTGTATCTGAATTCACTTCTGAGTGTGAGTATATACTGATTCCCTAGCTAAACCATCAAATTTTGTGTGAAAAAAGGATTTCTTTGTGGTAAGGGCACAAGTTACATTGTTGAAGAATTGGTATCTTGGTGATTATTGTTTGTGTATGTGATGATGTCTGTTGGTATGTCTATGTCATGTTTCGATCCACATAAGTTAGCTTGTTGAGTTTAAATGAAAAGATTTGCACTGTGCTGAAAAAGATTTAAGGAGGGTAATTGTTAGAAAATGCCAAGTGATTGATTGAGTTTCTACGTTGCTTCTGCATAAGTGTCGTTTAGAGTTTGTTGTGTCACTTGAGGACAAGCAGCGATTTTAAGTTGAGGGTGTTGATGTACCGTGAGTTTACAGTGTTTTTGATACATTATACTTGAAGTTTGCATGCGTCTTAGGCAATTGTTTTATTAGATGTGATGGTATTTTGGTCCAATCTTGCAGGAAATAGGATTGGAGCAGTTAGAGTTCAACATAGCTGAACCAACATGATTTTGGCAACAGACGAGCTCACCTACGAGTCATCATTCACTTGATATGCTGTAGATGGAGTTGTAGGTGGAGTGTTAAAGAAATCTGACCAAGTGTGGAACCATAGAGGCAAATGATGCCCCATATGTTGAGTGACAGACTATAGACTGATGGTCGTCGTTTGATTCACATAAGATGAGTTTTAGTACTTGAACAACGAAGGGACAGGACGGACCGTGCATAGACCTATGGGCCATAAGTGATGACCATCGTTTGAAGACCTCAAGATTTTTGCCAGCAGCTGAACCACAGAGAAGACCACGGACCGTTGATCCAGTCATGGACAATAGGTGGCCTTCCGTTGATTGAAATTGCCCAAACCGAATATTCCTAAACTTCCTTTTCCTACTTGGTTTAGGATTTAGTTTCTATAAATACTACTTGTTGATTTCGCTTTTGGGGTGTTAGACATTTTGTGATACTTTATTTTGGGTTTGAGAATTATTTTGCAAACACTCTTGCATTTAATTCTTAAAGTTGGTTTATGCAATTTAATTTTGATTTTCAATTCAAGATTTCAGATTTCATCTATTCTAATTGTAAGTTCATGATTTCTATTTCGAACCCTAATATGAATTGTGATAACTCAAGCATGAATAACTAAATCCACAACTAGGGTTGTGGGTACCATGAATAATTAACAAAGTGAAACCAATAAATAAGTAATTCTTGAATAGTGTTTATGCATGTATTGTTAATTCTTTAGTTCTGAATGCTTTTTAATGGTGGCCAATGTTAGAACTCGCATCATTCCTACTTGTCAGAAAAAAGAAGGAATGAATGCGAACGAGATTGAACAACGGGGATTTAGACGTGATAATCCGCTATCGAATAGCCTGACCCACTTACTAGCAAAGGCTAATCTGGGGTTAAGGGTAAGGGTTAGTAAAGCATACACCCGTAGATGAACCAAGTTGCATGGTAAAATTCCCTATTTGGAGGACCAATCACTTTGGAGATAAATAACTTACCTATCTTGCATGTTAACACTAGGATAGAGTTACTATTATTGGAATTACTGCATTAAGAACTTGTGGGGAAAACCTGTATCCTAGTTTTCATCTCATATTGATATTTCAAATTGTGAATTCTGGTTACTTGTTACTACAAATCAATCAACTGTTACTTTATTTACAAATCACACTATTTTTACGAAAGTAATTTGACTAAAGTGGGTAATCATAAATTAGCCTAAGTGTAGATCATATTCCTCGTGCGATCGACCCTAACCTAAAAATTAGGTTCTTTATTGGACAACGATCGCTTATACTTCTTTAGGGCAGTGTAATTTGGGCATATCAATGAGATGTCGTACAAAGAGCCTAATAGTCAATTTTTAGATAAAGGATGTTTTTCTCATAACTTCACACAAAACACAAAACTTAAGCTATTGGTATCAATTTTTCAATCCCTACAAACTACCAAATTTTTAACACATACAAAAATAAACTTAACTTTTTCAACATACATAAAATTCCCGACACAAGAGCCAACCTCCATGCACCCATAACTATCATGGAAGGTTGCTCAACCACCCTCTCCCCAATAAAATTAACTTTGCCCTAAAAGTACAAAATACAAGGTCTGTGAGGAGGGGTCATACTTGCGAGGCTCTAGGCATCGGTAGTCGGAGTGATGTCGACACCCTCATCAATAGGTGCTCTCTCTGGTGCAAGGACTATATCATGTTGGCTACCATGTACTAGGGCAGGAGGCCCACTAGTTGAGGCTCCATACCTCATCGCATCATGTTGTTCCTCTTTTCAAGCCTTCTTCAATTGCCGACGCTCTTCCCTAGAAGTTTCATCAGGGAGTTCACTTGTAGGGTTCTTATCCTTCCCCTTGACCCTTTCTATCTCAGGCCTATAAAGGTCACCCCAAATATCTGTGACTCTCTGAGTGACCGGAGGCATGCTGAACAGATTCATCAGTGAATCTGGTGCAAGCGTGGGAGGCAGAGCAACCGACTTGTCCGCCAGTTTGCAATATCAACTTTCATTTCACCCATCTATGATTACAAAGAAACAGTACCTACAGATCTAAAGGATTTATCTGGCTATTGAGGTAAGACTCTAAGCCATCCATCCGATTCTTCTACACAGAAAAATCCCGTTTAGAGTTCATTTTGCAGTCAGTGCTCCACATTCTGTACCTGACTCTGGACCACTAATGGAAGTTTTTCAACTACCTAATCTAGTATGACCTGGTCTACCTTTGTTCTGCCACAAGTCTCTAAAAAAATGACAGGCAAAGTGAAAAATGTACATGTAGTAGACAAAAATGGTGCTGATGAGGGATACACTCCCGAAGGTGTCTGGGTTGTCCCTTGTGTCTACTCACTGACTCCCTTAATTTGTGTAGACTCTACTACTACATGTGGCAACACCACCAATGGTGGCGCACATCCTGCTCTTGATCCATACAGTGGGTTGGCCACATCTTTAATTTTAGCTACCACAGTGACCTTAGTGGCCTCAACGTATTTGTCCACTAACTTGTTGGGTGGTATATGGGCATGGGTATACAAACTCCTGATCATGCAAGCAAATGACAGACTTGCTCTATCATTTAGGGAGCGATCTCTCATTTCTGTAGCAATATGTTGGCATAACCATCTATAATGTACGCTATTGAGGAAGCTTGCAATGGTGATAGGGTGTTGTCATTCCCTGTTGGCCGCAACTGTACATGGACCACTGCCCACCAGAATTTGGATGGAAATCTCTAATATCCCTTGGTGATATGCACACGTGGGTTGGTGTCATGACCCGAGCCTACACCCCAAAAGTGACACGGCGTACAAAACTCCAAAAAGTCTTATACAAGACTCATAGCATTGATGAACATAAGATCATAGGAAAATAGTGCGGAATTTTAAAACTTTTCTTTACAATCGAAGTAATTTTTTTTATAAAAGCAAGTGGAAGTCTTTTTCTATACTTTATCTCAAACCATCTAAAAACATAAGACATAAAACATTGGAACACAGCCCATACAAAAGCTCTAAACATGAAGTAAAACACATAAAGGGAAATAATGGGTTCATCCTCGAAACTATGAGGACTCACCAAATCTTCATCTCCTTGCACCATAGAAACCTATCTTCCAAGAATAGAACATCAAGTCCAAACCCTACACTTTGTAGAAAAATGGAAGAAATATGGGTTAGCGTAGATGTACTACTAAGTATGATAGCCATGCAAAAATCATACTTTAAAACGGAAATTTGGTTTGAAAACCATGCATTATGCCAATTTGAGAAAACTTTATGAACTTTTTCATAAAAGGCATAAGATACAAGCATAATCAACTTACAATTCATTTCATCACATTAGAACATAATCAACATATAAGCCATTTCATCACTTTAAAACAATCACCTTAAGTAACCCCAAGACATACTTTGTGCAATATATGAATGGCGTCCCATACCACAATCCACACTAAGTACCACATTAAGGCCACCAAAAGTGAACTTACCATTCTTCCTTTTCATCTTTAGACCATACTCATACATAAGGAACATAAACATTTCATAAGTCATGACAAGGAAGTAATTCATAATACATCCAAGTATAGAATGCATCATTACATTTAAGCATATAAGTCAACATTCTTCAATAGCTTCATTTAGAGCACATTCATTCATTAGTCATGAAGATATTAGAGAACTCAATATGACTCTCTCAAAGCCTACTCGTGCAATGCATGGATGGCATCCCATATTACCACCCACACTTCATAGAACTTCTCAAGAAACCATAGAGCACATCTCACATGATAGGAATAAGAATTTAACCGACATAGACCATGTGAGCTTAACATGGAATCTGATGTACAATCCTACATCGTAAGGGGTGGTCTACTTGCCTAAGGTAGAACCGGTAACATTTTAGCTTAAATGGATCCACTAGCTAATATACTATGTGGGCACATGGGGAGAGTTTCCATCTTACCATATCCACTAGGTGCTTAGCATCCATTCCCGTAGAGTAGTTCATTCACATTAACATTATTGTACTTGAGAGGGACACCAACATTAGGTCTACCGACCCAAAGTACATTATACATGAAAGGGCCACCACCATCAGGTCTACCAATTCAAGGTACATTACATGGATAGTTCATTTAATCCCAAAGAAGGTCCACCAACATTGGGTCTACCGATACAAGATTCATCATTTCACACATGAAAGGGCCACTAACATTGGGTCGACCGATTCAAGGTTTATCATCACATTAGTTTCTAGACTCATCATAAAGTGCTACCAACACTAGGTCTATCGGTTCAAGACATAGCCTAGAATACTTCATCATTCATTTATGAAAGGGCTACCAGCATTAGGTCTACCGATTCAAGGTTCATCATTACATTCATTCATAGATTCCTCATGAAAGAGCTACCAACATTAGGTCTACCGATTCAAGACAAAGCTTTACAATACTTCATTACTCATTTATGAAAGGAATGTCATTGGCCTGTCGATTCATCTTCATCAAGTCAAGACACATTCATTATACAAGAAGAGAATGCCTAAGCCTACAAATTAGAGAAATGATATTACATTCAAGGTCACATTCATCAATACAAGAAAAAAATGCCTTAAGCCTACCAATTCAAGATGCATCAATCCACATTACTTTCATTTATACAGGAAAAGGATATAAGCCTACCAATTCAAGATATAACATTACATTATAGAAACCCTTCACATTCTATCATCATCATTCATGAGTGTTAAAGGAGAATATTATTTCAATCATAACATAATTACATTCTAAACATGATCATAGTTCTTTCATTGAGATAACACACATATACTTCACATCATAATCATACATAGATCTTTCATGAAATTTCCTTCCGAGGCTATACATCAATCACAACCCAAACATCTAAGATACTACAATAGATAAGGGAATTAACATGATTCAATAACTAATTCAATATAAACATAGACAATTCAACATACTTTCATGATCAATCAATTCCCAATCACAAATGAAAACATGGATTCATAGAACAAATTGACCATAATTCATCAATAATGCAACAATCCATTCATAATTCCTCATATAAAACCTTTTGAAAACGATTTGGAATTGATCCCATGCATAGATTGAAAACTATGGTTTTGGGGGAATTTGGAGACTTGAAATCATCTTTGAATTTGGCTCCTTGAAAGAAACTAAGTCAAGGATTAAGACTACCATACATTTATGGAATAATTCCACACAAAATTGAAGAAGAAATCTGATCCTTGACCCCTAGACTTGACCTTGAACTTGCTCTTCAATGGAGTTTCTAGAGAGAGAACTTTTGGAGAGGTGGGTTTCTAATTCGTGATTTGAAAGAATAATTGGAAAAGGTGTTTTAATACTTTTAAAACCATTAAAATACTTTAATTAACCAATAATAACCGTCCCCCAACTTAAAAGATCTTAAAATGAATTTACCAAACTGAACCTCCTTTTGGCCGAAACTTGACAATTTTGCAGAGGTGACCTATGAACCCCTACCCACGGACCGTGGGTGGGTCCACGAGCCGTACTGGATGTCCGTGGTTTGGTTTTGTGCGTTTCATTTTGGGACCTTGACCCACGGAGGCCATCCATGGGGAGTGGATGGACCTACGGGGAGTAGGTCCCATCCGTGAGTCACAAAAACTTTGCCAACTTTTTGGTTTTCTTGGGGTCTTGGGGGTTAGGCTTTAGGGTCCTCCTCAAGACCCCTTGGGTGGTCCTTGGGGAGTCGTACCTTGAATTTTAACCCATAAACCCCTCAACCTAAGCTTGGGAAGACATTATATCACATGAAGCCCCATTCCAACTCAAACAAACAATCGTTAGGCTCTAGTTTCACTTACTAGTTTTCCGGGTCGTTACATTATCTCCCCCTTAGGAACATTCATCCTCGAATGACACTTTAAAAACTTTAAGGGATAACGACTCAAGACTAGCAGTCCATCATGCATGCAACATCATAAACAATGTACAAAACTTAGGAGGAAACATCAACTCCTTCTCAAACTTACTCAATGCAACACAAGAAAGTAGAAACTACATCTACAAACTAATTATGCAACATAACTTCAACATTTCTCATTTCATTGGAGGAATTACCTTCTCCAAGTCAAATTATTCTCATCATAACATCATTAGGCACATTATGCAATTTCTCTTAAAAGCACATTTAGGCATGTTCAACAATCAACCTCATGAAACATATAGGCAACTCTACTAAATGCATATCAACATGAAGAACATGATTCATAAAAACTCATTTTCTCATTTAAACATAAACTCATCAAGAACATGCATAACATAAGGAAACCATGGAAACACATAATCACACATGACTCCAAAATATATAACAAGCTACAAGGAACTCTTGGTCTCAATCTTGAATAAGAATAGAAGGAAAGAGATAAGGATATTGGATCTCTCAATAACCTTACTATTCAACATACCATCTCCCCCTTAGGAGTAAACCTCATACTAAGGTTAACATGAAAACAACATAGGAATCCTCAATACAACATTCATAACTATAAGGAACATATCAATATTCTCATGGAAGGAACTTCTTTACCCCTTCTATTTCTTAACTTGCCGTTCTAAAATCCCAACCGGTACTTCTAAACTAGGAAGGCCCTCATTGAGCAACTCTTGCTCACAAACAACTCTACCAACACCACTCAAGGTCAAAATTCAAGTCAACCTAAATCATGAACATCAAGAACACTCCTCGACCTTGCTATCTAAGAACATTTATCTCCCTCCTTGGAAGCAAGCCTATACAAAATCTTTTAAACATCATTTATTTCAACATACCTTAAAACTCATCATGACTAAGTCGGGTTCTAACATCCATTAAACATAACTATAAGCAACCCATTCACAATAAAGATAACATCACAATCTATAACCTCAAATCTAACAAGTCACATAGACATAATTGGCATCACAACCAATATTTTTCTCCCTATATCCTTGTAACATGAGTCCTTCAAGTGGTCATATTCTAAAGACCATCCGATAAGTAATAAGAAAGAGACCTTATAGAGTTAAACTCTATGGTACGACTTGAACAATGAAGAAGTGAGAATTTCCTAACATCCAATAGCCTCCTATTCATAAATGTGGCGCGCTTCACACTATGAACAAGACTCTACTAGATGTGGTTTGCGAGATCCTAAACCATCCCAAAACCTTGTACTTTAATACCATGTTTGTCAGGACCCGATCTTACACCCCTGAAGTGACATGGCGTACAAGACTCTGAAAAGTCTCATACAAGCCTCATAGCATTCATGAACATAAGAGCATAGGAAAATAGTGCAGAATTTAAAACTTTTCTTTACAATCGAAGTCATTTTTTTCATAAAAGCAAGCGGAAGTCTTTTTCTAAACTGCCTCAAACCATCTAAATCATAAGACTTAAAACATTGGGACACAATCCATACAAAAGCTCTAAACATGAGTAAAAGACATAAAGGGAAATAATGGGTTCGTCCTCAAAACTATGAGGACTCACCAAATCTTCATCTCCTTTCACCATAAAAACCTATCTTCCAAGAATAGAACATCAACTCCAAACCCTACACTTTGTACAAAAATGGAAGAAATATGGGTTAGCACATTAGATGTACTAAGTATGATAGCCATGCAAAAATCATGCTAAAATAGACATTTGGTTTGAAAACCATGCATTATGCCAATTTGGGAAAACTTCATGAACTTTTGCATAAATGGCATAAGAAACAAGCATAATCAGCTTACAAGCCATTTCATCACATTAGAACATAATCAACATATAAGTCATTTCAAAACTTTAAAACCTTCACCTCAAGTAACCCCAAGCTATACTTTGTGCAATGTATGAATATGGTCGCATACAACCATCCACATTAAGTACCAGATTAAGGCCACCAAAAGTGAACTTACCATTCTTCCTTTTCATCTTTAGACCTTACTCATTCATACATAAGGAACATAAACATTTCATAAGTCATGACAAGGAAGTAATTCATAATACATCCAAGTATAGCATGCATCATTATATTTAAGCATATAAGTCAACATTCTTTAATAGCTTCATTTAGAGCACTTTTATTCATTAGTCATGAAGACATTATAGAACTCACTATGACCCTCTCAAAGTCTACTCGTGCAATGCATGGATGGCATCCCATACTACCACCCACACTTCATAGAAATTCTCAAGAAACCATAGAGCACATCTCACACGATGGGAATAAGCATTTAACCGACATAGACCATGTCAGCTTAACATGGAATCTAATGTACAATCCTACATCGTAAGGGTTGGTCTACTTGCCTAAGGTAGAACTGGTAACATTTTAGCTTAAGTGGATCGACTAGCTAATATCCTATGTGGGTACATAGTTATGGGATAGGAAGATGTTCATTGGAACCCGGCCTAACATGGGGGAGAGTTTCCATCTTACCATATCCACTAGGTGCTTAACCTCCATTCCCATAGAGTAGTTATTCATATTAACATTATTGTACTTGAGAGGGCCACCAACATTAGGTCTACCGACCCAAAGTACATTACACATGAAGGCCACCACCATTAGGTCTACCGATTCAAGGTACATTGCATGGATAGCTTATTGAATCTCCAAGAAGGGCCACCAACATTAGGTCTACCAATACAAGGTTCATCATTTCACACATGAAAGGGCCACCAACATTGGGTCGACCGATTCAAGGTTTATCATCACATTAGTTTCTAGACTCATCATGAAGTGCTACCAATACTAGGTCTATCGGTTCAAGAAATAGCCTAGAATACTTCACATTCATTTATGAAAGGGCTACCAACATTAGGTCTACCGATTCAAGGTTCATCATTACATTCATTCATAGACTCCTCATGAAAGAGCTACCAATATTAGGTCTACCGATGCAAGACAAAGCCTTACAATACTTCATTAGTCATTTATAAAAGGTATATCATTGGCATGTCGATTCATATTCATCAAGTCAATACACATTCATTATACAAGAAAAGGATGCCTAAGCCTACAAATTCAAGACATGATATTACATTCAAGGTCACATTTATCAATATAAGAAAAGGATGCCTTAAGCCTACCAATTCAAGATGCATCAATCCACATTACTTTCATTTATACAAGAAAAGGATGCATAAGCCTACCAATTCAAGATATAACATTATATTATAGAAACCCTTCACAGTCTATCATCATCATTCATGAGTGTTAATTTAGAATATGCTTTCAATCATAACACAATTACTTTCTAAACATGGTTATAGTTCTTTCATTGAAATCACACACATATACTTTTCACATCATAATCATACATAGATCCTTCATGAAATTGCCTTCCAAGGATATACATCAATCACAACCCAAACATCTAAGATACTACAATATATAAGGGAATTAACATGATTAAATAACTAATTCAATATAAACATAGACAATTCAACATACTTTCATGATCAATCAATTCCCAATCACAAATCACAACTTAGGATTTTGGGGGGAAACATGGATTCATAGAAAGAATTGACCATAATTCATCAATAATGCAACAATCCATTCATAATTCATCATATAAAACCTTTTGAAAACGATTTGGAATTGATCCCATGCATAGATTGAAAACTATGGTTTTGGGGGGATTTTGGAGACTTGAAATCATCTTTGAATTTGGCTCCTTGAAAGAAACTAAGTCAAGGATTAAGACTACCATACATTTATGGAATAATTCCACACGAAATTGAAGAATAAAGCTGATCCTTGACCCCTAGACTTGACCTTGAACTTGACAGTTTTGCAGAGGTGACCTATGAACCCCCACCCACGGACCATGGGTAGGTCGACGAGCCATAATGGCTGTCCATAGTTTTTTATTTGGGTTGCCTTTTGGGACCTTGACCCATGGAGGCCATCCACGGGGAGTGGATGGACCTACGAGGAGTAGGTCCCATCCATGAGTCACAAAAACTTTGACAGCTTTTTAGTTTTCTTGGGGTCTTTGGGGTTAGGCTTTAGGGTCCTCCTCAAGGACCCCTTGGGTGGTCCTTGGGGAATTTTACCTTGACGTTTAACCCCTAAACCCCTCAACCTAAGCTCGGAAAGACATTCTATCACATGAAACCCCATTATAAATTCAAACACACAATCGTTAGGCTCTAGTTCCACCTACTAGTTTTCCGCATCATTACAGTTGGCTACCCATGACGCTGCCTCACTGTCAGTCGCAATAAGCCTAGAAATCAATCTCATGATGCTCTCTCGAGAAACTAGATCATCCATTTCAACTTCACTAGTCATTGAATGTTGGCGACCCTCATATAAACCTACAGCAGTATGTGCAGTGTACTCAGGACCATGTAGAAACCTATTGATTATGTTCTATGAAATATCAATCTTCTAGCCTCGAATAACCACATCCTCTAGTGGGCCTAACTTCAATGTTGTTGCTCTCTTTCCCCTTTTGGATGTTTTTGTGGTCTACAAATTCATTAATGTGGCAACATATGAGGAGTAGAATTCTTTGGTCAAGTGTCTCCAAAACTATCCTGGTTTTATAGTCCTCCACTCAAACTGATGTTGTTTGAACAAGGAGTGAATTTCTAGAAAACCCTGAAAGTCAACTTGCACAGCTTTGCTTTCTTGGATAACGGGCTCCTGCCAATGCCAATAGACTGGGATACTAATCCTTTGTCAAATATCTCCCTTAAACCAGGAATTGCCCAAGTATTTCAGATGACATTAATGAGTAGTTGTTGCCCTACTGGGTTATCTTCCCTCTCTCTAACAAAGTGCACCACCGAGTCATCGATGTCATTCTTATTGCTATCTTCTTGACTATCATGATCTTTTTCTTCAATTTCAACTGCATGTGGGTCATTAGTATACACTTGGGAGGTACCATCAGACCCCTGCTCACTCTCAGAACTACCTTCTTCCTCTTCAGACTAGGAAGAACTGTTGTCATGTTGGTCTACTGCCCTGGCTGTCAGAGATCTAGTTTCTCAACGAGTGTGTTGCTCAATTTCAGTGTTGACCGGTCCTTTGGAGCTTGGAAGCCTTTTAACTTCAAAAAATAGGGTTTGGGTCGAGTTGGGGTGGGTCGGGTTCATTTGGACCGACCTAACCTAGACGGGCCATGAAGTGGCTCATGAAGAGCATCGCGGCCCATGTAGCTACATGTGGTCCTACATATGGACAAGTGAACTTACCTCCATGTTCACAAGAGGATAAATGGTCCATCTAAGGTCAAATGGGCCATAAACCCTTTCGTGAACATTCTCCCTTTTTTCCTGTGAGTCCACGACATTCTTGCCATCATTTTCATGGATCGTATAGTCTTTCATGGCCCATCTAGTGGCTCGTGATGGCCACATCTTGCCTTAATTCATTCCTGCACACAGTGACCCTATAAAAATAACAAAATGCATGAAGTTTAAACTACTTATTACAATTACATCTTGGGTTGCCTCCCAAGTAGTGCACAATTCAACGTCACGACGCAGGCTACTTGATTACTCAGACTTCATCCATTTTGTATTCCTCAACTATCTCACTTCTTTGAGGACCCCATATATGCCTTGACTCGCATTCCATTTGCCTTGAACTTTTCACCTTTTTCATTTTCAAGTTCAATGTCTCCTGACTGAAACACCTGGATCACTTTGAATGGTCCTAACCATTTGGATCTCAGCTTTCCCGAAAATAGTCGTAGCCTTGAGTTAAACAACGTCACCAAGTCTCCAGGACTAAAAGTTCTTTTCTCAGTATTTTTGTCGTGATACAACTTCATCCTCTCCTTGTACAATGCAGATCTCTCATAAGGCCTCAA
The DNA here is from genome assembly GCF_000226075.1 of Solanum tuberosum. Lineage (NCBI taxonomy): Eukaryota > Viridiplantae > Streptophyta > Magnoliopsida > Solanales > Solanaceae > Solanum > Solanum tuberosum. The sequence goes on along the minus strand of NW_006239012.1, from coordinate 24,236 downwards.
GTGAAACTAATCCATTTCATTTCGCTGCTCTAGTCGCATATTTTCTACCTGACTCCAACTCAAGTTTAGCTTCTTCACCGCCCACAATGCTTTGTGTTCTAACTCCACAAGAAAATGACATGCCTTTCCAAACACTAACTACTACAGTGACATACAAATGGGTGTTTTGAAAGTTGTCTGGTATGCCCACAATACATCATTCAATTTCCTTGCCCAGTCAGTTTTATTAGCATTTACCGTCTTTGCAAATACAACTTTATTTCCCAATTAGAGACTTCCACGTGTCCACTTGTTTGTGGATGATATGGCATTACCACTTTATGTTGTTTTACCCCATATTTTGCCAAGAGAGTGTTAAACACTTTATTGCAGAAATGTGAGCCTCTATCACTAATAATCACTCTAGGTGTGCCAAACTTAAAGAAAATATTCTTCTTTGAGAATCCTGCAACATTCTTGCCATCATTCTCTGCCAAAGCCAGAACTTCTACCCCCATGAACTCAATGCCCCATACATCAAATAATTCAACCTCTAAGAGAGGGGTCATAGGTAACTCATGACGATGGGAAATAACTCCTTGCATTTGACATATGTCACAACCTTTAACCATATCAAATGTGTCTTGATGAATTGTATGCCAGTAATAACCACTTTGGAACACCTTGTGGGCAGTGCGAGCTCCCACATGGTTTTCCACCAACTGGAGAGGAGTGACAAGCTTCCAGAATGCTTAGCATTTCAACTTCAGGCACACACTGCATAATTATATTATCCGCACAAACCCTGTATAAGTAAGGCTCATCCCAAAAGTACTTGCTCACATCATGTAAGAACTTCTTCCTTTGTTGAAAGGTCAAGTCCTCGGGCATCAATTCACTTACAAGATAATTGGGAAAGTTAGCAAACCAAGGAATAAGATCAAGAGTAGCGGCTAATACCTGCTTATTCGAAAATGAGTCATCAATGTCAATTCAACTTCCCCTTTCTTCTCTGCTTCCAGTATGGATAAGTGATCTGCTACTTGATTTTCACAACCTCTTCTCCCTATGACCTGAAAGTCAAATTCTTGTAACAACATCAGCCATCTTATCAAATCTCGGCTTAGCATATTTTTTGCCATCAGATATTACAATGCTGCATGGAAGTGTGAACTATCACTTTTGTTCCTAGCAGATATGCTCTAAATCTTTCAAAGGCATACAGAACTACAAGCGATTCTCACTCAGTGACAATGTAGTTCTATTGAGCTCCATTCACTGCCTTGCTTGCATAGTATATCGGCTGAAAGATCTTGTTGTGCTTCTTCCCTACCACAACTCCTAAAGCAACACCACTTGCGTCACACATTACTTCAAATGGTTCCGACCAATCTAGAGAAATAATCACTGGGGCTAAAATTAATTTTGCCTTAAGACATTCAAAGGCTTTGGTGTATGCTTCATGAAAAGTGAACTTTATCTCTTTCTCTAACAACTTACACAAAGAATGTTCAATTTTAGAGAAGTCCTTAATGAATAGTCGATGGAACCCTGCGTGGCCTAAGCAATTACGATTCCCCTTTACAGAAATAGGTGGAGGCAGCTTTTCAATCACTTGAATCTTTGCTCTATCCACCTCCAAACCTTTCTCGGACACTTTATGGCATAAAATTATTCCTTCCTTGACCATGAAATATCATTTTTCCTGTTTAGCACTATGTTCGCCTCTCATATAAGTAGTGCCCTTCTAAGATTTAACAAACAATCATCAACATTGTCACCAACCATAGAGAAGACATCCATAAATACATCCAAAGTGTCTTCAACCATGTCCGAAAAGATGGATATCATACATCACTGAAAAGTAGCAAGTGCATTACATAATCCAAATGGCATGTGTTTGAACGCAAAAGTACCATAAGGGCATGCGAAAGTGGTTTTCTCCTGATCTTCTAGTGCAATTGAAAACTGGTTGAACCCAGAGTACCTATCCAAAAAGCAATACCACTCTTTTCCTACCAACCTATCTAATATATGGTCCATGAAAGGCATTGGAAAATGGTCTTCCAAGGTCCACTTGTTCAATTTACTATAATCCATGCACACTTTCCAATCGATAACTGACCTCTGCAGAATCAACTCATTCTTTGCATTCGCCACAACAGTTATTCCACCTATCTTGGGCACACACTTAACTGGGCTCACCCAATGGCTATCAGAAATAGGGTACACCACTACTGCATCTAACCATTTAATAATTTCCTTCTTTACCTCCTCTTGGTGGATGCAATCTCCTCTAGTTCTCTATACTTGGGCTGTAATCTTCCTCCAGTTGAATTTTGTGAGTGCAAATACCTGGAGGTATCCCAATTATGTCGGCAATGGTCCAACCAATTGCTTTCTTGAACCTTTTCAACACCTTCACCAATGTTTGCACTTGTTCAACATTAAGATTTGCTGCCACAATAACTAGCAAAGTCTTATTTTCACCTAGAAAGACATACCTCAAATGACCCGACAGCTGCTTCAATTCAAGCACATGTGGTTCCTCAATAGATGGTTTTGTTGTGGGTTTGTCCTATTTTTCAAATCCAAGTCTAAATTATTAGGAGAATATGAATGTTATCCCATGCCTTCCTGTGCATTTAGAGTGTCCACATAATTGACTCAAAATACCTCATCAAAGTTCATTATTACTGCAACTAGTGTCTCTACAGTAAATCTTTCTTCTATAGATGATTCAGTGACCCCTTCTTCAACTATATCAATCGCGGACACCACACTCATATCGTGTGGTTGCTTTATCGACTTGCACACTTTGAAGTTGACCCCTTCATTATTTAGCCAAAATGTTAGCTCCCCACTATCCACATTAACCAATTCTCTACTAGTAGCCAAATATGACCTTCCCAAAATTATGGGAACTTCAAAATCCACCTTGCAATCTAGAATTATAAAATCAATCGGAAAGATGAAACTTTCCACCTTGACCAACACATCACAGAAAAAGCCCACGGGCCTCTTCACTGATCTATCTACCATCATCAATCTCATAACAGTAGGCTTTGGGGACTCCTACCTCAACTGTTTGTATATTGTCAATGGCATGAGATTGATAATATATCTCGGGTCACACAGAGCTTTAGTGAACTCGAATGCACCAATAGTGCATGGTATAGTAAATGCACCCGGGTCCTCTTTCTTCTGCACCAAGGACCTTGTAGCAATATCACTACAATTGTGAACATTATTTGTTGGTTCAAAACTTGTCGTCCCCTTCTTTGTTACCAAGTACTTCATGAACTTAGCATATCCTGGCATCTGTTCCAAAGCCTCTACTAATGGAATATTTATTGGTAGTTCCCAAAGCATGAATACGAATCTCATGAATTTTCCATACTGAGATTTCTTCTTGAGCCTCTGAGGGAATGGAGGAGGAGGTCTAGGAATCTATTGTAAAGGTGGTGATGCCTCTATTGTAGAATCTTTAGTTCTGTGTGTCCTTTCCTTGGCTCCTAGCAATCTCTCTACTCTTATAGATATCTCTGAATCATTCAAAACTTTTACATTTACCTCTTTTATAGCATTCCTTTCTATACTTTCCTCATGCTCAATGCTTGCAGGTGTAGGTTCTGGTAGTGATTTACCACTTCTCGTGGTGATAGCCATGCAGTGCCAATTTTTCTTTGGGTTTTGAATCATATCACTAGGCATGTCCCATTTTTTCTTTGGTTAAGTGAAGCCGATAGTTGCCCCATCTACTGCTCCAACTGCTTAATGGAAGTAGAATGTGAGTCTACAAGTTGACTCATGCAAGGGAAATCGTTTCTCAACTCTTTGACTCCCACATTGTAGATTCAAATCTCAGTAGAACATTTGCTAACATGTCCTCCATCCTTGACCTACTAGAATCATTACCTATTCGATCTCGGTTACTTGGAGGTACATACACACCACTGCTCTCATCTTTGTATCCCACCTTGTTTTTCCAACTTCCTTGCTCTGTGTTCCCTAGTCTTTCATATTGACCATCTTACTGATAGTTCCTACTTTGATTTCCAAAATTATAACTCTGGTTGCCCGAGTTAAAATTTTGGAAACCCCCCTAGTTGTTCAAATATTTCGCCTCTTCATCAAAGTCAATATCCTGTTCTTCATACTTGTTTGTTGCACATAATGCATTTACCTTTTCTAGACTAGCAGTGAGATGTTTCGTGATGATGTCCATTTGGTTTTTTATGTGGGCCATATTTGAACCTTGTTTTTCCTCTCACTTTCTCTATTCAGCTGAGAGTTCATAAGTGAACCCAAGATCTCCCATCTCTGCATCTCTTGTGTGCCAAGATCTGTTGTTCGTTGATACCTCATCCATGACAACTATAATCTCGGGAAATGATTTTCTCATGAATGATCCACCACACACTGCATCCACAATCAGTTTAATCACAAAGTTTAGTGACATGTAAAATACCTGCTTTAAGTGCCTATCGATGAGGCCATGATTTGGGCGCTTCTTTAACTTTTGACCAAACCTCCACCATATATCATGCATTGCTTCACCGGATAGCTGCATGTTAGAACCTATTTCATCCTTTATTTGCAGCTCTTTTGCCTCTGGGTAAAACCTCTCCATAAAGGCCCCCCTCAGTTCTGCCCCAAGTTCTAATTGAGTTGTGTGGCAACTCATTCAGCCAGTTTGCTGCTTCCCCAGTTAGAGACAGTGGGAACAACCTCAGTGTCATCGAAGTTAGGCTACTCTAGGAATCTCAGCCAACTTGCAAATGGCAACAAAATTCATCAAGTGTTGATTCGTGTCCTCACCAGTAGTTCCTCTGAACAGCCCTTTTAGGTTCAATAGTTGAATTGTGGTGCTGATGATGGTAAATTTCACACCTGGTGGCAATGCTGGGAGTATTATAGCTCCAGTGGCCCCAACTTTATCTATCTCTAAATCATCTTCTTCAAATGTCGATTGATGAACTCGACCTCTTGGAGTTAGTGGTTGGTGATGATGAGGGGCTATCTCTTGTATTCCTTCTTTCTCCTCATTAACTCTGTTTAGGTCGTTGGCATTTTTTTGGGCACCTCTAGTCAGAGTCTCAACATCTTGTCTCAACCTCTGTCTATAAGCTTCAAGTTCCTGTGCATTCACCATTTTCCCTATAGTTTTGCTTAACTCGGTATCGTAAGGAATCAAAGGTTCTCTCTTACTTCTGGTATTTGGCATGCACTAGTTAACTTACCTGTAAATGAAAAAGACAAGAAACAAGAAGTAAAATTAGGAAATACAACTACAATTGAAGTAATAGCTAGTAGAGTAGTTCTGAACCAAAATTCCATGGCAGCCACAACAAAATCTGATACGTCCAAACTTACACCTCAATTAAGAAGTATACATGGTCCAAGTCAATAATAGAACTCAAGTAAAGTTGAGGTCGATCCCACAAGAAATTTATGGCAGAAATAAACTTATTGACGCTTGTATTAAGTTATGGTTAATATTTTCGAAAGAAGTGAATTGCAAAAAGTAACTATTGGGTTGTTTTGAACTCAAGTAACCAATTGTTGTTAAACTTGAATACTAATAACATCGAACAATAGTTCCAAGATGTAATAGTTAATTTAGCGAGACTAGGATTGTGTTCCCCATAACCTTTTAATTTTAACTCGAATTCTATACAAATAAAGAATTATTGTCAACATTATATGTTCATACCAAGTTAGCTACATCTAAATGTTTTTCATCCCTATTACATGGCTTTCACTCTTCTCCTCTCGGAATTAGAGTGTTTTAATCTTATCCTTGCATACTTGTTAAGAAGGTTATCCTCTCTCACGCTGTAACCTTTAAAATGAGTTAATGGAATTTGTAATAGTGGATTTAGCGAGACTAGGATTGTGTTCCCCATGACCTTTTAATTTCGACTCAAATTCTATACAAAGAATGATTTATTTTCAACATTATATGTTCATAGCATGTTAGGTACATCTAAACGCTTTTCAGCCCTATTAGATGGTTTTCACTCTTCTCCTCTCAGTCTTAGAGTGTTCTAAATCTTACCCTTGCATACTTGTTAAGAAGGTTATTCTCTAGAGAGCTCTAACCTTTAAAACGAGCTGATGAAATTTGTTTCAAGATTTTCTTAATCATCACTTTTCTCTCAAACAAATGATTAAAACAAGAATGTTCTAACGGGTGCACTCATTATAAGACGAAAAAACATATGCAGTTAAACACTCAAAAGTTATTCACATTTGAATCCGTCTATATGTTTTTGTCGTGGTTCCCACAACCCTAGTTGTGGTGTTTAGCCACTCATATTTTCAATGAAACAAACAGTGGAGATTATTGAAAGGATAACAAAATAGACTTACAATAATGGAAAAACCAAAAGTTTCTTGATTATCGACACTTAATCAAGATCACAAAATTTGATCACCAAATGTTCGACTAAAAAATGTGTTCAAAAAGGAAATTATCGTTTCTCCTCACTCAAGATATCTTAGAGTTTTGATAATCATTCAAAATTAAACCCTAAGGAATTAAAATAGTTATAGAATAGAGTCCTACACGAAGTAGGACAAATGTTGTTGACACTCTTCACGAGCAAGGTGACGGTCCGTGAGGAAGTTCGTGATCCTTTAAGCCCTTTTTGAACCCACACTTGGACAAAAAATTGTCTATCTTCACTTCACCTTCTTCACGAGCCACTGTACGGCTCGTATAGTGTACCACGGCCTATCTGGAGCCTTGTTTAGTTACACTTCACTTTCCTTTCTTTTAGATCACCTCCACGAGCATCTTCACGGCTCATGCAACACTTCACGGCTCGTATAGCCACCTGTGTAGTCTCTTTCACTTGCAACTTCACTTTTACTCCTTTCCTTCTTTCAATTCATTCCAAGTGTTTTTACTTGCACTTTAGCAAAAGAAACATCATATCCACATAAACAAGCTCGACTTTTTGTATTAATCCTTTGTTTTGAGCGTCAAATGTGCTATGAGTTCACGACACATTAAACACCATTTTCTGTATGAATTGACAATCAATTTTGATATGTTTTGTTATATGATGAAATACGTGGTTAAAAACTATATATATATATATAGTAGACTTGTCATTGCAGTATATAGAGGTAGGCTTCTCTAAGTGTATTCCAACTCCTTAAATAGATTAGTAATCTATACCACTGTTGTCTATAAAGCCAACCTTCTATACTCTGTTTCTACAAGACTTCTAAAAATAGTTCTTATATGTTTTTTTTACTTTCATAAGATAATTAAATTTATAATCTTTTAGCAGAAATCCAAGCAATGATTTTCTTGAATTTGGGCATGTAACCTAATATGCATATATAACAACATGCTAAAGTTAAGCCGTTCTTGTTTGAACACATAAATAATTAAAGGGAAAATTGTACATTATAGTAACTATTAATTCAAAATAAATGTTATAGATATAGTTTTATTTAATTCTAATTTGTAGCAAACACATTGTCATTATCACCTCTCTCCCCTGAATCTCGCTCACCACTCTCAATTCTCTCCCTCGCCTCCCTCACTTTTATACAAACACAAATGTATTAATTGTCTTTGTATTTGTATAAATCGAGACAGACTGTATATACAAATAAAAATACATATCTCTCTGTCCTATACACTTATAATTATACTGATACAAATCTTCCCCTGCCCAGTTCTCTTTTGCATTTCTCTCTCTCTTTATGCAAACACAAATTATACAAATACAATTTACAATTTGTGTTTGTATAAAGTGAGAGAGAGATTTAATACACAAATACAAATGTTTTAACTCGATTCAATTGTATATTAACTCAATTCAATCGTATACAAATTCAAATTTTATGAAGAAATACAAGCACAATTATTGATACAAATACATAGTAGTTACATATATACAACTATTTAACTGATATACATATACAATTTATCTCTCTCGCTCGCCTATCTCCTCTCTCTCCGACTCTCGCTCACCACTCTAGCCTAACACAAAGAACATATACATATACAAATGCAATTTTCATAGACACAGACGTCCGATTTATACAAATCAGATGCTTCATCGAAAACATAGTTTGCTATGGAGCGCAAATAGTAAAATTTTAGCTATAAAGCGCTAATATGATTTTTATGTTTGTTATTCATAATATTTACTCATAATTAAAACCTAATTTAGTTTTGATGTATATAACCACTCTTAAGAATGCATTCTAGCGAGACGTTTTTACTTAGGCCCCATTTGTTTTCATTAAGATTAAGACGTCTGAATCTAAATGTATGTCTGAATGATTAAGATGTTCTCTCTAGATATGAACATTGAATGATTAAGACTGTTTGCTTTTTAGCATCTGAAAGCATGTCTAAATTAATAATTAATATTTTTGTGCAAGTGTGTAAATATTTAAGGCTTCTTATTATAATTTGGTGTTAGGCTACTTATTTTATTGAGACACTCTTGCCAAAGATCCAAAAAGATATAAGAATAAAAAAGGCAACCCAAACAAATGTCTAACTTTTTATTAACTACAACTAGTTCTTAGTTTTATAAATAATAATATTACTATGTGAATTTTTATACACCTGTGTAAATATTTAAGGCCTTTTGTTATAATTTGGTGTTAGGCTACTAATTTTATTGAGACATTCTTGGCAAAGATCCAAAAACATATAAGAATAAAAAAGGCAACCCAACCAAATGTCTAACTTCTTATTAACTACAACTAGTTCACACTTTTATAAATAATAATATTACTATGTGAAGTTAAATGCTTAGTGTCTTTTGAAATATAAAAAAAAAAAAACAAGTAGTATGTAAAATTAAAAAATTCAACCCTAAATTAATAATATTTTTATGCATGTATATAAACATTTAAGGCCTTTTATTATAATTTGGTGTTAGACTACTAATTTTATTGAGATGTTCTTGGCATAGATACAAAACATATAAGAATAAAAAATGCAACACAAACAGATGCCTAGCCTTATTAACTAAAACAAATTCTTTATTTTTGTAACACTCCGAAAACTAGTAGGCTAAACTAGAGCTAAAACGTGAGGGTAAACATCAAAGGAGGAGGTCAAGGGGACAAGGCTGTCCATTTTGGCCAAGTTACTGCCCACCAAGACCACGAGGGTCCTCACGACCCATAGTGGACACCATGAGTCGTGGTGCCACTCGTGGAGGTGGAGGCAGTAGCCTCCTTAGGCTGCCCCAAAAGTGACCTGTCACGCCTCGAGCCTACACCCTGGGAAGTACTGGCACTCGAAAGCCATTGTTGGTCCCAAGCGAACCCTTGGCCAGGCTTACTTAAATCAACAGAGGACAATATTCATATCTATAAAGATCAATGAACTTAACTGAATTGGATAATAAAATAATTGGGAATGTTTTAAAGATTAAACATTCAACTTGGCCAAAAGTGGTAACCCAAGTCTTATAAATAAGATATGATAATGAAAAAACTCGAAGGACTAACATCTGACTGTCTATGAAGACTCTAAAATAACTGAGATGGATGTTGGGACAAACCCCACAACATCCTAATGAACTAACTAGAAAGAAATGAAAATAGATCCTCCGAAACGCAAAGAGGCTCACCGACTGACTCTGAACTGCTCACTGGATCAACGGTGTGCTGGAATGCCGATCCTAGTTACCTGTGTCTGCATCATAATAATATGCAGGCCAACTGGCATCAGTACATTGAATGTATGAGTATGCGAGTTGGAATGCTAAAACAACATAGGCTGGAAAGAGAATCTGAAAGAAGCACTTACCTTGGCTCTTCTAAACTCATGAATACTTAACTGAACTCATTTCAACATAAAGCAGTTTAAACAAGTGCAATATAAAGAAAAGTTGTTTAAAAACATGATGTCAACTCTGTGTATGCACAAGGATACAACATAACTCTGAAATGTATGTAAAAATACAATAAACCGATGTATATAAAAATACAATAACTTCTGTGGGAGTTTCTCTAACCGACAACCATCATATAAGAGCTATACTGATGATACATCGATCTACATCACGTTGCCAGCGCATCCTATACCCGGCCAAAGGTATAGAACTTGAAATGCCTAATGGATCCACTAGTCTATTGTGAAAAGAACTCATCTAAAAAGTATGACCTTTTTCTACCCATGGTGGCTACATGGTTCTATGGTGACATGAGTTATCTAAATTCATGCTCGTCCCCAATTCGGTGCTCAATACTACTCCCAAATTATACTGGCTCTTATGTTTTAAAAACAAACTTATTCTGTGATTTGAGATTAGTGCTCAAAAACATAGCCCAAAGGCTATCTTGGAAATCAAAGTTTCCCCTCTTGCTTCATTTAGAAAGCGATTACTTTTCTGAAAACTAGCCTGAAGGCTCTTTTGGAAATCTCAGTTTTCGTTCTTATTTAAATGTGAAAACATTTTAAATCTCTTTGGGAATACTTAGTCCCCATATACTTTTAAAGAAAAGAACTTCAAGTTTACTCTTTGCTTAACTTAAAACTTGAGCCTTAAAACGAAGGTAAAACGTTTGATAAAGAATCTTGAAAACTTTAAGAAACGTTGCTTTGACTTGCTTCTTAACTTCTAGACTTTGACTCTTAGATTCTATGACTTTGATCTTAACTTTCCTCAAATTGGATTATGGATTCAAGGTTCATGATCTCATGTTTATGGATGATTTCATGATATTTAGAGGTACCTTAGAGTGTTAGAATCAACTAGAAACATAGGTAAATCACTTAGGAACTAGTACGAAAAGGTGGGGGAATAATGGGGAGAACTGGCGTCCTTGGCACTCTGAGAGGCGCGGGGAGCCAGCCCTCAAACGTTATAGAAGCTACTGGGGTGTGCTGTATGGCGCGTCACCCCAAGGGGTGAACTTCAGAGCCTCTTTTGGGGGGCGCTGGCTGGCGCGACGCCCCACCCCCTTTTCCAGGTTTTTGTTGATTTTTCTTCTCCGTTTTTCATCTCTAAACCCTCCTAACTTCCATGGTTCTTTCCCCAAACATTTAGGATCAATAGTACCCTCAACATACAACATATTTAACTCGAAAATCCACCTGGAAACACGAATCAAATAAACAAGAGACTTCAACAACACAACCATCAAGAACTCAATGAATTTTCAACAATGTTCTTCAAGAACTCACTTTCTTTGCATTCAAACAATTTAAATTCGCTGAATTGAAACAAGATTGGCGTGTTGGTGAACTAACCCAACACAATGTGATCTCACATACCTTGTAGGGATCACCCCCGACGAATTCCACTCGCAAGGCTTGAACGTTCTTGGCGATTTCTTGATTTCTCTCCTCTTTCCTCTTCTTTCTTCTCCTCTCCAAGCCCTAGCGTAAATTCTAATTTTTCTAAACTAAATAAAGTCTGGTTTTACCCCAATTAATCTCCTAAAATGAATTAGAGAAATTAGGTAAGGAAAAGACTAAATAGCCCTTCTAAAATCTGGATTAGACATTTCCTTATTCCAACAGCCCAACTTCCAAAAGACATAACTTACTCATACGAACTCGGAATGGTGCAAACTTAGCGGCATTGGAAAAATCATTCCAAGAGCTTTCCAACCATATCTAGAACTACACCTAACTCATCCTGATATAGGAGTTATGGTCGTTTGAAGTTGACCAAAAACTCACTAACTTACTTAAAATTTTCCAGATTTCCTTACACTTTCCAAAATTAACTATTTCCAGATTTTAAACTTCCTTCTAGTTCTTTCTAGTTGCGAGATGTTACAATATCTCCCCATTGGGAACATTCGTCCTAGAATGAGATTTACTCTTACTAAGCTAGGGTGGTAACATCAAGTTCAAACATCCCAAAAGCAATTTCAAACAAGGAACATGCTCACTCATAATATAGATAGTACTAAGAAGAAAATTAGTACCTTGGTCTACATCTTCTCCGGTTGCAAAGAGATGTGGATACCTCTTCTGCATATCCTCCTCAGCTTCCCAAGTAGCTTCCTCAACAAATTGGTTCCTCCAAAGGACTTTGACTAATGCAACCTATTTTGTCCTTAACTTGCGAACTTGGTGATCTAGAACCTGAACCGAAATCTCCTCATAAGATAAGTTATCCTTGATCTCAATACTTCCAGTTGGTATGATCAAGGAAGGATCGCCCATGCACTTCTTCAACATAGAGATGTCAAACACCGAATGAACCGCTGCTAGCTCTTGTGGTAGCTCCAACTTATAAGCTATATTGCCCATCTTTTTGGATATTCGATAAGGCCCAATATACCGGGGACTAAGTTTCCCCTTTTTACCAAACCTCATAACACCCTTCATGGGTGAAACTTTTAGATACACCCAATCATCTACTTCAAACTCCAACTCTCTTCTCCTAACATCAGTGTAGGATTTCTGACGACTCTGTGCCATTTTGAACCTCTCTTGAATCACTTTAACCTTCTCCATAGCTTGATGCACTAAATCTGGTCCTATCAACCCTACTTCACCAACTTCAAACCATCCGATAGGAGATCTGCATCTTCTCCCATAAAGGGTTTCATATGGAGCAATTTGGATGCTAGTGTGGTAACTGTTGTTGTAAGCAAACTTAATTAAAGGTAGGTGATCATCCCAATTACCTTTGAAATCAATCACATATGCACTCAACATATCTTCTAATATATGAATGGTACGCTTTGCTTGCCCATCTATCTGAGGATGAAAGGCAGTACTCAAGTTCACCTTTGAACCCAAGCCTTTCTGGAATGACTTCCAAACACTGTGCAGTAAATTGCGCACCTCTGTCTGAAATAGTAGAGACCGGAACTCCATGAAGTCTTACCACTTCTTGAATATATAGCTTAGCATAATCTTCTGCTGAATGGGTAGTCTTTACGGGCAAAAAGTGGTCTAATTTTGTCATTCTGTCGACAATCACCCAAAGAGAATCATGTTGTCTGCGAGACCTTGGCAAGCCTGTGATCAAATCCCTATTTATCATCTCCCACTTCCATTCCGGAAGTTCTATATTCTGAGCCAAACCACCGGGCCTTTGATGCTCCACTTTAACTTGTTGGCAATTCAGACACTTAACAACAAACTCTACAATGCCCTTCTTCATGCTACTCCACCAATAAACTTCTCTCAAATC
>NW_006239012.1:10440-11035 GCF_000226075.1 Solanum tuberosum | reverse complement strand
TCTCCCACTTCCATTCCAGAAGTTCTATACTTTGAGCCAAACCAACGGGCCTTTGGTGCTCTACTTTCACTTGTTGGCAATTTGGACACTTAGCAACAAACTCTGCAATGCCCTTGTTCATGCCATTCCACCAATACACTTCTCTCAAATCGCGATACATCTTTGTACGACCCAGAAGAATAGAATATCTGGAGCTATGAGCGTACTCCATGATCCTCTCTTGGAGTCCATCCACCATAGGTACGCACAATCTACCTTGATATCTCAATACACCATCTCCCCCTTGTTCAAAAGCTAATACTCTTTGCTGATGAACATTTGTCTTTAAGTCTAGCAAAATGGGATCTTGGTCTTGCTTTTCTTTCACTTCTAACACTAGTGATGATTTAGTCCCATTCATCACCAATATTCCTCCTTCTGTGGAATCCATAAGTTGAACTCCTAAGTGTGCAAGTCTATGCACATCCTTCGCTAAATCTCTATTTTCTTCCTCAACATGGGCGGTACTACCCATAGACAACCTACTTAAGGCATCAGCAACAACATTAGCCTTACCTGGGTGATAAAGAATACTCATGTCATAATCCTTGAGTAA
>NW_006239012.1:7226-10250 GCF_000226075.1 Solanum tuberosum | reverse complement strand
AGACTCAAGCCAAAACTCACACTTAGAGAAATTAGCATATAACTCCTTATCTTTCAAAGTTTGATGAACTATTCTGAGATGACCAGCATGATCTTCTTCATTCCTTGAATAGATTAGTATGTCATCAATGAAGACGATAGCAAACATATCTAAATAAGGTCTGAAGACTCTATTAATAAGATCCATGAACGTTGCTGGTGCATTGGCAAACCAAAAGACATGACCAAAAACTCATAATGACCATATCTGGTTCTGAAAGTTGTCTTTGGAATATCACATTCCCTTACTTTCAACTGATGGTAACCTGATCTGAGGTCTATCTTACAAAAACAAGAGGCGGCCTGAAGTAGATCGAAAAGATCATAAATTCTTGGAAGAGGATGCTTGTTCTTGATGGTAACCTTGTTCAACTGACGGTAATCTATACACATCCTAAGGGATCCATCTTTCTTTCTCACAAATAAGACCAGAGCGCCCCAAGGTGAGACACTTGGTCGAATAAAGCCCTTATCTTAAAAGATCCTTTAACTGCTCTTTCAACTCTGTTGGTGCCATTCTGTATGGCGGAATAAAGATAGGACGAGTATCTGGAAGAAGGTCTATGCCGAAGTCTATCTCTCTCTCAGGAGGGACTCTAGGAAGATCATCAAGAAAGACTTTTGGGATCTCCTTTACTACTGGAACTGACTGAAATAGGAGGTACCTCAACACTTGAGTCATTAACTCGGACTAAGTGATAGACACACCCGTTAGAAAACAACTTCATTGCCTTAAGGTACGAAATGAAACGACCCTTAGGCACTGCTGAACTACTTTTCCACTCTAAGACTGGCTCATTTGGAAACTGAAACTTGACTACTCGAGTTCTACAATCAACTTAGGCATAACAAGCATTTAGCCAGTCCATACCAAGAATGACATCAAAGTGTACCATGTCTAATTCGATTAAATCAGCCATGGTACTCTTGTGATTGATGGAAATAGGGCAATCACGGTAGACTCTCTCTGCTAGAATAAACTTACCAACAGGTGTAGAAACACTAAATGGTTAACTAAGTTGCTCAGGAATAACATCAAAGTTCATAGCAACATATGGAGTTACAAAATATAAACTCGCTCCTGGATCTAGCAAGGCATAAACAGTAAAGTCAAAGATTTGAATCATACCAGTGACAATATCTGGTGAATCCTCTTGCTCTTGACGACTATTGATAGCATATAACCGGTTTGTTCCTCCGCCAGTACTAGAAGTAACCCTCTAGGTGCAGTTCTGTCTGGTGGAGCAATTGAAGAAGACTGGGCTCTATTTTTCCCATTACTGCTTCCCTGCTTGCTCTTTGGACACTCTCGCATGAAATGCCCACTCTGACCATACTTGAAACAACCAGTGGAGCCCTCACGACAAATACCTGAATGGTTCCTACCACACTTGGCGCATGCATGAGGCTTACTACCCCCTTGTGCCACGCTACCCTGAGAATAAGCAGGTTTAGCTCTGAAGTTCTGATTATTATACTCACATTTGTTCTTAGGTGCAGGTGCACTAGCAGATGATGGTGCAGGGCCCTTCTGTTTCTGTTAGAAGGATGACCAGTTGGCATTACTTTTCTGCTGCCCGGACTCATTCCCTGTCTTAGCCTTCTTGTTCTTGAATTCCTCGTTATCTCTTAGCTTCTGTTCCTCTACTTGTTGCACATAGACCATCAACCTCAAAATGTCTATGTCCCCAATAAGCATTGTTGCGCGGCCCTCTTTTCTCGATAGACGGGATAACCCAGCAACAAACATACTCATCCTACTTCTCATGTCCGCAACCATTTTCGGAGCATTGCGAGACAGTTGGGTGAATTTGAACCCATACTCATGAATGCTTAGACAATCTTGCTTAAGTGTGAGGAACTCACGTACCTTAGACTCTTTCAGTTCTCCGGGAAAGAAACTCCTCAAGAAAGCCTCTTCAAAACATGCCTAATTCGTAGGTGGTGCATCCTCAACTCTACCCCCCTTTCCACTAATCAAACCAAATCCTAGCAACATTTTTCATCTGATATGCAGCTAGCTCAACTCTCGCAGTATCAGTAACATGCATCACATCCAACACCTTTTCAGTTCCTCAATGAAGTTCTCTGGATCCTCTACAATGCTCGAACCAGTGAAACTTGGGGGATTCATCCTCAAGAACTCATGAATCCTTGAAGTGGTAGCCTCTTCTTGTCAAGCTCCTCTCTGCTGCCCAGCTTGGTTAGTCACAACTTGACTGAGCATCCTAATAGCCTCTCTGAACTCAGCATTAGTAACTTCTCCTTGCGGTTGCACTTCAGGTGCATTGGGTAACTCTTGCTCCTCAACATTATGCCTAGCAGGATGTCCTCTAACAGCTCTTCGTGGAGGAATGATTATATGAAAAGCACACGCAATCACGAATTAAAGGGAAACTTTTTAGAGATTAAACTCTAACGCACGAAATGAGTGTGAAAGAAGAGAGATAGTTCCTAAATGTTGCAGCCTCCTAAATATAGATGTGGAGCGATTCACACCGATAAATAGGACTCTACAGACACGGCTTCATAGACTCCCTAGGACTCTTAAACTCTAGGCTCTGATACCAAGTTTGTCACACCCCGAGCCTACACCCTAGGCGGGACTGGCACTCCAAAACCATTGTTGGCCCCAAGCGAATCCTTGGCCTTGCTTACTTAACTCAGCGGAGGACAATAGTCATATCTTTAATGATAAATGAACTTAACTGAACTGGATAATCAAATAACTGAGAATATTTTAAAGATAAAACATTCAACTTGGCCAAAAGTGGCAACCCAAGTCTTAACAATAACAGATGATAATGAAAAGACTCAAAGGACTAACATATTATTGTCTATGAAGCCTCTAAAACAACTAAGATGGATGTTGGGACAAACCCCACAACATCCTAATGAACTAACTAGAAAGAAATGAAAATAGATCCTCCGGAATGCAAAGAGGCTCATCGACTGACTCTGAACTGCTCACTGGATCAACAGTGCG
>NW_006239012.1:6839-7158 GCF_000226075.1 Solanum tuberosum | reverse complement strand
GCATCATAAGACGATGCAGGCCAACTGGCATCAGTACATTGAATGTACAAGTATGTGAGTTGAAATGCTAAAATAACATAGGCTAGAAAGAAATCTGAAAGAAACACTTACCTTGGCTCTTCTCAACATATGATTACTTAACTGAACTCATTTCAATATAAAGTAGTTTAAACAAGTGCAACATAAATAAAAAATTGTTTAAAAACATGATGTCAACTTTGTGTATGCACAAGGATACAACATAACTCTGAAATGTATGTAAAAATACAATAAACTGATGTATATAAAAATACAATAACTTCTGTGGGAGTTTCTCTAA
>NW_006239012.1:0-6446 GCF_000226075.1 Solanum tuberosum | reverse complement strand
TTTCCCCTCTTGCTTCATTTAGAAAGCGATTACTTTTTCTGAAAACTAGCCCGAAGGCTCTTTGGAAATCTCAGTTTCCGTTCTTATTTAAATGTGAAATCATTTTAAATATCTTTGGGAATACTTAGTCCTCATATACTTTTTAAGAAATGAACTGCAAGTTTACTCTTTTCTTAACTTAAAACTTGAGTCTTAAAATAAAGGTAAAACGTTTGATAAAGACTCTTGAAAACTTTAAGAAACGTTGCTTTGACTTGCTTCTTAACTTCTAGACTTTGACTCTTAGCTTCTATGACTTTGATCTTAACTTTCCTCGAATTGGATTATGGATTCAAGGTTCATGATCTTATGTTTATGGATGATTTCATGATGTTTAGATGTACCTTAGAGTGTTAGAATTCAACTAGGAAACATAGGTACATCACTTAGGAACTAGTACAAAAAGGTGGGGGAAGAATGGGGAGAACTGGCGTCCCTAGCGCTCTGAGAGGCGCGGGGCGCCAGCCCTCAAACGTCCCTAGCACTCTGGGGCGATCTGGCTGGTGTGACACCCTAAGGGGTGAATTTCAGAGCCCCATTTGGGGGGCGCTGGCTGGCACGACGCCCCACCCCTTCCCCAGGTTTTTGACGATTTTTCTTCTCCGTTTTTCGTCTCTAAACCCTCCTAACTTCCATGGTTCTTTCCCCAAACATTTAGGATCAATAGTACCCTCAAAATACAACATATTTAACTAGAAAATCTACCCGGAAACACGAATCAAATCAACAAGAGACTTCAGCAACACAACCATCAAGAACTCAACGAATTTTCAACAATGTTCTTCAAGAACTCACTTTCTTTGCATTCAAACAATTTAAATTCGCTGAATAGAAACAATATTGGCGTGTGGGTGAACTGACCCAACACTATGTGATCTCACATACCTTGTAGGGATCACCCCCGATGAATTCCACTCGCAAGGTTTGAACGTTCTTGGCGATTTCATGATTTCTCTCTTCTTGTTTCTTCTTTCTTCTCCTCTCCAAGCCCTAGCGTAAATTCTAATTTTTCTAAACTGAATAAATTTTAGTTTTACCCCAATTAATATCCTAAAACGAATTAGATAAATTAGGTAAGGAAAATACTAAATCGCCCTTCTAAAATCCGGATTAGACATTTCCTTATTCCAACAACCCAACTTCCAAAGGACAGTAACCTACTCATACGAACTCGGAATGGTGCAAACTTAGCGGAGTTGGAAAGATCATTCTAAGAGATTTCCAACCATATCTGGAACTACACCTAACTCATCCTGAGCTAGGAGTTATGGTCGTTTGAATTTGACCAAAAACTCATTTTAACTTACTTAAAATTTTCCAGATTTCCTTACACTTTCCAAAATTAACTATTTCCATATTTTAAACTTCCTTCTAGTTCTTTCTAGTTTCGAGATGTTACATGACCCCTCCACACGAGCCACTTCACAACTCGTGAAGCCTTAGACGGCTCATGGGAGTGGTCTTGAACTTGCCTTAGTGGAATTGCCATGGAGGGTGGCTTGGCCTATCTACTGCCTCAAGGTCCAAGAGAGGGACCACGACTCTTGGCTTGCTCCACGGCTCGTGAAGCCCCTCGTGAAAATGCCTTGGTCTTGTGAGCTAAAGGAAATTTTTCCATGCCACTGCCTCAAGACCACGAATGGGAACACGGCTCATAGTCATGACCACGGCCCGTGGAGCCCTGTATGGTCCCTGGCAGCTCACTTAAAGTGATGGGCATTTTGGGTATTTTCTTTTTAAGTCCTATCACAGTATAGTCATTTTGCCTTTGTTTTATACACCTATATAAGTCATTTTAAGTCAAAATACACCCATTCAACCCATCATTTCCAAAACCCCCAAATCAAATCCCAAAGTTCATCTTCTCTCAAAATTTCTCTCTAGAACTCAAGGAAGAAGAAGAGGAAAGTTGAAGCTAGGGCTTGAAGAAACAAGGCTTTTTCATTCAAATTCTTTGGAGAATCATAACTAAGGTATGGTAGTCCTTCATCCATGGATATTTTTCATCCATGGAGCCCCTTCAACACCCCCAATTTCAAAGCTAGAAATCGCAAAAGTTAGGGTTTGACTTCAATCTCATGGGTTCCTTTCAAATTAGTTTTTAATGATTGGATTATGTTTTATTATGTATATATTGATGATTTTATATGGTTTTATATTGAATTCCCCAAGAATCCATGAATTCCCCTATTTTCCAAATTTGGATCTCAAAGTGTTGGTATTGATTGATGCAAGTAGAATATGATAGAATTATGCATTTAGTAATTGAACTACTTGAATTATGTTATCATTCATGTCTAATGTAGTAATTCTAGATGTGTTGTTGGATTTTGATCTATGGTTCTTGAAGGGCAAGGCATGAGAATTATGCATGATTATGAGGTTTATGTATATGCTTTAGAATACTTTGAGAGTAAAGTGAATATGATTATGATCTAGTTGTTATGTTGTTGGATGATTATCCCCATGTACACATTTATGTATGAATATGGTATGATGTGAAAGATGTTCTCACAATATGATGATTCTAGGGTTGAAAGGCTATTCTCACCTATTGAATCTATGAGCTATAGTATAAATTATGTTGGATTGAGTGTCAAGACATTCTTCCATGCATAAGCACTTAAGTCAAGACTTAATATGTAATCTATGGGAATTAATGCTTAGCACCGAGTGGATATGAATATGAGATGTTAGCTCATACGTTAGTTGAGTCCGGCTTCCCAAATGGGTTCCTTCTACCTTAGTTGAGTTCGTGTTCCCAAAGTATGTATATCATGAGATGGAAACCTTCTACCTTAGTTGAGTCTGGGTTTCTAGTAGCAATCTCCTTATCCCATAACTATATGCCCAGATAGGTCTTTCGCTAGTGGATCCACCTAAGCTAAAAGTATGGTTATACCTTAGTCAAGTAGAACAACCCTTTTTCGGTGTGGGGTAGATACCAAATTCCATGTTAGCTCACATGGTCTATGTCAGTTAAGGCGTATTCCCACTAGTACATTAATATGAACAAGAATATGAAAAATGAACTATGGTTACTTAAGAAGCTTTACTTATTATGGGTGAGAGTCTGGGATCTTACTCATGCATTGCACAAGTATGCTTTGAAGGTATCTATGGTATGTTCCTTTTATGATGTGATGATCTATGAGTTGATTATGCTTATGACGTATGCTTTTCCACTATCTTAAAAATGATGCTTTGAATTGGAAAATTGCATGCATTAAACTAAAATGTCCCTTTTAGTATGTTTTCATGATTTTATGCATGGTTATCATACTTAGTGCATTTTTTTACTTACCCATATTTTCCTACATTTTCCCCAACTGTAGGGTCCGGTTCTTAAGGAAGTTGTCATTTGGTTAAGCTTAGATTCGACTATTCTCGTTGCTTGTGGTGAGTCCTCATGATTCGAGGACGGGAGTTTCACTTTGAGTTTCATTTCTAGTATTTCATTTTCGAACGATGTTGTATGGGCTATGTCCCTTTTCATTTGAACTATTGTAATAGATGGCTAATTGAGACAAGTCTAGACTTCTACTTTCCTTTATAAAGACTTTTTGGACTTAAATGTGTTTTTACTCTTATTGTTCTAATGCTTTATGTTATGATATGATAAGGGTTTGTATGAGACACTTCGGGGTCAAGTATGCCATGTTACATCTAGGGGTTACCCCTGGGTCGTGACAGTTTTATAAATAATAATATTACTACGTGAAGTTAAACGCTTAGGGCCTTTTGAGAATATAAACAAAAACGAGTAATATGTAAGAATAAAAAAGGCAACCCAAAATTAATAATATTTTTGTGCATGTGTGTAAATATTTAAGGCATCTTGTTATAATTTGGTGTTAAACTTCTAATTTTATTGAGACGTTCTTGGTACCATATTTTTTTAGAAAAAAAAAAGAAGAAAAATATAATATCAAATTTTTTTCAGCGCATACTTTGTATTATCGAATAAGCACATACAAGACCTCTAATTTTATAAATAAAATTTCAGAGTTCTTGAGAAGCAAACAATAATACCAAGATTATTTTTAAGTTACAAATTAATAAACAAAGTACTTGTAAAAAGTTTTTAAAAACATACTTGTTCAAGAGGAAAAAATTCAACACCATCGAGAGAGGCAATGCATATAAGAGAAAAAATAACAATTTATGCTGATAATGAAGAGAATGGGAGAGAGAGGCAACGTATATAGAGAAAAATAATAATGATGTTTGAGCTTTACGAGGAAATAAATTAACGTTAAAAAGAGTCTGAATAGAAATAAGACTCCCTCATAGATCTGAGCGAATCAGATGCTTTCAGACTCATTAAGTAATTTTTTCTTTTAAAAAAATCAAATGCACTTAATGGCCCAATGTCTAAGTCATTCAGGTTCAAACCTTCAATAAGTGCAAACATATGAGGCTTTATTGCATAAAATGACTCAAAGTCTAGACTACAAAAACTTTGTAATTGTGAGATATAACATTTTTTGCACATCGTCAAAGTTGCAATGTGCATACTCGGCAAAGGTCAGTTTCATATTGCATTCCAAAAGAGTTTAAGTTGGTTTTTTGTGAATCCGGAGCCTAAAGGGTAAATAAATTTGTCAAAATTTTCAAAAGGATACATCAATTTTTTTTAATCAAAAGGGCAATATCGCTCCTGACGTAGCGATTTTCTTCTGACGTCGTAACTCCGTTAAAGAATCAAAATCACTGATCTACCAGCGATTTTGTCCAAAACAAAATTCTATTTTTAAGAAGATCGCTGCGTGCAGTATTTTTCGCGATTTTTTTTTTAAAAAAAAATCGCTACTATAGCAGTGTTTGTATAAAAATATATTTTAAAAATTAAAATTAGCAGCGATTTTCTTTTAGAAAATTTTTAAAAAAATTGAAAATCGCTCCAATGGTAGCGATTTTAGTAAAAAATATTCTTAAAAATCGCTACCTTGGCAACGATTTCAGTAAAAGGAAATTTTAAAGATCGCTGCCTTGACATCGATTTGTCACGACCCAAAACGAGTCATGAATGGCACCCACACTTAACCTCCTAGGTGGGCAAACCACGGAATCCAAACCCCAACATATATTAATTGTTAAACTTACAAAATACAAACCATAGTGCGGAAGCTCAATCTAATTAAGGTAAGAAACACAAATCCACCAAAGTCTACTTTACGTCATTTCCAAAACCTAAAAGTCATCACATCAAGGATATCTAATCTTCAAATACTAAGTCTAAGAGTATTAAATACACCAAAATAAATGAATAAAATAGTTTATGTCCGAAAACTAAGGACATCATGCCATGACCAAGAGAATCCAACATGGGCTTGAATGAATAGCTCACCCTTAAACTTGATATGCTGGAGGCTGGCTAGAGCTGAGGGCGAGTCGAAGTCGATGGTACACTCGTTGCACTCCACAAAAGGAAAACAAAGAAAAACACAAGTAGGGCTCAGTACAGGGAAACATGGACTGATTAGATATCATTGGTCAACTCAAAATAGAGACTAATATGCAATGAGTAATAGTATAAAATCAACTATGACACTTAGCAGGTGACAAGCAACAAACAACATGAACCAATGACAACAACACTAAAGTAAGTAGGTAATCAGTCAATAATATCAAGAACACACATGAGGACTCATGCCTCCACACCAAGCTCTTTTGGGAATGAGTTCTTTAAGATTGAGTACATTCAGTTAATTCAATATGTTTTCCATTAATGTTACCGTGTCGGAACGTGACACCCGATCCAATAATATCATGCCTGCTCGTGGCACCCGATCCAATATATCATGTCGGAACGTGACACCGATCTAATAATATCATGCCGGCTCGTGGCACCCGATCCAATATATCGATAATTTATCATTTATTTTCACCACTTTTCACTTCATTAACAATATTTCATCAAGCCTTCTTTATTCAAGGCATCACTTCGATAGAGAGGGTTCAAGATGGTAAATTTCATGGTCTCAGCATTTCAGACCAATCACAAACCACACAACCAAGCCACACAACCACACAATCAAGTACATAGAGAACTTCACAATATCACTCAATATATCAATCACTATTAAGAGTCTATCTATCAAATAGAATAAATCATAACCTATCTCCACCGAAGAATTAAAGTCAAGCAAGCTACTTCTCCAACACTTTTCCTTTCCTCAATGCCTCCAAACGTTTCCAATCTATCAGGTATATATGCATAATTTGTAAGTTAACGAGTTTATAGACATCATATTACTCTATGTCTAGCCTAGACCCAAAACTCGACTAATTCTATAATCAATTTCTTAAAGTTCAAACCTAAGGGTAAATCTTAATTCCTCCAATTAGCACAACTTTAATAGTAATCATATTATTACTATATAGAAGCATGATGACGACCGGAC
>NW_006239011.1:1862622-1871229 GCF_000226075.1 Solanum tuberosum | reverse complement strand
ATCTACGGTCCGTCAATCCCCTCCGTAGCTCCACACTTAGAATCTTCAAAAATCAGGTACTGGAACCCTCGCAGTATCACTCTACGGATCAACAGTACGGTCCGTAGATCAGTCTACGGACCGTCAATGGGCACCGTGGTTCCACACTTGGTCAGATTTCCCTGATTTGTCCTCAATACCATGCCTGCTGATCTACGGTCATAACCTACGGACCGTGGATGGACCTACGGTCCGTAGATCACCTCCGTGGATGCCCTTTTTCTGCAATTCCTTCAGCTGTCTCTAAATTTCCGCGCCTGAACACCTTTCCTGCAAAACATGATAAAAATACATAAAAACCAATACAAAAAGGCCCTAGACACACACAACTTGTAAGTGAAATGTATTAGAAATACCGTAAACTCACGGTATATCATTTATTCATACGGAAGAGTTACAATGTGCTTTTTTCTATTCCAAAAGGCACTGGGTGATCTACACAAATACCAATGGCAATTTGTTCAGAAATTAATTTAATTTTTTCCTTTACTTTAGCAGATTTCAGAGTATCAAATATATTCATACTGAATAATTCTAACTGCAAAGAATTCATATGATTTTGTTTCATATCAATTAAAACGTTAATATCTTTGGTTACTGGATCTGTAACAAAAGTATAACTTATTTCGTTACCTTTATAAGTAGCCAAAAATCCTTTTGAGTCAATGCAAGTAAAAGGTTAGATAGCATTTATAAACGGGGTTCTAAGTATAATTGGACGGTATAATTGATTCTTGGTTAGAAAGAAGAAATGAGGAATGCAGACTTTATTCTGGCAAATATTCGCATTAGGCAATTTATATTTTATATCTAAAGCATGTCCTGATGCAGACTTAACCATATGAGTAGTTTTTTGAAAATATTTTGTAGGCACTAAGCCTTCTTGAATACAGCTAACATCTGCACCATAGTCAAACATTGCAATGTTAGTAATAGAAAAATTGTTATCAATCAAAATAGTACATTTAACATACCATTTATGAGCAGTAATAATTTGCATCATTCCTAAAAACATATCATTTTTAGGGTTAAGATTAATAGGTTCTTTCTCAGTATGATTTTAAAAAATACCTTTATTCTTTGAAAACCTGTTTTCAGAATTATTAATCTCAATCTGAGTAATTCTATGATCACAAATCAATTGATTTTGCTTAAGAGATTTAATCTCTCTTTTTAAACTCTCAACTTCATTCTTTAAATCATCAAAAGAAGAATCTCTTTTAGGAAAAGCATTCTTTTTTATAAGACGATTATCAACTTCCTTTAAAGAATAAGGTGCCGAATATTCAAAATCATTTAAATCATTCTTCTTGTTTTCAAAAGGTTTAGAAGAACTTGAACTAGCCTCATTGGAAGTAGCTAGATTAATGATTTTTTCGCGAAGTTTGTTATCAGTAACTTCTTTTAAAAGTTCAATCACATTATCAGAAGTGATTGTGTTCATATTGAAGTCTTGAAATTGCGATTGAAGTTTATAAATTTCATCATCTTCACAAGTGCAAGTATTACCTTTACAAGTGGTGCAAGGGCTATCACAATTTTTATCAGTATCAAATAAATCAAGTAGTTCAATATCAGAACCAGAATCAGATTCAGAATAATAATCATCGTCAGAACCCGAGGTGTATAACAAGCCATAAACCTTATCATAGGTCTCTCCATCAAGTTCTAAAGTTTTTAACTTATTCAACCTACAATTAGGATCTACATGGCCAAGTTTTCCACACTTGTAACATTTTACTTTTGAAAGATCTCTTCCCGAACAGTCTTTGGTAAATCTATTAGATTTATGGGAGCTTTTTCTAGCTTCGCGTTCTTCCTTAGACCTATGTCTAGATCTCCTTTTATTATGGGAACCTTCGATTCTAGAGGACTTATAATACCTGCTCTTATTGCTGTTATTAGCAGAAGGATCGGGTAGACCGAACTGGGTGCAAAAGTCTCCCAATTGAGATTACTTAAGCTTATCCATTTTGAGTTATCTGGACATCTGCAGTTCATTGCACAAGTTCAAACCTTCTTGTGTGCAAGTTCCTATAAGCTTTCCATATGTATAATCCTTATAAGGGATTTCACCATGACTACCACTTAGAGCTTTTCGAACTCTTTCAGTAAATAAAGGGGAAAGGCCATCTATAAACTTAGATTTCCAATGTTCAAATTTATTTTCGAGTAATTCCATAACCCTACTAAGGAAAGTGTCTTTGTACCATCTAAAATTTCCTAAGGTCTGACATCTTAGACCGTTAAGGAGAGTACAGATAGTCTCATGCTGATTGGTAAATCTACCATTAAAATGTTCTAATATGGTGAGAACAAAAGTATAAACAACATCTTCTCTATTTTTAACTAGAGCCATTTCCAAATTATCAACACCATCATCAGTAGCCACAACATTTATAATAGAGGCTTTGTCTTCCATATTTAAATAATTATCCCACCAGCCTCGAAGTTGGCCAATAAAACCTATAACAATCATTTTGCAAA
The DNA here is from genome assembly GCF_000226075.1 of Solanum tuberosum. Taxonomy (NCBI): domain Eukaryota; kingdom Viridiplantae; phylum Streptophyta; class Magnoliopsida; order Solanales; family Solanaceae; genus Solanum; species Solanum tuberosum. The sequence continues at coordinate 1,868,703 of NW_006239011.1, read as the reverse complement.
TAGTCCTATATGTGTCTTTTTAACACTTTTACAGATAGTTGCATACATAAGCATTCTATGAACAAGAATAGTCAATTGTCTATCAATCAACCAATCAAGATTCCATTCATAAATTTCGGAACCATTATAAGACGTATTAGTCTGATTCCAGTCTCGTTCCTCTATTAAAACATCTTGCGGAGTAGGCCAGGCAAAGTAATAAGTATGCATGCTTGGTTTAGTAGCATAACCACTATTTTTTCTAGGATAACTTCTGAGTTTATTAAACTCTGAAGAAACCTAATTTTTATAATCAACCGTAGTTTCCATTTTATCCGTAAAATCTTGCGATAAATCAATTGCTTAAAATTTAAATCAGAAAGACTTTTATCAAGAAGTTCTTTAAAATCTAAACCAGAAAACTTTTTATCAAGAAGTTCTTCCAAATCAATTAATGATTTAAATTTAAAATCTTGAATCTGAGGAGGCCTTTGAACATGAGTAGGAACAACCTCGGCTTTGCTTTCAGAAGTAGAAGCAAAATTTGTCTTAGCTATATCAGCCTTTATACCTTTTATTAAAATAGTTAATTCATCAAGTTTTTTTTTATCAAGACAGCTAATATGTTCACCCAAAACTTTAACATATAAATTCAAATAATTATTTTGAGTAATAAGCTTATTAATTTCAGCAATACTGATAGAAGCAATATCTTCTTCAATGAATTTTTGAAATGCTGAGAAAGTAATACCTGTATTATTTGGCAAAACAAAAGATGACTGAGGGGGGTAGATGGCTTTTGTAAGATTACCACTATCATCTTTATAAGTTCTTTCAATAACATTAATATATAAAGGAAAATAAGTGGTTATAAACCATGGAACAAAATACATAATTTTATTATGCAAAACACAAGTTTTATAAAATTCTTGAGAGATATTATTCATATCCTCTTCACTATAAGAATCAAAGAACCAAGTTTTAAACCGGTTCCATTTTTCATCAAAAAAATCTTTTTGAATATGTTTCCTTGCCAGAGAACCTGGGCTAAAATCAAATTGTTATGGAATCATTAAGAATCATTTAGGTCAAACTCCATTTCGGAGACAGAAGGAATATCCTTATTAGAAACATCATCATTTACCTGAACTATATTAATTCTAGGGTCAATCTTAACCTTTCCTACCATTGAGTTGCTATCTGTTGCAATGGTATGTAAAGAAGCGGCACGATCTTGTGCTGGACCATAGATAGGTTCAATAGGGGAAATATGATGAATAGCAGGCAAAAGTCTACGACTAGATAAAAAATGTCTATTATAACTGTGACTCACATTAGGCATTAATCTATTATTAGAAAATGACTGCCTATGAGGCGCATAGCTATTATCTGAAAACTGAATACAAATCCTACCATTGGGATTTTGCGATATATGAGAATAATCAGAATTGGTAACCGCATATGTTAACTGATTTGGGGATATGACCGAATTTAGAGTCCACAGAGTTGGGAAATCAATTCTTTTCCCACTTAATAGGTCTCCTGGTGGTAACCTTGGACCTTGCAAAATTGGTTTCTACCAAATTAGTTTGATCAGATGTATCATATAATTTACATATTGGATTTAAAGTGGCTAACAATTTGAAATAAATTCTGTAAGATAAACTTATAAGTTCTGAACCAGGCACATAATTATAACCATGTGTTTTAACATTTAATGTTAAGGCATCAAGAATATTGACATCAAAAAGAGATAATTGCAAATTTGGTTGAGTATTAAAATATACGAGATCATAGGCCACCGTAGATTCAATCGAACCCATAAGAGACTATATAAAATTTAAATTTCTAGCGTCTCTTAAAGCTGCTAAAAATGTTTCGGGTAACCCTTTAAGGGTCAAAGGTTTAAAAGCAATTTGAACCATACCAATATGCAGGTAGTTATACTGATTTTTATATAAATTAATATCACGCTCGTTTAACAAATGAATAGTCTGTTCAGACGAATTTAAAGCTAAAGATTGCTCCATAGTTTTTATTAATTGTTTAGAAGACAATTTATCAAACCAACCATAATCATAAATAGTTTTAATCGGGACTTTAGGAATAGTCCATTTATTTAACAAATCAAGGTTTTGGGTATATTAACCTCTTCAAGTCTAGTACTTTTACTACAAGTTTCTCCCGGATCCATAAAACAAAGATCATATCTATGTTAAATAGTTCACCTCAATCTCATATATATCATGAAAGTTCTAGGATCTGATACCAGATTACAGGATCGGTGACTAGCGGTAATCTGCCAATATGATCTAGCAACTCAGCATCCTTAAGCTAGCGGTAGTCCGCATTGCATAAGAATTGAAATACACAAGAATTTTTATATAGCTTCTCGGATTGCATGGTGATATTTTTACCTGATCAAAGGGCCTGTCAAGGATCTAATACATACTTCTTATTGAGCCCATGTGTCTGGTAGTTCTAACCGGGTATAAGGTGCCCTTTTTCAACTCCTTATTGGGCTATGAGCCACGACTGACCAGAGGGAGCCACTAAGGCAAAGCCAATAAGAGTAGTGCTAGATCCGACTGTACCTCGATCTCAGAACCAAGTCGAGAATCCATAACAAAATTCCTTTATATTTTAATAAAGCTTAGATCGTTCATGGTCTATATAGGAGAGAAGTTAGTTATTCAACACATATATGAGATCTTTAGCCGGACATAGTCCTGGCTGGGAGAGATTTAACTAAAAGAAATCTAAACAAAAAGAAAAACACCTTATAAGGATGGCTGTCTGCAAAGTTCATGATCTGAAGAACTGACCGGATATTTATTTATTTATTTATGATCGGAACAGTGCTTACAAAGATTGCTTTACAAAGATGTACAACTGTCTAAGAGAGAGAGTGTTTATTTTTCTGATGTCTCTTTTTTAAGAAAATGAAAGCATTTATAAACAAAAAAGAAAAACAAAAAGAATCTATGTACGGTAAAAGGGGTCCCACCATTGGGGTCCCTAAATAGTGTATCTACTGTTAATGAACAATGTATCTCCTATTTGAGTGGGCTCAAGGCAACAGTGTATCTACTGTTGAGTGGGCTCAAGGCTTTACCATGCTATCTTCGCCATGCCTTTTCTTTGCCATGTTTCATATCCATGGCCTTCATTTGTTGCAAAAATTCTTCTACATTCTGAAGATCGGCTGTAGACAGTATATTGTCTGTTTCATTTTGTTGTGACTCTTCCGCGATATCATCGTTGCTAGTTTCACTTCGCATCGATGTGTCTAATTTATCAATCTGGTTAATAGTTTGAAGTAAATTTCTTTTTACTTCTTCTAAATAGTCATTGATCATGCTTTTTTTTATCTCCGTCTTGAAAAGAGATCCTTCTAGCAATATTCCTGACTGAGTTATCATTGACAATTCCCTTTTGAGGGATTTTATTATATTCTTTTATTTTTTTGCTGATGATATCCAAAAGCTCTTGACCAATTAGTTATTTTGTTTTGGGATCCTTTTTCATTAGCTTGTCCCAAAAGTTGTTGTAATAAGTCTTGTATAGGCAAGGAATATTTTTCTCCGTGAAACCTACTTCAGGAGTCCATTTATGTATCCATGGTATCAAAAAATTAATAAAAAGTAGATTTGATCTATTTTTTCTAACCAGCAAATATGATCTGCGTGATATAATTTATGAAGATCTGGTGACACTTTTGTCCATTCCTTGTATAAATTGAGGAATTGTTCGGGTAAATTTGAATTGTAGGACCGTGGTATGACCACCAATTTGGGATAGGTTCTGCAAATATTTTTGTGCACACCTTTATAAATCAAGTGTGTTTATGTCTATCATTATTATAATATAGCACTTTATCAAATGCTTTGATATAATCCCAATATGTGAAATTCATCCCGATATTATTGAGGCTTATCTGCCTCTCTTTCATCGTAGAAATACCCCATTCTTCAACATATATAATCTGTTTAATAATAATTTTTGAGAGTTATAAACATTCTCATTCGGGCTATAACCTGAACCGGAGAAGTGCTGAAGTTCTGCACTTCCTGAGCTTATCAAAATTTCTTCATAATAAGATCGGGTTGTGTATGACTCACCCGGATAATATAATCCATTGAGTAGGTACCTTTGGAATATCTTCCATGGTTCATCCTTTCTCTAAAGTTCAGAGTTTTCTTAAAGAAATATCATTTCTTTTTTCTGTAATTTTTCATAGGATTTGATATCATCAGTATTCTCTTTGGTAATTGAAGCAAAAGTATCTTTTTTGTATTTGAGCAGCTAAATATGCCTGCATGTGACCATATAACAGACTGTCTTCTGAAATATCTTCCAAATTAACAGATTGCCTTGGATTGGATGAACATTCTTCCTGGGAAGAAATCTTCTTCTTTATCGAACGTTGGAGATAGCCATCCTTATAAGGTATTTTTCTTTTTGTTTAGATTTCTTTTAGTTAAATCTCTCCCAGCCAAGACTATGTCCGGCTAAAGATCTCATATATATGTTGAATAACTAACTTCTCTCCTATATAGAACATGAACGATCTAAGCTTATTAAAATATAAAGGAATTTTGTTATGGGTTCTCGACTTGGTTCTGAGATCGAGGTACAGTCGGATCTAGCACTACTCTTATTCGCTTTGCCTTAGTGGCTCCGTCTGGTCACCCGTGGTTAACAGCCCGGTAAGGAGTTGAAAATGGGCGCCTTATACCTGGTTAGAACTACCAGACACATGGGCTCAATAAGAAGTATGTATTAGATCCTTGACAGGCCCTTTACTCTGCTAAAAATATCATCATGCAGTCCGAGAAGCTATATAAAAATTCATGTGTATTATTATTATTATTATTATTATTATTGTTATTGTTGTTATTATTGTTATTATTGTTATTATTGTTATTATTGTTATTATTGTTATTATTGTTATTATTGTTATTATTGTTATTATTGTTATTATTGTTATTATTGTTATTATTGTTATTATTGTTATTATTGTTATTATTGTTATTATTGTTATTATTGTTATTATTGTTATTATTGTTATTATTGTTATTATTGTTATTATTGTTATTATTGTTATTATTGTTATTATTGTTATTATTGTTATTATTGTTATTATTGTTATTATTGTTATTATTGTTATTATTGTTATTATTGTTATTATTGTTATTATTGTTATTATTGTTATTATTGTTATTATTGTTATTATTGTTATTATTGTTATTATTGTTATTATTGTTATTATTGTTATTATTGTTATTATTGTTATTATTGTTATTATTGTTATTATCCTTATTGTTGTTATTGTTGTTCTTATTGTTATTATTGTTATTATTGTTATTGTTGTTGTTATTATTGTTGTTGTTGTTATTATTATTATTATTATTAGATGGTCTGACTGATAGATAGCTTACTATTCTTGTTCATAGAATGCTTATGTATGCAACTATCTGTAAAAATGTTAAAAACACAGATAGCAGTCCGAGAAGCTATATAAAAATTCTTGTGTATTATTATTATTATTATTATTATGGCCCGGACTACTGTAGCAACACTGTAGCTCAACAGTAGATACACTGTTACCAGGACCCAGATAGGGGCCCAGTATCCTGTACAAAGATGCTTTCTTTTCCTATAAATAAGTTTATTTTTCTTTAATGAAGGGGCAGGTTTAAAAAACCCTCTCTTCCGTTTTGCACTCTCTCTTTCTTGTAAACTTTACTTACGAAGTTTTGTAAGCTTGCCGGATTTTGGCCGGAATAACAAAATGTGCGGTTTGGTAACTTATTATTATTATTATTATTATTGTTGTTGTTGTTATTATTATTATTATTATTGTTATTATTGTTATTATTATTATTATTATTGTTATTATTGTTATTATTATTATTATTATTGTTATTATTGTTATTATTATTATTATTATTGTTATTATTGTTATTATTATTATTATTATTGTTATTATTGTTATTATTGTTCTTATTGTTGTTATTGTTCTTATTATTGTCATTATTGTTATTATTGTTATTATTGTTGTTATTATTGTTGTTGTTGTTATTATTATTATTATTATTA
>NW_006239011.1:1797339-1862414 GCF_000226075.1 Solanum tuberosum | reverse complement strand
TATTCTTGTTCATAGAATGCTTATGTATGCAACTATCTGTAAAAATGTTAAAAACACAGATAGAAATATTTGCAAAATGATTTTTGCAGGATTTACTGGCCAACTCAGATGTTGGTGGGATAATTATATGAGTGTTGAGCAGAAAGATATTGTCATTAATGCTACTGAGAAACGAGTACTAAGAGTACTAGATTTGAAGAGGTAGATATACCTCAAAACCTTGATTTGTTAAACAAATGGACTATTCCAAAGATTAATTTTAAAATAATTTATGATTATGGTTGGTTTGATAAAATCTCTAATAAACAGTTAATTAAAACCACGGAACAATCTTTGGCGTTAAATTCGTCAGAGCAGACTATTCATTTGTTAAATAAAAGAGATATTGAATTATATAAGCTCCAGTATAATTTATTGCATATTGACATGATTCAAATTGCTTTTAAACCTTTAACCCTTGAAGGGTTACCAGAGACTTTTTTAGCTGCTTTACGTGATGCTAGAAATTTGAATTTTAGACAATCTTTGATGGGATCAATTGAATCTACTGTGGCCTATGGTCCAATCTACTTTAATACTCAGCCTAATTTACAGTTATCTTTAACTGATGCTAATATTCTTAATGCTTTAGTTTTAAATGTTAAAATACATGGTTATAATTATGCACCTGGATCTGAATTAATTTGCTTATCTTATAGAATCTATTTCAAATTACTTTCTACATTAAACCCGAGATGTAAGTTATATGATACATCTGTTGAAACTATTTTAGTAGAAACTAATTTTGCTAGATCTAAGGTCACTACTAGGCGACCTATAAAATGGGAAGAAATTAATTTTCCAACTACTTGGACTTTGGAATCAGTTATCCCTCCAAACCAGATGGTGGATGCAGTCACTAATTTTGAGTATTCTCATATCACTCAAAATCCTGATGGTAGGATTTGTATGCAGTTTAATGATATCCCTTTTAGTAGACATTCATTTTCTTCTGCTAGAAGATTGTGTGCTATGCATCAGACTTCTCCCATTGATCCTGTGTACGGCCCGGCTCGTAACTGTGCTGCTTCTCTACATAATATACCATCGATTATATCTTCGGATCAAAGTGATAGGTTTGTTAATAAAATCAAAATTAATCCTCGTTTAAATATTGTTCATGCAAATGATATTGCTTCTAATATTTCTGATAAGGATATTCCTTCTCTGTCCGAAATGGATTTTGATCTTAACAATACTTGATGATGGATGCACACCAAATAGATTTTAGCCCAGATTCTCTGGCAAGAAAGTACATTCAAAATGAATTTTTAAGTGATAAATGGAATCAGTTTAAAACTTGGATTTTTGACACTTAAAGTGCCGATGACTTAAATAATATTTCTCAGGAGTTTTATGAAACTTGTGCTTTACATAATTAAATTATGTATTTTGTTCCATGGTTTATAACCACTTATTTACCTTTATTCATCAACGTCCTTGAACGATCTTATAAAGATGGAACTGGTAATATTATCAAGGCTATTTACCCACCTCAGTCACCTTTTGTTTTACCTAATAATACAGTTATAACATTTACTGCCTTTCAAAAATTTGTTGAAGAAGATGTTGCGGCAGGCAGCATCAACGAAATTAATAATTTGATTTCTCAAAATAATTATTTGGGACTTTATGTTAAAGTTTTAGGTGAACATATTGGTTCTCTTGATAAAAAAATTAGATGATTAACTGCTTTGATAATACAAATAAAAATTGATGTACCGACTTTTAATAAAACATCAACTCTAAACCTAATACGGAAGAACAGACTATGACTACTCCTGTGCAAAGGCCTCTTGAGATTTCAGAATTTAAATTTAAATCAATTTATGATTTTGAAGAACTTCTTGATAAAAAGTTTTCAGAATTTAAAGCAAGTCCTATGGATTTGTCTGAAAGTTTTGCTGATGAAATGGAAAACACCTTTGATTTTAAAAATCATATTTCTTTAAAATTTAATAAACTTCAGGGTTATCCCAAAAAGAATAGTGGTAATACCAAGTTTGCTCATAAACCTAGCATGCAAACTTATTATTATTCTCTGCCTACTCCTCAAGATGTGTTAATAGAAGAACGTGATTGGAATCAGACCAATACCTCTTATAGCGGTTCTGAGATTTATGAATGGAACCTTGATGGTCTGACTGATAGACAACTTACTATTCTTGTTCATAGACTGCTTATGTATGCAACTATCTGTAAAAATGTTAAAAACATAGATAGAAATATTTGCAAAATGATTATTGCAGTATTTACTGGCCAACTCAGAGGTTGGTGGGATAATTATATGAGTGTTGAGCAAAAAGTTGTTGTCATTAATGCTACTTCTGGTGCTGAAGGAGTTGATAACTTAGGCATGACTCTAGTTGCAAATAAAGAAGATGTCGTTTATACCCTAGTCTTAACCATTTTAGAACATTTTAATGGTAGATTTACCAATCAGTTCGAAATTGTTCGTACCCTATTAAATGGTTTACGATGTAGAACCTTGGGAGAATTCAGGTGGTATAAAGATACTTATATGAGTAGGGTAATGGAGTTGCCCGAAAATAAATATGAGCATTGAAAAGCTAAGTTCATAGATGGCCTTCCCCCCTTATTTGCAGAACGAGCTAGAAAAAATCATTCAAAATGAGCATGGTGAAATTCATTATGATAATTATACTTATGGATGGCTGATAGGCGTCTGCACTCAAGAAGGAGTCAACCTGTGCAATGAATTAAAGTTATCTAGACAGCTTAAGATAGACAAGCTCAGAGAAAGATCTCAGGTAGGAGACTTTTGCACCAAGTTTGGTTTACCTAGTACTTCAGTTGATAACAAGAAAACCAAACATAAAGATTCTAGAGACTCCAATCTCGACAAACCTTATAGGAAAAGAAGGTCTAAACATAGACATAGATCTAAGGAAGAACGGGACAAGAGAAAAGCTTATCGTAAGTCTAATAGATTTACCAAAAATAGGTCTAGGCGAGAGCTCGCTAAAATCAAGTGTTATAAGTGTGGAAACTTTGGTCACATAGCACCCAATTGCAAGCTTGAAAAACTTAAGACATTAGAACTTGATGAAGAAGTTCATGATAAGATTTATAGTTTCTTATATACTTATGGTTCGGAGTCTGATTATGATTCTGATTCTGATTCAGGTTAAGACGAAGAGATTGAGTTGCCTGATTCATCTGATAAAAATCGGCATGTTAATACTTGCAATGCTTGTGAAGGTGATATTTGTTCTTGTGAAAATGCTGAATTTTATAAATTGCAATCTCAATTTGAAAATTTGAATATCAACACCATTACTTCTGATAATGTCATAGAACTGTTAAAAGAAGTTACTGATAATAATCTTCGTGAAAAAATTATTCAATTAGCCGTTAATAATTCGGCTAGTTCTTCAAGAAATTCTGAAAAACAAAGAATGATTTTGAATATGAATATTTTGCTCCTTATTCTTTGTCTGAAATTAATAACAGACTTAATAAACAAACTATTGTAACAAGAGATTCTTCGTTTGATGATTTGAAAACTGAAATTGAAAATTTGAAAAATGAGATTAAATCTATTAAATAGAATCAAATGATATGTGATCATCATCTTACTCAGATCGAAACTGTTAATTACAAAGGGAAAAATATTGCTGAAGAAAATACTCTTGCAAAACCTTTTAATCTTGATCCTAGACAAGGTATGTTTTTAGGAATGATGCAAATTGTTACTGCTCATGAATGGTATGTTAAATGCACCATATTGATTGATAATCATTTTTCCATAACTAATGTTGCTATGATTGATAGTGGAGCCGATGTTAGTTGTATCTAAGAAGGTCTTGTACCTACTAAGTATTTTGAAAAAACTACTAATATGGTCAAATCAGGTTCTGGACATGCTTTAGATAAAAAGTATAAATTGCCTAATACTCGCATTTGCCAAAACAAAGTCTGCATTCTGCATTTCTTTTTCTTGGTTAAGAATCAGTTATATCCTCCAATTATACTTGGAACACCTTTTATAAATGTTATTGTCATGACCCGAGAGCACCCCCTAGTCGTAACATGGCGTAATTGACCCCGAAGGGGTCACATACAATCCTTTAGCACATTCTTAACATAAGATAATAGAAAAAATACGAGAAAATTCGAAACTTTACAATCGAAGTCTTATCTCATAAAAATGATAAGCGGAAGTCTTTCTATACTCTTTGTCTCAAACCATCTATTTAAAACTCAAGAATAAAACTCATTGGGACGCAGCCCATACAAAGTCTAAAACATGAAAATACAGACATAAAGGAAATGTGGTTGTTGTCCTCGAAGCTATGAGGACTCACCAATTCTTCAACTCTTCTAACTCCTTGAAACTCTAGCCTCCAATAGCAACTCAAAGCTCCAACCCTACATTTGGTTAGAATGTAGGCAATATGCGTTAGTACAAAAAGGTACTAAGTAATGAAAAGCTAAATAACATCATAAGAGCATCTCAAATGGTTAGTCAACATAAGACATAGCACAAGAGATAATAACATAATCATAACATAACCATCATAACCATAGCATAGTTTCCAATATAAGCATCATATAAACATAAGTCAACATAAGACATAGTTAATAAGCATAGGAGATACATTAAGTTCATAACATAGCCTCTACTTAGGTTCTCATGGTCACATCCTTCAACCTTAGGTCTTTTCATATTACAAGAGGACTACTCTACAAGCCACCTCCAAGTATATTTGTGCAATGTAATGATAGCATCCCATACTACCATCCAAGCTAAGTAACACTCTTTAGTCATTCTTGGTCATAGCCCACTCTTCATATTCAAGACTTAGGTCTTCTTGTCATCTTAATTATAACCTAGGTAGATGGTCATCTTTTAAGATCATTTATGCCATAAGGATGTCATACTTCTAAGCAACCTCAAGTCACACTTGTGCAATGAATGAAAGGTATCCCATACTACCCTTCACCCTCAGCATATTCTTGAAGTCATCTTAGTCATGTTCACCCTACCTTGGCTGTATTATTAGTTTAACTCTCAAACTAAGGAACCTCTCATCTTTAGTCAACTATAACTAGGAAAGGCAACTCTAGTCCAATCCTATCTCAAAGCTCTTCTCTGGTAACCCTAGATCATACCTTGTGCAATGCACTCATAGCATCCCATAATACTAATCATGCTAGGTATTACTTTTAGGTCCTTTTTACTATTTCTTCTTGGTTTGGAACCTAGTTCCTCTCTTAGCTTTAGAGCCCTATGAGGTACTCTATCTCAAACACATCTTAGTTCATCATTATATTAACTCTAGGAGATACTATCTTGAGTATGTCTAAGTTATTTAAAACACATGGACACTATGAGATACTTCCTTAAGCATATCTATGTCCATATATTCTCATGAACACTATGAGATACCACTCTTGGTATGTCTAAGCTCATCACACTCTTGAACACTACGAGCTACTTCATTAAGTAAGTCTTAGTTCATTATGCTTAGGACACTATGAGATGCTTCTCAAGCATGTCTTAGTCCTTAGGATATGGAGACCTCTACTAGGAAACCTTGACTCAACTACGTGAAGGATCCCGTCTCATGAGACCTAACTTTGGGAAGACCCACACTTTACTACGTAAGAGTTTCCCCCTTTTTCTTGGATAGTCCTCACATTAACTAGGTGTGGCTCTCCTTTCTTCTTGGAGTCCGGACCCTATCTTGTGTGACACTCCATCTTATTGTCAATATCCACTTGGAGCCAAGCATACACCCCAAGGTTTACTAGTTAAGCCTTGCTTAACACTTTTTGTCTCATGGAAAGATGTCCTTGACAATCCATCCATACTCAAGTGATTCAATCACTTTTATCTATCAAAGACCTAGATCTACAGCCAACACAACAACCTAAGAACACAATATAAACCAATACAAGTCATAGTCATAGGCCATTTTATTCATGCTCCATCACAAACTCAATTCATTCTATCCTCATTCACATCTAAATTACAAGATACTCAAGTAATAGGTTTCTTTTAAGCAATTCTCATCACATTCCTCACTACTAGGTGAATCTAGCCATAATTCATCTTTAAGGTTCAATTCAAACTTCACAAGTCAAGATCAGCCCTAATTAACAAGGTCTAGTCCAATTCACATTTACATGATCCTAACTATTATCAATTAAAATTCAAGACATTGAAATAGGAATATCAATTTAGAACATTCAATCTTGCCTCTAATGGCCTAAGCCCACAATGATCACCTTCATAAACTTAGATTAGGGTTCATCAAGGAATCCACATGAAAACATCATATAATCATCATAAAAACATAATTCAAACATAATTGAATGTTATCCACTACTTTGGAATCACAATCAAACCTTACCCATAATGTGATCACAACCCTAGCTAGATTGGGTTATTTTGGATTCACAATTGAGGGATATCTATGGGGGCTCCATGGGTGGAAGAACCCATGGATGAAGGAGATTTACATACCTTCAATCTATACCCTAAAAAAATATTGAATCCCTGAAGAAAATCGCCGTAAGATGCTGCCTCCCTCTTCTCTTTTTCTTCTTCTATTCTTGAGAGGGAAATATATTTGGAGGGGAGTTGATTTGTTATAATGACTTGGGGTCTAAGGGTTGGGGTTATATAGTTAGGTTTAGTTAAGTAATTAACTCACTAACCCCCCCTTCTAACCCCTAGCTAAATAACTAACTCAAATTAAGACCCCCAATTTAAAAACTTAAAACTCGAAAACAGTGGTCACCAACGGCCACCACCTACGGGCCATTGGTTGTGCCACGCTCCGTGCTGCGCCTCCGTTGTTCCTTTCAGAGTAGGGTGCTAGGGAAGGATTGGTGGGGAGACTAAGTCTAAACCATGAGCCTCACCCACGGCCCATCACACCAGTGACGGCCCGTCAAAGGGGCTCGTAGAGGGCTGTTGTTTGACAGCTTTTAGGGCCACTGTTTGGGGGTCCTCTTCAAGGACCCTTAGGGTGGTCCTTGGGGATCCGTACTCGAACGTTTGGACCCTAAACATGTCCACCTAGGTGTAGGAACCATTTACACCTAATTCCAACCTCATACCACACTCCAAAACTCAACTATAAGACCTTACAACACACTAGTTCAACTAGACTAGTTTCCGGGCGTCATGGTCGTTTCTTGACGTTTGACCTCTAAAATCACCAAACCAACTTACATAGTCATTTTTCATCATATAAATAAGTTCCCAACTATAACCTAACATGTGAGGCTCTAAAATCACCTACTAGCTTCCATTAGACCCTAGCTTGGTCCAACTAGTTTCTACGGGGTGTAACAGTTATTTATTCATTTACCAGCATAAAGGCTAAAGAATTTTCTGCTACTTATGAAGACCAGAATATTAGTTATACTTTTTTCACTGACCCGATTTCTCGTGATATTAATGCTTTAATTGATATGAAGCAAAAGCATGTTGATTCTCTACAACTTGAATTATTTAGTATGAATATATTTGATACTTTGAAATCCACCAAAGTACAAGAAAAAATTAAATTAATTTCTGAACAAATTGTCATCGATATCTGTGCTGATCATCCTAGTGCTTTTTGGAATTGGAAAAAGCATATTGTTAGTCTTCCATATGAAGACAATTTCTCAAAGGATGATATTCCTACTAAATCACATCCTTGTAAGATGAATGCCGAATTGGTAGAATTCGGCAAAAGGGAAATTGATAACTTGTTACAAAAGGGTTTGATAAAACCTTCGAAATCACCTTGGTCTTCTACTGCATTTTATGTTAACAATGTTGCTGAGAGAGAACGAGGTGTCCACAGGTTGGTTATAAATTATAAACCTTTGAACAAACATTTGAAATGGATTACGTATCCTATTCCGAATAAAGGAGACTTATTGTCCAGATTATACGATGCCAATATATTTTCCAAATTTGATTTTAAATTAGGTTATTGGCAGATTCAAATATTTAAAGAACATTCTTATATAACAGCTTTTAATGTCCCATTTTGACAATACGAGTGGAATGTAATGCCATTTGATTTTAAAAAATGTTCCTTCTGAATTTCAGAAAATTATGAATGATATTTTCAACCCATATTTGGATTTCATCATTGTCTATATTGATGATATTTTGGTTTACTCAAAGACTCTTGAAATGCATATTAAACATTTAGACATTTTCAAGAAAATAGCTATACAAAATGGTTTGGTGATTTCTAAACCAAAAATGAGTTTATTTCAAACTAATGTTAGATTTTTAGGACATCATATCTATCAAGGGAAGGTTACCCCAATTCAACGGTCGATTGACTTTGTTTCAAAGTTTCCTGATGTTATTACAGATAGGACAAAATTGCAAAGATTTTTAGGAAGTTTAAATTACATTTCCCCCTTTTATAAAAATTCATCTCGTGATTTGGCCCCTTTATATGACAGGCTAAGAAAGGATCATAAATTGCCTTGGACTAATAGTCACACCACTTTGGTAAAGAACATTAAACTTCGTTTTCAATCTTTACCTTGTTTAAATCTTGCTAACCCTGCTTGGCAAAAGATTATTGAGACAGATGCGTCTAATATTGGTTATGGTGGAATATTAAAACAGATCAATCCCCATGACAAAAATGAATACCTGATTAGATTTCATTCCGGAAAATGGAGCGAAGCTCAAAAGAAATATGCTACGGTGGCTCATGAAATGCTAGCCATCGTCAAATGCGTATTAAAATTTCAAGATGATTTATATAATCAAATTTTTTTGATAAAAACCGATGCACAATCTATGAAATATATGTTTCATAAATATTTTAAACATGATGCTTCAAAATTGATTTTTGCTAGGTGGCAGGCCCAGTTAGCTCCTTTTGATTTTGAAATTCATTATAAAAAGGGTAGTGATAACTCTCTTCCAGATTTCTTATCTAGAGAATATCTATCTTCATAATGAGTTTTTTATCACCCTTCTTTATTGATAAAACTTTAGTTACTATCTTAAAGGTAGTTCCTCTCAATAGAGACGTACATGAAGAAATTTTGTGGAAGATTATAGATGTTATGCTAAGAGATGTCTACTCGATTCATATGATATAAGAAGTCGTTAATTTTGATGATGAACTATATTATTATAGCAATTATTATGCTTTCGAATAAAACGAAATGTTTTGTTTGTAGGATGGACCCTCGCTGGATAACCAAGGGTCGAGGCAAGGGTAATAACCCACGAGGAAGGGGAAGATCATCCCCAGGATCATCTTCAGGATCGTCGTACGGATCCTCTTCTACCTCCCCAATTCTGCAAAGAGGAGGAATGAGTTTGATAAACTTAAACTCCAAAACCTCTCAAAGTGCGGCGTCTTCATCAGTACATCTGGAAGATATTACAGAAAATAGCCCGTTATATGCCCAATTGCGAGAATATTTGTCTCAGAAGCAAAGTGATACTTTTGCCTCTATTGCTAAAGAAGATGTTGATGATATCAAATCTTTCGAAAATGTATCCAAAAAAGAAATGATATTTCTTTAAGAAAACTTTGAAATCCAGAGAAAAGAAGAACCCTGGAAGATATTCCAACGATACTTCATTAACGGATTATATTTGTCGGGTGAGTCATACAAAACTCGATCTTATTATGAAAACATTTTAATAAATATCGGTAGTGTTGAATTTCAGCACTTCTCATGGTATAACACCAGCGAGAATGTTTATAACTTCTCCAAGATAATTGTTAAGCAGATTATATCCTTTGAAGATTGGGGTATGTCCACAATGAAAGAAAGGCAGATCAGCCTAAATAAAGCCCCTATGAGTTTCACCTATTGGGACTATATTAATGCTTTTCATAAAGTTCTCTACTATAATAATGAGAGACATAAGCATACTTGGTTTATCAAAATCTGTGCAAAGATATTTGCAGGACCAATTCCTAATTGGTTTTTAAATTGGTGGTCATACCATGGTCTGACTATAAAAAATTTACCAGATCCATTTTTAAAGTTATACAAAGAATGGATTAAAGTTTCCACAGACCTTAATGAGTTATACAACACAGATCATATATGTTATTTGGACAAAATAGACCAGATCTTTCTCTTCATCGAATTCTCTGTCCCATGGATTCATAAATTGACCCCAGAAGTGGGATTTACTGAGGAACAAATTCCCTGCTTATACATGACATTTTATAACAATTCTGGGATAAATTAATGAAAAAAATCCCAAGACTAAAACGTTATATGGACAAGAATTGCTGGATTTTATGACAAAAAGAATCCAGGAGTATAGTATTTCTCCCCAAAAGGGAATAGTTGCTGAAATCTCAGTCCGGCACATTGCTAGAAAAATCTTCGTTCAAGATGGAGATAAAGAAGCTATGATCAATAGCTACTTAGAAGAAGTCAAGAGGATCCTCTATTAACAAATCTTGAGGAGTGGGCCAGGAATAATAATAAGTTTGCATGCTAGGTTTATGAGCAAACTTGGTATTACCACTATTCTTTTTGGGATAACCCTGAAGTATATTAAATTCTAAAGAAATATAATTTTTAAAATCAAAGGCTTTTTCCATTTCATCAACAAAACTTTCAGACAAATCCATAGGAGGGTTAGCAACAGTTAAACAAGGTAAAGATTGAACATGAAGTTTAATGTTCTTTTCCAAAGTGGTGTGACTATTATTCCAAGGCGATTTATGATCCTTTTTTAGCTTGTCATATAAAGGGGCCAAGTCACGAGATAGATTGGGGTATGTCCACAATGAAAGAAAAGTAGATCAACCTAAATAAAGCCCCTATGAGTTTCACCTATTGGGACTATATTAATGCTTTTCATAAAGTTCTCTACTATAATAATGAGAGACATAAGCATACTTGGTTTATTAAAATCTGTGCAAAGATATTTATAGGACCAATTCCTAATTGGTTTTTAAATTGGTGAGTTTCACCTATTAGGACTATATTAATGCTTTTCATAAAGTTCTCTACTATAATAATGAGAGACATAAGCATACTTGGTTTATCAAAATCTGTGCAAAGATATTTGCAGGACCAATTACTAATTGGTTTTTAAATTGGTGGTCATACCATGGTCCGACTATAAAAATTTTACCAGATCCATTTTTAATGTTATACGAAGAATGGATTAAATTTTCCCCAGACATTAATGAGTTATACAACACAGATCATATCTGTTATTTGGACAAAATAGACCAGATTTATCTCTTCATCGAATTCTCTGTCCCATGGATTCATAAATTGACCCCAGAAGTGGGATTTACTGAGGAAAAAATTCCCTGCTTATACAGGACATTTTATAACAACTCTCGGATAAATTAATGAAACAAGATCCCAAGACTAAAACATTATATGGACAAGAATTGTTGGATTTTATGACAAAAAGAATCCAGGAGTATAGTATTTTTCCCTAAAAGGGAATAGTTGCTGAAATCTCAGTTCGGCACATTGCTAGAAAAATCTCCGTTCAAGATGGAGATAAAGAAGCTATGATCAATAGTTACTTAGAAGAAGTCAAGAGGATCCTCTATTAACAAATCTTGAGGAGTGGGCCAGGAATAATAATAAGTTTGCATGCTAGGTTTATGAGCAAACTTGGTATTACCACTATTCTTTTTGGGGATAACCCTGAAGTATATTAAATTCTAAAGAAATATAATTTTTAAAATCAAAGGCTTTTTCCATTTCATCAGCAAAACTTTCAGACAAATCCATATGAGGGTTAGCAAGAGTTAAACAAGGTAAAGATTGAACACGAAGTTTAATGTTCTTTACCAAAGTGGTGTGACTATTAGTCCAAGGCGATTTATGATCCTTTTTTAGCTTGTCATATAAAGGGGCCAAATCACGAGATAAACTTTTATAACCCACGAGGAAGGGGAAGATCATCCCCAGGATCATCTTCAGGATCGTCATATGGATCCTCTTCTACCTCCCCAATTCTGCAAAGAGGAGGAATGAGTTTGATAAACGCTAAAGTCACTCAAAGTGTGGCATCATCATCAATACATCTGGACGATATTCCAGAAAATAGCCCGCTATACGCACAACTACAGGCATATTTGAATTCCTTTTCGCAGAATTCAACCATAAGGAAAGAACATATCTATGTCGAATACTTCACATCAAATTCATATGGAGGCAAACGTATCACTTTGCTTCTCAGACAAATATGCCGTATAACGGGCTATTTTCTGGAATATCGTCCAGATGTATTGATGATGATGCCACACTTTGAGTTACTTTAGCGTTTATCAAATTCATTCCATATCTTTGCAGAATTGGGGAGTTAGAAGAGGATCCGTATGACGATCCTGATGATGATCCTAGGGAAGATCTTCCCCTTCCTCAGGGGTTATTACCCCTGCCTAGACCCTTGGTTACCCAAGGAGGGTCCATCGTGCAAACAAAACACTGTGTTTTATTCCGAGTAATATTCTCCATAATTAGTCTCATAATCATTGGAGTAATATTCTAGAAGAATATGAGAGAAATCCTCTCTTAATATATCATCAATAATTCTTTTAAAGATAAGATCTTTCAGATCTCTAGGTAAGGGAAGACCCATAAGAATGGTAATGATGGTTTCATCATCCAAGAAAGTTAGGAAAATCATTTTATTGAATGTATTCACGGGATAAGAAATTCGCTAATGAGTTATCAACCCCCTTTTTATATTGAATTTCAAAGTCAAAAGGAGATAGTTGGGCCTACCATTTAGCGAATATCAACTTAGAAACATCATGTCTAAATTTTTTATCGAAAATATACTTGATAGATTGAGCATCAGTTTTGATTAAAAACTTTTGATTGTATAAATCGTCTGGAAATTTGAGTACGCATTTAACGATGGTTAGCATTTCATGAGCCACCGTAGCATATTTCTTCTAGGCTTCGCTCTATTTCCCAGAATGAAATTTAACCAAATATTCTATTTTGTCGTTGGGATTAATCTGTTTCAAGATCCCTCCATAACCAATGTTAGAGGCATCTGTCTCAACGATTTTTTGCCAAGCAGGGTTAGCAGGAATTAAACAAGGTAAAGATTAAACACGAAGTTTAATAGTTTTCACCAAGGTGGTATGACTATCAGTCCAAGGTGATTTATGATCCTTTTTTAGCCTATCGTAAAGAGGGGCCAAATCACGAGATATTTTTTTATAAAAGGGGGAGATGTAATTAAAACTTCCCAAAAATCTTTGCAATTGAGCCCTGTCAGTAATAACATCAGGAAATTTTGATGCAAAGTCAATTGATCTTTGTATCGAGGTGAATTTTCCCTGATAAATAAGATGTCCAAGAAATCGAACATTAGTCTGAAATAAACTCATTTTTTGTTTAGAAATTACCAAACCATTATGTATAACAATTTTCTTGAAGATGTCTAGATGCTTGGTATGCATTTCGAGAGTTTTTGAATAAACCAAAATATCATCAATATAAACAATGTTAAAATCCAAATATGGGTCGAAACTATCATTCATAATTTTCTGAAATTCAGATGGAGCATTTTTTAAACCGAACGGCATAACGTTCCATTCATATTGTCCAAAAGGGACATTAAAAGCAGTTCTATAAGCATGCTCTTAAATATTTGGATCTGCCAATATCCTGATTTTAAATCAAATTTTAAAAATATATTGGCATCATATAATCTGGACAACAAATATTTTTTGTTGGGAATAGGATACCTAATCCACTTTAAATATTTATTTAAAGGTTTATAATTGATAACCAATCTAGGGACACCACGTTCCCTTTCAGCAGCATTGTTGACATAAAATGCAGTGCAAGACCAAGGTGACTTTGAAGGCTTTATCAAACCCTTTTGCAGTAAATTATCAATTTTCCTTTTGCAGAATTCAACCAATTCGGTGTTCATCTGACAAGGACGATACTTAGTCGGAATATCATTCTCAGAGAAATCTTCTTCATAAGGAAGAGTAACAATATGCTTTTTTCGATTCCAAAAAGCACTGGGATGATCAACACAAATATCAACAGCAATTTGTTCAGAAATCAATTTGGTTTTTTCTTGTACTTTGGTGGATTTCAAAGTATCAAATATATTTATACTAAACAATTCTAGTTGCAGAGAATCAACATGCTTTTGCTTCATATTAATTAAAGCATTAATATCACGGGAAATCGGGTCAGTGATAATAGTATAACTAATATTCCTGTCTTTATACGAAGCAGAAAAACCTTTAGCATTTATGCTAGTAAAAGGATAAATAGCATTTATAAAAGGCGTTCCAAGTATGATTGGAGGGTATAACTGATTTTTAACCAAGATAAAGAAATGCGGAATGCAAACTTTATTTTGGCAAATGCGAGTATTAGGCAATTTATACTTTATATCTAAAGCAAGTCCAGAAGCAAATTTAACCACGTGAGTTATTTTTTCAAAATATTTAGTAGGTACAAGACCTTCCTGAATACAACTAACATCAGCTCCATTGTCAATCATAGCAATATCAGTTATGGAAAAACTATTATCAATCAATATGGTGCATTTAACAAACCATTTATGAGCAGTAACAATTTGCATCATTCCTAAAAACATACCTTGTTTAGGATCAAGATTAAAAGGTTTTGCAAGAGTATTATCTTCAGCAATATTTTTACCCTTGTTATTAACAGCTTCAATCTGAGTAAGACGATGATCACAAATCATTTGATTTTATTTAAGAGATTTAATCTCATTTTTCAAATTCTCAATTTCATATTTCAAATCATCAACAGAAGAATCTTTTGTAGAAATAGTTTGCTTATTAAGTGTGTTATTAATTTCAGACAAAGAAAATGCAGTATATTAAAATTCAAAATCATTCTTTTGTTTTTCTAAATTTTTTTAAAAACTTGAACTAGCAGTATTACTAACAACTAATTGAATAATTTTTTCACGAAGATTGTTATCAGTAACTTCTTTTAAAAGTTCTATCACATTATCAGAAGTAATAGTATTCAAATTCAAATCTTCAAATTGAGATTGTAGTTTATAAAACTCATCATTTTCACAAGAGAAAATATCACCATGACAATTATTGCAAGCATTCATATTAACATGCTGCTAAGTATTATCAGATAAATCAGGCAAATCAATCTCTTCTTCAAAACCTGAATTAGAATCATAATCGGACTCAGAACCAGAAGTGTATAAGAACCCATAAACCTTATCATGAATTTCTTCATCTAATTCTAAAGTCTTCAGCTTTTCAATCCTACAACTGGGTGCTCTATGCCCGAAATTGCCACACTTATAACACTTAATCTTGGCGAGCTCACGCGTAGAACTGTTCTTGGTAAATCTTTTAGACTTACGAGAGGCTCTCTAGTGTCTCGCTCCTCCTTAGATCTATGTCTAGACCTCTTCTTCCTATAATGATTACTAGGATTCCTAGAATCCCTATGCTTCTTCCTGCTATTAGCCGGAACATCAGGTAAACCGAACTGGGTACAAAAGTCTCTTATCTGATATCTTTCCTTGAGCTTGTCTATCTTAAGTTGTCTGGAGAGCTTCAATTAATTGCACAAGTTTATACCTTCCTGAGTACAAACTCCTATCAGTTTACCGTAAGTATAATCTCTATACGGGATTTCTCCAAGACCATTTCTCAGAATCCTTTTAACACTCTCAGCAAATAAAGGGGGAAGGCCATCTATAAACTTAGCTTTCCAATGATCATAATTGTTTTCGAGTAGTTCCATCACCCTACTCATATAAGTATCTTTATACCATCTAAATTCTCCCAAGGTTCTACATCGTAGACCATTTAACAGGGTACGAACAGTCTCATACTGATTGGTAAATCTACCATTGAAATGTTCTAGGACGGTCAAGACTAGAGTATAAACAACATCTTCTCTATTTGCAACTAGAGCCATGCCCAAGTTATCAACACCTTCACCACTCGAAGTAGCATTAATCACAACAACCTTTTGCTCAAGGCTCATATGATTTTCCCACCAGCCTCTGAGTTGGCCAGTAAAACTTGCAATGATCATTTTGCAAATATTTCTATATGTGTTTTTAACATTTTTACAGATAGTTGCATACATAAGCATTCTATGAACGAGAATAGTTAACTGTTTATCATTCAGCCCATCGAGATTCCATTCATAAATTTCAGAACTACTATAAGAGGTATTAGTCTGATTCCAGTCGCGTTCCTCTATAAGCACATCCGGAGGAATTGGCCTAAATAATAATAAATTTGCATGCTAGGTTTATGAGCAAACTAAGGATTACCACTATT
Source organism: Solanum tuberosum (assembly GCF_000226075.1). Classification (NCBI taxonomy): domain Eukaryota; kingdom Viridiplantae; phylum Streptophyta; class Magnoliopsida; order Solanales; family Solanaceae; genus Solanum; species Solanum tuberosum. Next base: position 1,846,095 of record NW_006239011.1, on the reverse strand, counting down.
CTTCTTGGGATAACCGCGAAGTTTATTAAATTCTAAAGAAACATGGTTTTTAAAATCAAAAGTGTTTTCCATTTCATCCGCAAAATTTTCAGACAAATCTATAGGGTTAGCTTTAAAATCTGAAAACTTTTTATCAAGAAATTCTTCGAAATCATAAATCGATTTGAATTTAAAATCCTTAATCTTAGGGGGCCTCTACATAGAGGTAGACATTGTAAGAGCTTCGGAATTAGTTTTAGAAGTCGAAGCTTTATCAGAAGCTTTTAAATCATTTTTTATTTGAATAGTCAAAGTAGTTAATTATCCAATTTTTTATCGAGTGAACCAATATGTTCACCCAAAACTTTAACATCAAGTCCCAAATAATTATTTTGAGAAATCAAGCTATTAATTTCATTGATGCTGACTGCCGCAACTTCTTCTTCAACAAATTTTTGAAAGGCAGTAAAAGTGATACCAGTATTATTAGGTAAAATAAAAAATGACTGAGAAGGATAAACAACCTTAGTAATATTACCAGATTCATCTTTATAAGATCGCTCAAGAACGTTGATGAATAAAGGAAGATACGTGGTTATAAACCAAGGCACAAAATATATAATTTGATTATGTAAAGCACAAATTTCATAAAACTCTTGAGAGATATTATTTAAATCATCAGCACTATAAGAGTTAAAAAAACCATGTTTTAAACTGTTCCATTTATCACTTAAAAATTCATTTTGAATTTACTTTCTTGCCAGGGAACCTGGACTAAAATCTATTTGGTGTACATTCATCATCAAATATCATTAGGGTTAAAATCCATTTCGGATGCCGAAGTAATATCCTTGTCAGAAATATCAAAAGATTTACCATGAGTTTGAACAATATTCAAACGAGGATCAATTTTTATTTTATTCTTATCAGAGGATATAATAGAAGGTATGGTATGTAACGAAGTAGCACGATTACGAGCTGGACCATACATCGGTTCAATCGGCGAAATATGCTGAATAGCAAGAACTCTTCTCTCAGTAAATGAATGTATATTATAAGGAACACTCTTATCATCAAACTGAATACAAATCTTACCATCAGAATTCTGTGTAATATGAGAATATTCAGAATTAGTAACCACATGAACCATCTAGCTAGGAGGTATAACCCATTCCAAAGTTCATGTAGTAGGAAAATTAATTTCTTCCCATTTTATAGGTCTTCTAGTAGTGACCTTAGATTTAGTAAAATTAGTTTCTACTAAAATAGTTTGATCAGATGCATCATATAATTTACATCTAGGATTCAACGTAGACAATAATTTAAAATAAATTCTATAAGATAAACAAATCAATTCAGAACTAGGTGCATAATCATAACCATGTGTTTTAACATTTAATGTTAAAGCATCAAGAATATTAGCATCAGTTAAAGATAACTGCAAATTCGACTGAGTATTAAAATACACTGGACCATATGCCATAGTAGATTCAATCGAACCCATCAAAGATTGTCTAAAATTTAAATTTCTAGCATCACGCAGAGTAGCTAAAAATGTGTACGGTAACCCTTTAAGAGTTAAAGGTTTAAAAGAAATCTGAACCATGTCAATATGCAAGAAGTTATACTAAGATTTATATAATTCAATATCTCATTTATTTAACAAACGAATAGTCTGTTCAGATGAATTTAACGCCAGAGACTGCTCAGTAGTTTTAATCAACTGTTTATGAGAAATTTTTTCAAACCAACCATAATCATAAATGGTTTTAATATCAATTTTTGGAATTGTCCATTTGTTAAACAAATCAAGGTTTTGAGGTATATCTACCTCTTCCAATCTAGTACTTTTAGTACTCATTTCTCCAAGATCCATGAAGAAAGAACATATCTATGTCGAATACTTCACATCATTTATGGTTTTAATATCAATTTTGGGAATAGTCCATTTTGTATTACGAATTTCTTAAAAATATCTAGATGCTTAATATGCATTTCAAAAGTTTTAGAAAATACTAAAATGTCATCAATATATACAATGATAAAATCCATATAAGGATTAAAAATATCATTCATGATTTTCTGAAATTCAGATGGAGCATTTTTTAATCAAAGGGCATGACATTCCATTCATATTGTCCAAACGGGACATTAAAAGTTGTTATATAAGCATGCTCTTTAAATATTTGGATTTGCCAATAACCTGATTTTCAAACAAATTTTAAAATATATCGGCATCGTATAATCTCGACAATAAATCTCTTTTATTAGGAATAGGATATCTAATCATTTTAAAAACTTGTTTAAAGATTTATAATTAATAACCAATCTAGGAACACTTCGTTCCCTTTCAGACGCGTTATTAACATAAAAGGTTGTGCACGACCAAAGGGACTTGGAAGGTTTGATCAAACCCTTTTGTAAGAGATTATCAATCTCAGTTTTGCAGAATTCTACTAACTCATCGTTCATTTGGCAGGGCCGAGATTTAGAAGAGATATCATCCTTAGAAAAGCCTTCTTCATATGGAAGAGTTACTATGTGCTTCTTTCGATTCCAAAAAGCACTGGGATGATCTGCACAAATATCAACGGCAATTTGCTCGGATATCAATTTAATCATTTCCTTATCTTTAGCAGATTTCATAGAATCGAATATATTCATACAGAATAATTCCATTTGTAAGGAATCCAGATGATTCTGCTTCATATTAATCAAAGCATTAATATCTCTGGTTACCGGATCTGAAACAAAAGAATAAGTTATCTCATTATCTTTATAAGTGGCAAAAAATCCTTTCGAGTCGATACCTGTGAAAGGATAAATCGCATTAATAAATGGGGTTCCAACTACGATTGGAGGATATAATTGATTTTTAACCAAAAAGAAGAAATGAGGAAAAACAAACTACTCACATATGGGGGAAGATACACTCTTATAAAGCATGTTCTGGAATCAATGCCAATATATTTGATGTCAGCTATGAACCCCCCAAAAGGGGTAATTGATCAGATACATAAAATCACAAACACATAAATGAGGGACAATTCTTTCAACGGGAAAAAAGAAAATAGAAGGGTGAAGGAAACATTACCTGAGTTCACTGAAGATCATTGAGGAAATGGACGACCTGCAGAGAAGGAAAAGTCAAAATTAGGGTGGAATTTGGAAAGTCTCCAGAAAAGGAAAGAAGACAGAGGTGAAATGGGCTGGTCCTAACAAATTGTACACATTAAACTTTTGTTTTTTTTCTTTTCTTTTTTTAACGTTTTCTGGCCCATGGCCACAATTATTTTATTGTATTGTTATGATTATTAAAAAAATTGGGGTAACACCCACCAAAAATTTAATTAAAAAAAGAAAAAGAAAAAGGAATGCAGACTTTATTCTGGCAAATTTTGCGTTAGGCAATTTATACTTTATATCTAAAGCATGTCCTGATGTAGACTTGACTAAATGAGTAGTTTTTTAAAAATATTTCGTAGGTACTAAGCCTTCTTGAATGCAGCTAACATCTGCACTACTATCAATCATAGCAATGTTAGTAATCGAAAAACTATTATCAATTAAAATAGTACATTTAACATACCATTTATGAGTAGTAATAATTTGCATCATTCCCAAAAACATATCTTGCTTAGGGTCAAGAATAGGTTCTTTTTCAACATGATTTTCAGAAATTCCTTTTTTTTTTTGGAAAACCAGTCTTCAGAATTATGCCCCTCAATCTGAGTAATTCTATGATCACAAATCAATTGATTTTGTTTAAGAGATTTAATCTCTCGTTTTAAATTCTCAACTTCAATTTTTAAATTATCGAAAGAAGAATCCTTTTCAGGAAAAGCATTTCTTTTCATAAGACGATCATCAACCTCTTTTAAAGAGTAAGGTGCAGAATATTCAAAATCATTTAAATCGTTCTTCTTGTTTTCAAACGGTTTAGAAGAACTGGAACTAGCTTCGGTGGAGTAGCCAAATTAATGATTTTTTCACGAAGCTTGCTATCAGTAACTTCTTTTAAAAGCTCAATCACATTATCAGAAGTGATTGTGTTCATATTAAAATCTTGAAATTGTGATTGAAGTTTATAAGTTTCATCATCTTCACAATTGCAAATATTACCTTGACAAGTAGTGCAAGGATTATCATAATTTTTATCATTATCAAATAAATCAAGTAATTCAATATCAGAACCTGAATCGGATTCGTAGTCGTAGTCAAAACCTGAGGTGTATAACAAACCATAAACCTTTTCATAGGTTTCTCCATCAAACTCCAAAGTTTTCAACTTATTCAGCTTGCAATCAGGGGCAATATGCCCAAGTTGTCCACATTTGTACCATTTAACCTTAGAAAGGTCTCTTCCAGATCTGTCCTTGGTAAATCTATTAAATTTATGAGAGCTCTTTCTAGCTTCTTGTTCTTGTTTGGACCTTCGTCGAGATCTCCTTTTATTATGAGAACCTTTGGTTCTCGAGGACTTATAGTACCTGTCCTTATTGTCGTTTTTAGCAGAAGGATTGGGCAGACCGAACTGCGCACAGAAGTCTCCCAATTGAGATCTTTCCTTCAGCTTATCCATCTTAAGTTGTCTAGCCATCTGCAGTTCGTTGCACAGGTTTAAACCCTCTTGTGTGCAAGTTACTATAATTTTCCCATAAGTATAATCCTTATAGGGGATTTCACCATGACTGCTTCTTAGAGCTTTACGAACTCTTTCGGCAAATAAAGAGGGAAGGCCATCTATAAACTTAGCTTTCCAGTACTCAACCTTATTTTTGGGTAATTCCATAACCCTACTAAGGAAAGTATCTTTGTACCATCTAAAATAACCTAAGGTATGATATCTTAGACCATTAAGGAGAGTACAAACAGTCTCATGCTGATTGGTAAATCTACCGTTAAAATGTTCCAAAATGGTGAGGACAAGGGTATAAATAGCATCTTCTCTGTTTTTTACTAGAGCCATACCCAAATTATCAAGACCTTCATCGGTAGCTACTGCATTAATAATGGAAGCTTTCTTTTCCATATTGAGATAATTATCCCACCAGCCTCGAAGCTGGCCAGTAAAACCTACAACAATCATCTTGCAAATAGTTCTGTCAGTGTTTTTAACACTTTTGCAAATGGTTGAATACATAAGCATTCTATGAACAAGAGTGGTTAACTGTCTATCAGTCAGTCCATCAAGATTCCATTCATAAATTTCAGAACTGCTATAAGACGTATTAGTCTGATTCCAGTCACGCTCTTCTATCAATACATCTTGAGGCGTAGGTTGTGGATAATACTAAGTGTTCATGCTTGGTTTAGTAGCATAACCACTGTTTTTCTTGGGATAACCTCTGAGTTTATTAAACTCCGAAGAAACCTAATTTTTTAAATCACCCGTAGCTTCCATTTTATCAGCAAAATCTTGTGATAAATCAATAGGCTTAAATTTTAAACCAGAAAGCTTTTTATCAATAAGTTCTTCCAAATTATTTACAGAACCAAATTTAAAATCTTGAATTTCGGGAGGTCTTTGAACATGAGTAGAAACGACCTTGGGTTTTCTTTCAGAAGTTGAAGCAAGATTTTTCTTAGCCATATCAGCCTTTATATCTTTTATCAACATAGTTAAATCATCAAGTTTTTTGTCAATAAGACTTATATGTTCTCCCAAAACTTTAACATAAAGACTCAAATAGTTATTTTGAGTAATAATTTTATTAATTTCAGAAATACTGACAGAAGCAATATCTTCTTCAATAATTTTTTGAAAAGCCGAAAAAGTAATACCAGTATTATTTGGTAAAACAAAAGACGACTGAGGAGGGTAGATGGCTTTTGTAAGATTACCACTCCCATATTTATAAGTTTTTCAATTACTTTAATATATAAAGGTAAATAGGTGGTTATAAACCAAGGAACAAAATACATAATCTGATTATGCAAAGCACAAGTTTCATAAAACTCTTGAGAGATACTATTCAGATCTTCTTGACTATAAGAATAAAAAAAATCAAGTTTTAAACCAAATCCATTTTTTATTAAAAAATTCTTTTTGAATATGTTTTCATGCCAGGGAACCTAGGCTAAAATCAATTTGGTGTGAAAACATTAAGAATCGTTGGGGTCAAACTCCATCTCGGAGACTGAAGGAATATCTTTGTCAGAAACATCATCATTCACTTGAACTATATTTGTTCAAGGGTCAATCTTTACCTTCTCTACCACATAATTGCTATCGGATGCGATAGTATGTAAAGAAGCAGCACGATCTCGGGCTGGACCATATATAGGTTCAATAGGGGAAATATGATAAACCGCAGGCAAGAGTCTATGACTTGATAAAGAATGTCTATTATAACTGTGATTCTCAGAGGACATCAACATGTTGTTAGTAAAGGACTGCCTATGAGGCGCATAACTAATATCAGAAAACTGAATACAAATCCTTCCATCGGGGTTTTGCGATATATGAGAGAAATCAGAATTAGTAACCGCATCTGTTAACTGATTTGAGGATATAACCGAGTTTAGAGTCCAAGAAGTTGGGAAATCTATTTCCTCCCACTTAATAGGTCTCCTGGTGGTGACCATGGACCTTGCAAAATTGGTTTTCACCAAAATAATTTGATTGGAAATATCATATAATCTACATCTAGGATTAAGAGTAGATAACAATTTGAAATAAATTCTATAAGATAAACAAATGAGTTCTAAACCAGGCGCATAATTATAACCATGTGTTTTAACATTTAATGTCAAGGCATCAAGAATATTAGCATCAGTAAGAGATAACTACAAATTACGCTGAGTATTAAAGTAAACGGGACCATAAGCCACCGTAGATTCTATCGAACTTATAAGAGACTGTCAAAATTCTAGCATCACGAAGAGCAACTAAAAAAGTCTCAGGTAACCCTTTAAGGGTTAAAGGCTTAAAAGCAATTTGCACCATACCAATATGCAAATAATTATACTGATTTTTATATAAATTAACATCACACTCGTTTAGCAAATGAATAGTCCATTCAGACAAATTTATAGCTAAAGATTGCTTAGTAGTTTTAATCACTTGTTTAGAAGATAGTTTATCAAACCAACCATAATCATAAATAGTTTTTATTGGGACTTTAGGAATCGTCTAGTTGTTTAACAAATCAAGGTTTTGAGGTATATATACCTCTTCTAGTCTAGTACTTTTAGTACTCGTTTCTCCCAGATCCATGAGGAAAAGATCATATCTATGTCGAATAGTTCACCTCCATCTCATATATACCTTGAAAGTTCTAGGCTCTGATACCAAATTTACAGGATCAGTGACCTGGTGGTAATCCACCCAGTCAAAGATCTAGCAAGTCAAGCATCCTTAAGCTAGCGGTAGTCCGCCTGATTAAGAATTGAAATACACAAGAATTTTTATATAGCTTCTCGGACTGTATGGTGTTATTTTTACATGAGCAAAGGGTCTGTCAGGAATCTAATACATACTTCTTATTGAGCCCATGTATCTGACAGTTCTAACCGGGTATAAGGCGCCCTTTTCTAACTCCTTAATTGGGATGTGAACCACGGCTGGGCAGACGGAGCCACTAAGGCAAAGCCAATAAGAGTAGTACTAGATCCGACTGTACCTCAATCTCATAAACCAAGTCGAGAAACCATAACAAAATTACTTTATATTTTAATAAAGCTTAGATCGTTCATGGTCTATATAGGAGAGAAGTTAGTTATTCAACATAGATATGAGATCTTTAGCAAGACATAGTCCTGGCTAGGAGAGACAGAGCAAAAGAAAGACAAAATAAGATTACCTTAAAAAGGTGGTCGTCACCAGAGTCCAAGAAGTGAAGAACTTATATGAATTTTATTTATAAACGGAATCGGAACTGTGCTAGCTAAGTGCTTTCTTTACAATGATTTACAACAAGTTGTTATTATTATTATTATTATTATTATTATTTAGCACTCATTTCTCCTAGATCCATGTTCAAAAGAACATATCTATGTCGTATACTTCACATCAATCTCATATTTACCATGAAAGTTCCTAGGCTCTGATACCAAGTGACAAGATCTCTGAAGACTGGCGGTTATTCGCGCGGTCATCTTCAATCCAGTTTAGCATTCGAACTCAAAGAATAAATTCGAATCGAAATATACAAAAATTTAGTATAGTTTTATGACTGTATGTAAGGATTTAATCCTTTTACACAAGCAAAGGGTCTGTCAAGATTTAATACATATTGTTATTGAGCCCATGTGTCTAGCAGTTCTAACCGGGTATAGGTGCCCTTTTTCAACTCATTAATGGGATTAGAACCACGGCTGGCTAGACGGGGTCACAAAGTCAAAGCCAATAACAACAATATCGAATCTGACTGTAACACCATCTCAGAACCAAGTCAAGAAACCATATATAATTTATTTATATTTTGATAAAGTCTAGATCTTTCATGGTAGATATAAAAGTGAAGTGAGTTATCCGACATAGATATGAATCTTTAGCCGGACATAGTCACGGTTCAGATCTGAGAAATAATACTAAAAGATTTAATCAGAAATTAAATAATACCTTATAAAGGTGGCCGACTCCAAGGCCTGTGAGAGAACTATACATGTTTATTAACTTCCGATAAGTATCCGGCGAACCCAAACTTTACAAAAGGAGAGCTTTACAATTGAGAGAGAGAGAGCGGGTTTTCTAACCTACCTCTAATAGACTAAAAACAAACTTATTTATAGAAAGAAAAAAGAATTTGTGTACAGTAACCGTGGGTCCATTATCAATGGGTCCCACATGTATAGTAACAGTATATCTACGGTTTGATCAACAGTGTATCTACTATTGAAGATGACTTTTACTGTTAGAGATATACTTCATAGCTTGTCCTTTTCCTTTAATTTTTGGAGGAAATCTTTCGCCTTTCTCAGAGTATCTTCTGAAGTGGGTTTTTCCTACTCACTAGGTTGAGCCTCTTGAATATCTTCTGCGACGTCATCACTTATCTCACTTCTCATAAAAGTGTCTGATTTCTAGTATTGAGTAATATTGAGAAGCAGATTTCTCTTGACTTCTTCTAGATAGCCATTTATCATCTCCTCTTTATTTCCATCTTGAATGGAGATTTTTCGAGCAATATGCCTGACCGAGCTATTAGCAATTATTCCCTTTTGAGGAGTAATACAATATTCTTGGATCCTTTTTGCAATAAGATCCAGTAGTTCTTGTCCCTATAGAGACTTTGTTTTGGGATCTTTTTTCATTAATTTGTCCCAAAAATTATTATAAAAAGTTCTGTATAAACAAGAAATTTGCTCCTCGGTGAATCCCACTTCCGGGGTCCATTTATGAATCCAAGGGATAGAGAATTCAATGAAAAAATAAATTTGTTCTATTTTTTCTATAAAACAGATATGATCTGTATGGTATAACTTGTTTAAGTATGGTAAAACTTTAACCCATTCTTTATATAATTTAAGAAATGGATCAGGCAAAATTTTTGAAGTTGGACCGTGGTTTGACCACCAATTTAAAAACTAATTAGGGATTGGTTCTGTAAATATCTTTGCACAAATATTTATAAACCATGTATGCTTATGTCTCTCATTATTGTAGTAGAGCACTTTATCAAAAGCATGAATATAATCCCAGTAGGTGAAACTCATAGAGACTTTGTTTAGGCTGATCTGTCTTTCTTTCATTGTGGAGATACCCCAATCTTCAACAAATATAATCTGTTTAATTATCATTTTGGAGAATTTATAAACATTCTCACTAGTGTTGTATCCTGAGAAGTGCTGAAACTCAACACTACTGGTGCTTATCAAAATGGTCTCATAATAAGATCGGGTTTTGTATGACTCACCCGGGAAATATAATCCGTCGATTAGGTATCTCTGAAATATCTTCCAGGGTTCTTCTTTTCTCTGAATTTCAGATTTTTCCAAAAGAAATATCATTTATTTCTTTGATACCTTTTCATAAGATTTGATATCATCAATATATTCTTTAGCTATAGATGCAAAAGTATTACTTTGCTTCTGAGACAAATATGCATGTAGTTGTGCGTATAACAGACTGTTTTCTGGAATATCTTCCAAATGTACTAAAGATGAAGCCTCACTTTGGTATATTTTGGAGTTTATCAAACTCATTCTTCCTTTTTGTATAACTGGGGAGTTCGAAGAGGATCCGTATGACGATCCTGGGGATGATCTTCCCCTTCCTCTGGTGTTGTTTCCTCTACCTTTGCCCTTGGTTACCCAAGGAGGGTCCATCCTGCAAACATAACACTTGTTTTATTCGGATATGTCATAGCAGTCACTGTAATAAATTTCCTCATCGATATTGATAATTTCTTCAAAATTATGTATAGAGAAATCTTCTCTAATAATATCATTGATAATCTCACATAAAATTAATTCATGTAAATCTCTATTAAGATGAATTATTTTTAAAATAGTAACTAAAGTATTTTCATCAATGAAGGTTGTATAAAAACTCATTATGAAGTTAAATATTCTCTAGATAGAAAATCTGGAAGAGAGTTATCACTTCCTTTTTTATATTGGATTTCAAAATCAAAAGGAGCTAACTGGGCCTGCCACCTAGCAAATATTAACTTTGATGCATCATGTTTAAAGTCTTTGTTAAACATATATTTCACAGATTGAGCATCAATTTTTATCAAAAACTTTTCATTGTATAAATCGTCCTGAAATTTTAACACGCATTTAACGATGATTAACATTTCATGAGCCACCGTAGCATATTTCTTCTGGGTTTCGCTCCATTTCACAGAATGAAATCTGATCAAATATTCATTTTTGTCATTGGGATTAATTTATTTTATAATTTTTTGCCAAGCAGGGTTAGCAAGAGTTATGCAAGGTAAAGATTGAACACGAAGTTTAATATCTTTTACCAAAGTGGTATGACTATCAGTCCAATGTGATTTATGATCCTTTTTCAGCCTGTCATATAAAGGGTCCAAATCACAAGATAATTTTTTATAAAAGGGGGATATGTAATTTAAACTCCCTAAAAATCTTTGCAATTAAGTTCTATCAGTGATAATATCAGGAAATTTGGATGCAAAGTCGATAGATCTTTGAATTGGGGTGAATTTCCCTTGACAAATATGATGTCCTAGAAATCGAACATCAGTTTGGAATAAACTCATTTTTTTATTTAGAAATGACCAAACCATTTTGTATAACAATTTTCTTGAAGATGTCTAGATGCTTAATATGCATTTCAAATGTTTTTGAGAATACCAAAATATCATCAATATAAACAATGATAAAATTCAAATATAGGTTGAAAATATCATTCATGATTTTCTGAAATTCAGATGGAGCATTTTTCAAATCGAATGGCATAACATTCCATTCATACTGTCCAAATGGGACATTAAAAGTTGTTCTATAAGCATGCTCTTTAAATATTTGGATATGCCAATATCCTAATTTTAAATCAAATTTTGAAAATATATTGGCATCATATAATCTAGACAGTAAATCTCTTTTGTTTGGAATAGGATACCTAATCCACTTTAAATATTTATTTAAAGGTTTATAATTGATAACCAATCTAGGGACACCTTGTTCCCGTTCAACAACATTGTTAACATAAAATGCAGTACAAGACCAAGGTGATTTTGAAGGTTTTATCATGAAATTGATAATTTATTACAAAAGGGTTTGATAAAACCTTCAAAATCATTTGTCCCTGTTGCTGAGAGTATCATCTCATAATGCATCCTGTATTTATAAGTAGGTGTAGTATATTGAATCGAGATACCTGGACATTAACTGTCATGGTTCATTTTTCCATCGCAAATCACTATATTCTAAAAGAAGTATGACTTCTTTTTTATCATTTTGATCGAATACTTCTGTGCTCTCTTCGTCTATGAGAACTATGGAATAAGTTGGAGGAGTATCATCCTTCTTCTGCTTGGATTGCATAAAATTCAAAAATTCCTTATACATAGGATGGTCTGTATTAAGACCATTTGTAGAAGCAATATTTGCCGCTATCAATTGCTTGTACCCAATTATTATTATTATTATTATTATTATTTATGATTGTATCCTAACACAATACTGTCCGGATAATAAACGCCATTATATTATTCAGTTCTATTCTGACAAATGGAACGAAGCCCAGAAAAATTACGCCATTATAGCAAAAGAAATTTTGGCAATAGTGAAAAGTGTTTTAAAGTTCCAAGGAGATCTTTACAAACATAAGTTTTTGATAAAAACTGATTGCCAAGCGGCTAAATTTATGTTTAATAAAGATTGTAAGCATGATGTTTCTAAACAAATGTTTGAAAGATGGCAAGCTTATCTATCACATTTGTGGCAAGTATCAGATTTGTCAAATTTCCGTTTAGATTTATAAAATCTTTTCTTTTCCTTATAAGGTTCAGCTCTTCTTTCTTTCTTTTCGATTCTTCTTTTCTTCCATGCTTTATAATCCTTTTTGGAAGACCTGTTCTTCGAAAAATGCTTCTCCTTCTTATCTTTAGAATTTGCCTTAGGTATATCTAAAGAAAATTGTTCACAAAATTCTCTCAATTGTTGTCTTTCATTAAGACGATGCCTTTTAATCTGTTGATTCAACTGATGGTCTGTATTAAGATAACTTGTAGAAGTAATATTTGCTGCTACCAATTTTTGGTTTCCCATTTGAGCGAGATATTACCTCTACCAGTTCAACCTTTTTTATAATGAATATCGAAATCAAATGGTGCTAATAAAGCTTGCCATCTTGCAAACATTTGTTTAGAAACATCATGCTTACAATCTCCTTTTATAAATGATATTTTTCCCCTTACTTATTGGGATAGTAAAAAAATCGTTGGTACTTGAAATGAAAAACCTTTTATATTAGAGTTTATTACAAAACCTTTTACAAGAATGATAAATGAATTATCTTCTAGATTGATTTAAAAAGATAATTAAGTCAGTTTTATCAAAGGAGAAATTAATAGTATTGAGATTGATAATATTCTTCAAAATCCTAAATTACAAGATAAAATTGCTATTTTGAAAAATCAGTTCTCCCTTGATATTTGTGGAGATCATCCAAATGCTTTTTGGAACAGGAAAACACATGTTGTTAGCCTTCCTTATGAGGATAACTTTATTGAGGATAATATTCCTACAAAAGCAAGACCTTTCCAGATGGATTCAGATTATCTGAAATTATGCAAAAAGTAAATTAATTCCTTGCTTCAAAAAGGCCTTATAAGGCATTCTAAATCTCCATGGTCTTGTACAACCTTTTATGTTAATAAACACGTTGAACAAGAAAGAGGTGCACCCAGATTAGTAATTAATTATAAACCTCTTAACAAAGCCTTAAAATGGATTAGGTACCCTATCCCTAATAAAAAAGATTTATTGGATAGAGTCTATGATGCTATTATATTTTTAAAATTTGATTTAAAATCAGGCTACTGGCAGATTCAGATAGCTGAGTCAGACATATTTAAAACTGCTTTTAATGTCCCTATGGGTCAATATGAGTGGAACATTATGCCATTTGGTTTGAAAAATGGTCCATCTGAATTTCAAAAAATTATGAATGATATCTTCATGCCCTACAATAATTTCATAATAGTCTATATAGATGATATTCTGGTATTTTCTAAAAATGTGAAAACTCATTTTAAACACCTTGAACTATTTAATACAGACCATCCAATGTACAAGGAATTTTTGGATTTTATACAATCCAAGCAATGAAAGAATAATGTTCCTCCGTCTTATTCCACAGTTCTCACAGATGAAGAGGGCACAAAAGTATTCGATCAAAATGATAAAAAAGATTCCAGCATTTTTACCCAGCAACAGGGTTTGGTGAATTCCAACATTTTTACCCAGCCAATACAAGGAAAGTTTATAACTTTTCAAAGATTATTATAAAAAGAGTGATGACTCCAGAAGAATGGGGAATGAGCCCCTTGAAGGAAAAAGATTATATCCATCCAGAACAAAAGATAGCAGTAAAATATAATTACTGGATTATGTGGATAGCTTTAATAAAATTTTATTATATGAAAATGCTAATAGAAAGCATTCCTGGTTCATAAAAATATGCTCCCATATTTTCGATCAACCTATTCCAAATTGGTTTTGTAAATGGTGGACTTTATATGGTCCCTCAGTAAAAAATTTATCAGAACCCTACAAAAAATTATATTCTGAGTGGGTAGACATCTCCCCTAAACTTATAAGTTTAGAACAAGATAATATATTCTTTGAAGGTATGTCCTTAATGTATTTTTTCATAGAATTCTCAATTCCTTGGATTATGAAGTGATCCGTAGAGGTTAATAATACCTCTGAAGGGTTTTTGTGTTTACAGAGAACTTTTTATACAAAGTTCTGAAACAAACTTATACAAAAAGACCTTGAAGGAAAAATTCATGGTCAAGAAATTCTTGATTTAATAAATATGACAATGGACAAATATCATAATACAGACAAATCAAAACCACAAGTGGAGGATCTCAGTCCATTCAAGCAAATTGCAAGGAAGCTTCATATGAAGAAATTATTAATATCTAAATCAGAAGCAATTGCCATATATATGGACGAAGTAAAAAGAGATTTGATGAAAAATCTCGATATAGACATTAGAGATGATATATCCATGGTGTCAGCAAGTCACACCAACGATGATGATGAATCATGCATTATTATTATTGTTGTTGTTGTTGTTATTATTTCTATTGTTGTTGTTATTGTTATTGTTATTGTTGTTGTTATTGTTGTTGTTATTGTTATTGTTATTGTTATTGTTACACACTTACAGGTGCATTTAGATTCATATGTGTTAATCTTAATAAAAACAAATGAGATCTAAATCCTTCTTCATCAAATATTGTTATTGTTATTGTTGTTGTTGTTGTTGTTGTTATTGTTATTGTTATTGTTATTGTTATTACTACACACTTACAGGTGCATTTAGATTCATATGTGTTAATCTTAATAAAAACAAATGAGATCTAAATCCTTCTTCATCAAATAAACCTATACCAAAAATAAATTTACCATAAGTAAATGTCCTTTTATTAAATTGTGTTGGTTTGTTATCATCAAAATTAATACTTGGTTGAAACTTTGAACCTGGCATTCTTATCCCCAATCGAGATTACTCTCACCTTGGCTTGGATATTCTCATTTCTAATCTTATTGCTCATATTATGTGCACATACATATCTCAATAATCTTATTTTCATAACTTGCATCTTCTAAATATGAAATTCTTGTCTGACCAATACTCTGTCCCATACGACAAAATTGATTTAACCGTCTAATAATTTTAGTAAATATTAAATTGTGAAATCAGAATTGTTAGGGTGCAATAGTTTTAGTACGTGTCAAAAATTGTAAGGTGAAAAAGATTCATAAAATATAAATAAGATATTTAATAGTATTGGATTGATGTACGTGGTTAACAACTCCAATCAGTAGGCACATGGAAGTGTTTTTAGTTTGTTTACGTTTCATTTTCACATGCAAATTTGTAATTTAGTGTATGGTTGTGATTGAGATAGAATAAAATAAAAAGAGAAAAAAAGGAATTTGCGAAAACTCGTGAGGAAGAGACAAGTTAGTTTTCTGACCTAATTTGTCGTGATTTGGCTATATGATTAAATAAGCGAGAAATAAGGAGAGAGAAAAAGTGGGGGAAGTCCTTGTTTTTCTGATGACTTGTTCATTTCAAATTTCCAAAAGTACCCTCAGACGTGGCATACCGTAATTGCTCTATTGACAATGAATGCCACATAAAATATTTTTATTTATTAAAAAAAAAAGAAAAGGACAAACCTAGTGAGTCGATCTCCTACGTTTTCTCTAACCCCTCAACCTACGTGAGGGGCGAATCAGTGTTTATATATAAGTTGGATAGAAAGTTATCACTCATCTCTTTTATTCTACTACTCACTATATACTACTACTAGGTAAACCCAAGCAGCAGCAGCCAGCCAGCCAGCAGAAACATAGGAGTATTCTTTAACAATGGATTCCGCTGATCCTGCTCGGGCATTTGTAAAGGATGTCAAACGAATCATTATTAAGGTAACATACCCAATTTTCTCTCTCTCTTTATACCTCCTTTTCCTTTTTTAGATTGGAGTGTGGCTTGTTTATGGGCCAACCTGTCTCTAATGTTAATACAATTACATATATACAAGGTTGGAACTGCCGTGGTTACCCGAGGTGATGGAAGATTAGCACTTGGAAGAATGGGATCACTGTGTGAGCAGGTAGGTCAATCTTATGCTTCCTCAATTTCCACTAAATAGTCAGTCATGTTTCCCTCTCTTTCCTCACAAACTACTTACAGATTCGGGAACTTACCTCTCAAGGCTTTGAAGTTATTTTGGTCACCTCAGGTGCTGTTGGTGTTGGCCGTCAGCGCCTTAGATATAGGAAGCTCATTAACAGCAGGTTCTTTCTTTCCATTCTAAATTCCTACTCAATTAACAAACTTCCATGAAAAATTGTTCTATCGCCTTAGCTGCCTTAAATATGCACAAGTTTACATCTGATTTTGTGTATTCTTAAATATTACCCGAAAAAGATAATATTTTACATGTTGGCATTTACAAAATACTACTTTAAATGTCTGATTCATTCTGGCATATTTCAATAGCAATTTTTCTATGTACTAAATAGCAAATTGGCCTTGTAACGTCTCACAGCTCCCAGTTGAACCTGAGAGGAGTTCATTCTGAAACTTGCCTTAGGCAAATTCCATATCGGGCCTGCTAATCAATTTTGAGGTCTAGGTTTCCTCGCGAGTATATTTACTAATCCTTGGAAAGTCTATGTTTTCAGCTTTGCGGACCTTCAAAAGCCTCAAGGTGATCTTGATGGCAAGGCTTGTGCGGCTGTAGGTCAGAATGGCCTCATGGCTCTGTATGATACGTTGTTCAGTCAGGTAAAACTTTCGTTTTTGGAACTTCTCTGTATATTTCTACGGTCTAATACCTTGCTCAAGGATTGCATAGTGACCTTCCCACTTTGTCTCTAACCTTTATACAGTTGGATGTAACCTCAGCTCAGCTTATGGTGACTGATAATGACTTTAGAGATCCAGATTTTAGGAGACAACTCAATGAAACTGTAAACTCATTGCTCTGTCTAAAAGTTGTACCTATATTTAATGAGAACGATGCTATCAGCACACGGAAAGCTCCTTATGAGGTATCATTTCTCTTGTTTTTTATACTCTACTTGCTGTAGCTGGTGCTTCCTGTAAGAGTTCCTTCGCTAATAGTTCAATAATTATGTTTATGAAAATAAAACAGGCTTGCTAACTTGTGTATAGGACCGACCAACCAAGAGTGCAACTCTTAAATTCTTGAGAAATGTTTATGCAGCTGTTTCAAATATGGATCCTTTGGAACCTGCTTGATCATTGATATTTCTGAGACCATGAGTTACACGGGTTCTCTTTACTTGGATGTTGTTTTTTAACTTCATTATTCATGTCACAAACCCTTCTATTACATTGGTTTCTTTTAAATTATGTCCAAAATATCATGTTGATTTTATTTGATCTTCAGTTTTTTTTTTTTTTTTGACGTGATCTGATTTTCAACTTTTGGCTAGTATCCATAGATAATGTCTTTAAAATTTTTCATTTTGCGTTTCTTCTTGGTTCATGTTTGTCTTAATAATAATGACAGTTTTAGCTCTCCTTGCAGGATTCTTCTGGAATCTTTTGGGATAATGACAGTTTGGCAGCTCTATTGGCTATGGAGCTCAAAGCTGATCTTCTTGTTTTGTTGAGTGATGTTGAAGGTCTTTACACTGGCCCTCCAAGCGATCCACAATCAGAGCTAATTCATACATATGTTAAGGAGAAGCATGAGGGATTAATTACTTTTGGAGACAAGTCTAGAGTTGGAAGAGGTGGTATGACTGCCAAGGTAAAAGCTGCAGTGTATGCTGCTTATGCTGGCATTCCCGTTGTGATAACTAGGTATGGTACTAGTACTTACAAAACTCTGACATTGTGAACTCTATCTACATTAGTTTAACTTTTAGCTTTCAATTCGGGTATATTAGCTTTGCACATTTCAGTGGTAACTGTTATGTTGTTTTATGGATATGCATTGATCGATCCCAAGTTCATGATCCAAAGTTGTAGTTTGATGATAGAAAGCTTTAAAATTTCTCTTTTGGTCAGGCAGAGGTGTTTAAGAAGTTCTACAGTATTGCTAACTTCTGCTTGATGCGTCGACAAATGGCTGCATTAATTGCTAATAAGTTGGACCAAATTCCCCCTTGCAATTTTACCATGGAAAATGTGATGCTGCCATCATAACAGACGGATCTAGGATTTTAATTTAATGGCTTCAAAGTATTTTTTTGAAAATCCTAGAAAAGCATAGATATTAACTTTTGAACCTATATTTTCTTTTTTGTTTTCTTTATCAAAAAAGTATACACAAGTGTAATCCCACAAGTTGGGTCAGGGATGGGGTAGTAGGATGTACGCATACCTTAACCCCCTGCCTTCTCCATATAAGTACTACAAGTCTACAACACACGGCTACCTACTACTCTTTTATACTAATCCTCGACCTCCAAACCTTCCTATCTACGGTCAGGCCCTCAGTAGTAAACTGAAGATGTATCATGTCCTGTCTAATCACCTTCCGCAGTTCATTTGGGTCTACCTCTACCTCAATTACATTCTGCTATATCCAAACTCATACACCATCTTATTGGTTCCTCCGCGCACATCTTCTTCACATGGCCGAACCACCTCTACTTTGATTTTGCAAGTCCGATCCTAAGTTTTGGGTGTGATAGAGTTGAGAGTAAATTTGTGTGCCATGCGAGCTCATCTATATATATTTCTACTGTCTAAGCCAAACATGACGTTTTCTGTTGAACCCATAGTATAGATCTGCCTTTGCATCAAACCTCACAAAGATTAGGCAGTAATTTAACAAATTTATGAAGAGCTTTATCTAATTACTCTAATAGGCCTAAGGAGTTTTCAAAGGTGAGGAAAACAAGATGCTTGTGATCACATGAGTCGTTCAGTTTAAAATGAACACAAATCAGTAACTGATGGAAGCATATTGCATTTAGCAAAGTATTGCTCTTCAATCTGTTCATGTAATGTTGTGGTTGCACACCACTAGTGTTGCTCCCTATATGTCAACTCTTATTGATTGGCTCTCTCCCTTTCTCTCTGTGGTTCAAGTGGCTTTGCCAACAATAATATCATTAAAGCACTAGATGGACAACGTGTTGGCACTCTCTTTCATCGTGAAGCCATTAAATGGGCATCAATAGGAGATTTTGATGCTCGAGAGATGGCAGTTTCTGCGAGGGAATGTGCCAGGCGGCTTCAGGTATTATATCTAGAGGACATCTAAATATAATAAATTGCAGTAGAGCTGCATGGATGTGGCTACTGACTATTTCTTCCTTTAACTTCAGACCCTCTCTTCTCAAGAAAGGAGTAAAATTTTGCTAGATATAGCTGATGCACTGGAAGCAAAAGAAGAAGAAATCCTGGCTGAAAATGAAGCTGATGTGGCTGCTGCTCAACAATCTGGATATGAGAATTCTTTGATATCTCGGTTAGCTATGAAACCAGGAAAAGTAAGACATTGCTCACTTATGATAGATAATGTCGTGTAAATAATTTTCACTGCAAGATAACATACTTATTTTAGTAATCTCACTGAAACTAATTATAGATTTCAAGTCTTGCAAACTCAGTCCGTGTGCTTGCTAACATGGATGAGCCAGTTGGCCGCATTTTAAAGAGGACGGAGGTAAGAATCTTGCTTTTCGGGCACTACCACATGACTTTAAATATTATCTCTTTGACTTGCAAAATGACGAGGAGAATAAACCAGATATCAATATTTGTACAAGAAGATTACTTTTATTGAGATTAGGAACAAAGATCAGTTTGCAGAGGAATCTTTTGAAATAGCTTCACATGAAATAACTTTCTGAAGCCTTGGACAATGTAGTGGATCAGACAATATAGTGGATAGGCTAATACATGTGTCAGAGAGTGGGTGAAGAGAGTGTATCTTTATCTCTTTCCCTTAGAGCAGAAATTCCGCAACCAAAAGACTAGCAGTGTATTCGTAGCACATAGTATCTGCCCCATTCTTCAATCTATCCCATTTTCTTTATCGAGTACTTCTTGAATGAAATCCAGGCAGTGGCTTTCATGCACTTGAAGCTCATTTTGGTTGCTTAAAGGCAGCCTAAAAGTAGCGACGAATAATATTAGTGAATAGCTAAATTTTCCTTGGTCCTCTGGGTCTTTGTCACTAGTTGTATACCTGAAAAAGCTAACAATGTTGTTTTATGGAAAATCAAATGGTATAGACAACTATTTTTCACTCTATTGTATCTTTAACCATGGAGAAGCTTGGCCAAGTTGGAATTTTAGGTAATACTGATAAAGAGCATCCAGTTATGACTCGAAAATTTGATCACTGATTTATCTTTGAATTCATTCTTGGATGTAATCTTGATTTCTGGAATGTTATAACCTTATCCAGCTTGCTGATGGAATCATATTGGAGAAAACATCATCTCCATTGGGTGTTCTCCTGATTATATTTGAGTCACGACCTGATGCACTGGTACAGGTAAGCAGGGCTGCAAATCATATTCCTTTTTTTTTATCCAAAAGTTCTACTGCATGCCAGTTACATGTCTCTCTTATAGAGTAGTTCCTTTTTAAGTTACAAAAACCTATCAAAAGGAAAAATAAAAGCAGAGTGGTTGGATTTCCATGGTACTCGTGCAGCAGTTTGTCTTTTTCTTAATGCCAGGGGGTGAGGTTATGTTCCATTTTATAATGGCGCTGATACATGCTTGAATTGTCTATTCTTGGTTTATTTCTTCACATGTTCACAAACCCTTATACACTATTTTGTGGAGCCAGATAGCTTCTCTAGCAGTCCGAAGTGGGAATGGCCTCTTGTTGAAAGGAGGGAAGGAGGCTAAAAGATCAAATGCAATTTTACACAAGGTTCAGTTGAGATTATGATATGTTTTCTCAGACCATTTTTCCATGGTATTCCACTTGATGTACAGCTTTTCACCTATTCCACTTTCCTTTTCTGGTTTTTCCTTTTATATCAGGTGATTACCTCATCCATTCCTCCAACTGTTGGTGAAAGACTTATTGGGTTAGTGACTTCTAGAGAAGAGATCCCTGAATTGCTTAAGGTACATTTTTATAAATCAAATAGAAGTGTACATGAGATGTGAGTTTGGCTCTGATCTTTTTTTCCCTTTGCCCAGCTTGATGATGTTATTGATCTTGTTATTCCAAGAGGTAGCAATAAACTTGTTTCTCAAATTAAAGCTGCAACAAAAATTCCTGTTCTTGGCCATGCTGGTAATTTATATCTTATCACAATTATTTATAACTTTTACATGCTATATGCACAATTTGCTTCTTTGATAGCAAGTGTGCTAAGATGGTGAAGCTGCTTCATTTTCTTCCAGATGGTATTTGCCACGTTTTCATTGATAAGTCTGCTGACTTGGATATGGCCAAACGTATTGTGTTGGATGCAAAAACAGATTACCCAGCAGCCTGCAATGCAATGGTAACTTGTAATTCTTTGTCCTAATACAATCTCCAGTATCAATCATGTAATATACATCTTTAACATCATTTGCTTAATTACTTTTTTTATATAGGAAACGCTTCTCGTTCATGAGGATCTGGTGCAAACTGGAGGTCTTAATGACCTGATTCTGGAACTTCAAGTAAAAGGTGAGGCCTGTTCTGCAGACTCCTATATTTTAAGCTTCTAAATGAGCTCTGTTTGACTGCTTAGTTTTAATCAAGTAAAAAAGCATCTAAAGGTAAGTGTGGTAGTGACATGGTCTCTTGATGGTTATTCTATAACTAGTTGCATCTTCATTTTTCTTTTTCTGCTGTTAGTGGCTGTTATAATTAAATCATATCTATCAAGTGTGTTGACAGAACGTGCATTGTGTCGTCTGATTTGTTGGTTCAGTATGATTTGAGCATTCTTCTTATTTCCTTGTTTAAACCTTTATTTTGTGGATACAAAACCAATCCATCTTTTGTCATGCTTCTCAGAGCTCATCCTTTGCTTCATTCGTTACTTTGTATATTTTATAATGTTAGTTCAAGGCACCTCTTGGTCCATTTTGTGTTTCAAAGTTCTTCTCATTGTTGTAATTCTCTATGTAGTTTCGTGTCATATTTGTTTTTTTAGAATTCAACTTCTAGCTTAGGATGATCAACTCATCCCATCCCAAATAAGTTGGAGACACTCATGATTGCCATTCATTCATAAACTGTCAAATATACTAATTCTGTGTTTCTACTCTGATTAATATAAAGAACAGTCTGCTATACAAATCGTCTTTATCTACTCTGATTTATTTAGGTTAATTTCATTCCAATGCCTAGTAATTCAACTTTTTTGGCAAATTAGAGTTTCTGTAAAACTAGAGATCCTCTAAATTTCACTGTAAAACTAAAGATTCCCAAGATACTTCGAATTTGTACATATGTTTATGGCTATCATCTGTCAGTCCAACTTTCACCAACATGACATGAAATGTATATATTACTGAATTCTAAGTTGCTCGGACTCTCCAAAATTGTTTCCGCACCCGTGTCGGATCCTTAAAAAATGCACTACTTTTGAAGGACCCGACACACCCGATGACATTTTGAAGAGTCCGAGCAACATAGACCGAGTTTGTTATATTTTGTTATTAATTAAAATTTTCTTTGCAGTTTATTTGACGTCTTTAAAGGATTTTGATTATTATACTTTTGCATTCTTGCATTCTCAGTTGAAACTGTAAACTGGAGTTATAGTGTTTATTTCCTAGCAGTATTTTTCAGATAATGGTATTTTTCCTTTAAATGTTTAGCTGAAAGTTGCTAGGGATCCTATAGATTTCAACCACATACAAGCATGAATTCAAGCTATATCTTTTACCAGCAAATAAGTAGGTCATGTGTTTTAGAAATGAGTTAATGGTAAAAAACACTCTTGAACCATCACTTTCACAAGTTTCATACCCCAATTATCTGTTCATTTTTCCTACCTTAACTATTACCATCTAGGTATAAAAACACACCTTGAATTGGTCTAGGCCAACTATTAGTTGTTCCCTTTTCGTACCTGAACCCATCTACCTAACAAGGTGTGTTTTAATACATAGATGGTGATAGTTAAGGTAGGAAAAGGGAACAATTTGTATTTAGGGTGTGACGCTCGTGAAAAAGTCATAGTTCGGTTATGTTTTATGCCATTATCTCTTTAAATATACCAAATGTTAGGCTTTTTGTCCAATTGTTTTTTCTGAAAGCACAGTTAGTAGATGTGAAGATATGTAAAATGATGTTTGCATCATTTGCAGGTGTATCTTTGTTTGGTGGACCTAAAGCAAGCTCAGTGCTTAGTATTCCTGAAGCAAATTCCTTCCATCATGAATATGGTGCACTGGCTTGCACCGTGGAAATTGTTGAAGATGTGAATACTGCTATAGAGCACATACATCGTCATGGAAGGCAAGTTACATTTCTCATAACTATTCAATTTTAAGGCTGTTGTATGTCATTTTCAATGTATTTTATTTGAATCTCTTTTATGCGAATTGCAAAATGCTTATGTGTACCTCACTCGTTGACAGTGCTCACACTGATAGCATCATTACTGAAGACAAAGAAGTTGCTGAACTGTTTTTACGTCAAGTTGACAGGTATACATACATGCCACTGCCTTCTTTTGTTCGATATTGCTCTGTATGTTTTATGTTCAACCTCCTGCACACATAGTTTCTTGAAACATTATATGCTAAGACCTCTAGGATTTCAAATGTTTCCAAGACCATACATGTTGCTACTCATGACAGCTGCTAATGTGAAACATTTTAAATAATATTTGATCATCTTAATGTAATGTTGACTTTTCAGTGCTGCTGTACTTCATAATGCAAGCACAAGATTTAGTGATGGGTTCCGCTTTGGACTTGGTGCAGAGGTATAAAATTGATCTGTAGATCTGGATTGTATGCTGCCTGCTATCTTTATTTCACAGTGCAACATAACATTGTTTTTTGGCTGCATAGGTGGGGATTAGTACAAGTCGGATTCATGCTCGTGGTCCAGTTGGAGTTGAGGGATTGCTGACAACTAGATGGTATGATGCCTTTAGCTCTCTGAATATGAGTCAAATGACTTGTATATCTTTCTGGCAATTATGCTGCATTAAATAGAAGTTATCTGGGAACTCCATATGAGACATTGCCATGAGGGGAAAAACATTGTGTGCTTTTTCTCTTTGCAATAATGCCCTTTCAGTTAGACCCCTAGTCCTACAGAATGTCTTCCATCTTTTCTGCACATGCAACCTCATGGTAATCTTTTTTTTTTTTTTACTAGAAATAAATAGTCAGTTAGCATTTTCAAAATTGTTTCTTCCAGTTCCCTAAAAATAACCAGTTGGGTTTTTTGAGCACCACATTTTTTATAGCATTTCTCCCTGAATGATTGGCTGCTTGGTTGTATTACTATAAATCTTATGATGATTCATTCATTCCTTTGTGATAGCATGACTTTTGAAGGATATTTAGTCCAAAGAAATCGACAGGTCCGATAATATAGCTATTTGAGTTAATAGTTAGATGGTTTTAGTAGGTTTCTAGGAACATGAAACTATAGTTTCTGCTTTGGTGTAGTACGCCAAACTGACGTTGCCATTTTCTGGTTTTATGACATAAGAAGATATTGTAACTTTTTTATGTTTGCACTTTGAAATGAAATTTAAAACACTGACGTAGTGGTAAATCTTTTTATTTTGTAGGCTTGCAAGGGGATCTGGACAAGTTGTTGATGGTGATAAAGAAATTGTATACACTCACAGAGACCTTAATCTGGAGGCTTGAGAGTAAATGTATGCAAGTATTATTATTAACGTTATTATTATTATTATTATTATTATTATTATCCTCTTTGGATCTACCTACACTTGGATTTGGTAAAGCGCATTTTGATGCTTAACCTGAGATTTACAAGTGTTTCAGCTGTGGATATTGATTTATAATGGGAAGAAAAGAGGAACCAGAGGCAGGTGGGTGAAATAATTTTTGTAATTAGCAGAGGTTAATGAAGTTGGTTTAGTACTTGGTTGCTCTAGTCAATTAGCTGCCAAATTTGTCTTATTAAAACAGCTTTCGATTTGTTATTATTAAAACTTCGAATTCTGTACCCCAACAATAAAAACGTTAATGATACTTAATACTACTTCTTTATGGTATTTTGTTCATCTTTCAAGTTTCCACCTTGTTAACTCAACTTAGAGTTAATTTATAGGAAAATTTAGACAAAATGCCAAAATGCTTTATCTGAAAATAATAATCTATTTTATTACAAAATAAATAAATAAATGGCTCCTTTGACCACACTTCTTGCAAGTGAAGTGCATTTATGTGGGTGTCGATTGAAGGATAATTGGGAGTTTCATTGTCTCTTCTTTTTTGCTCTTACAATAGTTCACACACTTGCTCTATGAATTGAAATTTTTAGTTGGTTAATGAGCCACACTTGATCTAATGCATGGTTTGTTTGAACATATAAAAATAACTAAAAATTGTAACAAAAATCTTAAATATGAATTTGATCGACCATGAATGTGAATTTTACATTTAAAAATTAAAACATGCAAACTGTTCCAATTGCATGTTAGATTATTAAACCACGAGTTGGTTGGGAATAAATCATTGCCACTTTGAAATTAAATTTCAAATCATTATCAATTGTCAGTAAACGAAGCTCATATCTAAAATTTAAAACTACTTAGAGGAGAATTGAGTTGGTTTGGATTGGAAAAAAATTAGCTCGTTGAGGAAGATTGTCAGTCCTTAAATCCCTCAACGGACAGAACCCAATGTCCTAAGGGTCCGAGAGAAGCAACTTATAATTTGTATTTACAATACATATAACTATGACAATCATGGAGCTTTGACAAATTTATATAAGTTGCAATGATAAAATAGGCATTACTTAAATAATATATTATATAGCATTAATTATGAGTTTTAGTACAAGTTCTATACTTTAATAGCCAAAATGAATAAATATACATTCTCTCTCTCTCTCCTTCTCTTTTCTTCTGTCTTTCTCTCTCTCCTTCTCTTTTCTTCGGTCTTTCTCTCCCCCTCTTTCTCTTTCTTAAATTTCAATTATTCTATGTTTGGTGAAGACTAACATTTTTTTTTGTTAAAGATAAGAAAATATGATTTTTTTGACATCATTAATAAAATAAATAAATATAAATAACAATTGTTATTGTCAAGACCTAATTTGGGACCATGACCGATGCTAAGGAAGAGAAATCCAAAACAAGCGTTAATAAAATTCTACAAAAAATTGGGCAAAGTTTCCTCTATTTTTGGGATTATCCAAATTTCCCTATCTCATTAATCAGCTAAATAGTTAACAACCTCTCCAAATCAAGGCACAATATCCATGAACAATCTCTTGCCACGCAATAATACTAATTCATCTCCAAAAAAATGGAAAGAGGTTTAACACTAGTCAGATGTCTAAAAAAATGAAAGAATACAAATGACTCAAGTAAATGAAGTGACTATAGAGTGACTCTAAGAGTTCAAAGGAAGGTTCACAACAAATAAATAAGCTTGCTACCCATGCAAACAAGTGCAGGGCTCACCATAGAATTTCAACTTGCTAGCTCTAGTTAGTGAAATTCTCATCAACGTCACATGTATGCTTTGTAAAAATTTAGCGGGGAATGAGATGCTAGCTTAGTGAGTAATAACACCTAACCAAAACTGTTTTAATGAGGGACGAGTCAGAAAACATGCTAGTATGGTAATCAAAATCATGAAATAAATGTCATTTCAGAAACGATAACAATATTCCATCTTATTTGTTCATGTAGACAAAATCAATATAAACATTTAGCAATAAACTCATAAAACCACTTTCATATCAAATTTATATTTGGGAGGTTTCCAGAAATTAATCATGTAATCAGTGTGGCCTTCTTCTTTAAGATATAACCAATAACAGTGAACTCCTCGTAAAACAGTCAAATATTCATATCGGTAGATCCCTACTCGAGGGATATCAGTAACAGTATGCTAGATCTATCTTCCCACTAGCAAGGGCTATATCGATAAGCTATAACTACTAGACGCACCAGGTCTAACGAACCCGCCATTAGCTACAAAATTCATCAAGGTCTACTCACATTTGTATATTTTTAAACACTAAAAGCATTTCAAATGGTACATGTCATTTAAGTTCTTATGAAATCATAAATATAAAATTTTAACCAAAAACATATGTCAAAATACTTATTCTCAAGTAAGTAACAAAATATTTTCAATAACGGTAATCCTATTTCAACTATCAATGAACAATTTCTTATAAAGTTAGAACATCTCGAATAACAATCTCAATATCATAAGACTTGTACCACATGCAAGTTCCAAATATTCGGCAACACATTCACTTTTAAACCACATATAAATCATAAAAGTTATAAAACACAATTATGGTAAGATTACTACTCACAATACTCGTGTTGAATTAAAAAACTCGTCACCTCAAGCAATCTATAAGACTTCTTTGATCAATCTATAATCACATCATAATGATCTCGTGTTACTTCCTTTATTTAGGATAATTCATACTACATTAAGATATGCATCCCTCAAGGTTCCATGACTGACTCTTAATATGCCAATTTATATCTAATTAGTGCCTCAGATCACGCAAACCAATCTCATTGATGAGTATTTCACACTACAATTGTAACACCCTAAAAATTTACTCCCTTTGTCCCATTTTATGTGAGGTAGTTTGACTCGGCACAGAGTTTAAGAAAGAAAGGAAACGTTTTAAAACTTGTGGTTTAAAATGAGTGATAGAAATTTGTGTAGCTACAAATCATTTCATTAAGGGTAAAATAGACATTTTAAAGTTAAATGGTTAATTAATATAGAAATGTGTCATTATTTTTAGAACTGACTAGAAAGGAAAGTAATTCATATAAATTGGGACAAAGGGAGTATAAGCTAAGGTCCGAAGAATTCTTCATAAGTGAGGGTTGTACCGGATGATTCTCTATTGTGCATAAGTGTTAAAGTCAACTATATAGTGTGGGAGGATATTGAAGATGAATTAAGGTAATAGTAATCCTCTATCCCAAAGTTGAGTGGAAAGTTTCCTTATCGATAGATTTTCCATATAAGATTTTACTTGGGTTAAATTAAGACGACCATATATCTTTGAAAATAAAGAATTAGGTGGCCTATTACCTACAAAATTAAAGGTCTATGAATCTTCTTTCAAACTCCACCAAGTTTGCGTCATTTGGAGTTTAGAGTAGAGAGTTATGGTCATTTTACTAAATGATACAGTGCGATTCAATTTTGACCAATGGGAAAAATTCTAAAAAAGGTAAATTTCTTGTCCTTATACCACTAGGAAAACCTTAAAATGATTTTCTTAACTTCTACAAAGCTTTAAACAATCATATTACCATCTTTTAATTTCTTCTTTTCCTCTATCAAACCCTAAAGATAAAATTCTAAGGAAAATCAAAGCATAAGACTTCCAAGCAAGATTCTCTTAAATATTTTTCAAGATTCCCTATCTAAATCTATCTATCTAATCTATCTATCTATCTATCTATCTATCTATCTATCTATCCATCCATCCATCCATCCATCCATCATTTTTGTCTGTAAAGATTAGGCTTAAAGAGTTCACCACTGAGATGAAGTAACTATTGTCTTTAGAAACTTTGTTGTATGTTATCCATAAGTTGTTTATTAGGCATCTTTGAGGCTAATTGTTCAAGGAAGAGTATCAGGAGTTTTTCAGACATGGATAGAAGTAATAGACTCAATCAAAGACATTCTTACCCCACTTTTTAAAGTATTCAACGATTTCAATGAAGCACTAGACTACGCTAGAGGAACTCTTGGATCAAATTATTTCATAAGCCCAGCTTTAAGACAAACTACAAGACCTTTTCTGCAATACAATATCCAAAAAGACACTGACAAGATAATTTTTTGCGATCATTGTTCTTCAATGACTGAGGGATTTAAAAGACTAAATCAGACAATTGAGAAACTAGAGACTGAGAAAGGAAAGATGACTCAACATATCCACTCATTACAAAAAAGGATACAATTTTTACTTAAACCTACCAATCAAACCATACCATTGCAAATACCATGCTATCCCAAAGAACAACCAAAGAGTTCTCCAACTCATTTCAAAATGGATAAGACGGGTGTACATTCCCCAACGAATGTAGAAAGAGCTATTGTACCAGCTAAAGGTACAGCTAGTCCCGGTCAAACGGTAACGGGTAAAGACTCATCAAATCCATTGACGGCTGACACTTTGCCAAAAAGTGTAAGAATTTTGCCAGCAGTTTCAATACGGTGGCAGAGACAAGCAAAAAAGCTAAGGGTTTTTTACAAAAAAGAAAAAAAAAGAAAAAAATAATACAAAATTCCCTTTACAAATTAATTAAAGAAAAAAACTAAGGAGACTATCCAAGAAAAGACTATACGAGAACATCCCAATCCAGAACCAACAAATTCTGAGCCTGAAGACACAAGAAGTAGAAGTGATGAGAATGATCCATCAACAGACCATTTTACTCAACACTTCGACCCAAATGACGATGATGATTCAGGAATGAGTTTTGATTCCGAAGCACTACACAACCTGGATACCTAGAAAATACAAATACGTAAGCAATGATGTCAACAGAAGAAGACAAAAAAGAATATGTAAGCAATAATGTCACAAGTCACTACTACTACTCCACTAAGACTCCACTAAGACTCCACTAGCAGGCAAAGAAAGGACAACTCCACTACTCCACTAACAAAAGAAGACAAAGAAAATTTGAAAAAGCTTCACAAGCCATGTGACGATGGGGCCCAAAGAGCACCCGACAGGTGAGAAAGTTTATTCAAATTTTGAAATCCGAATTTAAGATTCGGATTCTCAGCTATAAATAGAAGGCCATTTGCCACAAGAAAGGTAGAGCGAAGAAAGAGCAGAGCATACAACAAAGACTTGATTCTAAGTAATAGTTTACATATTCCCATTCCCTTTCAAAAGAAAAATAAAAAGAGAGTGAGTGTTTGTTGTGTTTGTACAAAGAGTGTGAGTGTTTATTTTCCTACAAGTACCTGCAAGGTCACTCGGGGACTCCCGAAAGGGAAACCTCATTCCGACCATTATCATGTAAGTAGTTATCGGTTTTCTAGATCTTAGTAACCTTCTCCCTATATAAATGTATGTACTGTTATTATGTATGTATTATATGTATTATGTATAATATGATGTTCATATTATTATGATGTTAACATGTTCATATACTCTTTAACTTATTCTTAGTAAATGGTTAGTTCTTTACCTTCTTAGTAACCCCGATGGATTAACCTGTAAATACCTAGGGAGGTTGAAAGTCCGCCATGGTCAGAAAACCAAAAGGACTGTGTATCCCAGGGTGTGGTTAAAGAAGCAGGTGCTAAGAATATGGGTTAAAGAAAAGAGATGAAAGGAGTAAGGTAAAGAGAGATGAACATTGTTTTTTTAAAAAAAGAAAGTAATTTTGGGAGAAATTACCTGGATTTAGCAACAAAATACTACTAAACTAGATAACGGAACAGGAAGAGGAAGTAATGTGTAGGATTTTACAACAAAAATTTTACAACCGCAACATACATCATCCTTTATCTAAATCCTTACCTAAACCTAGTTTTATCCATTTAAACGTATTTTATTGGTATCAAAGCAAAATATAGTTGATACCAATAAAATACGTTTAAATGTAATCTTATTTGCTAACCAGTTAAGACAAAAAAGATTATGTAAAAAAAATTATTCAGATATCTACGACCACTTAATAGAACAAAAACAGCTATATTTAGAACAAATAAAATTGTATTCAGACATACTTACAACACAAGAAATAACTTCTATACACGAACGAATTAAACAACTAGATTCACAAATACCTACAATAGGAGCTAGAATTTACCACTACATAAAAGAACTTAGAATAGAAAAACTAAATTGGGAAAACAGAACGTTATATTTGGCATAAAAACATAGGAAGTATTAAAAAATTGGAATATTTAGACTTAGAAGTAGTTTCAGAAAAGAAATATCGAAGACTAAAATTTGGATAAGTAATTAAGTGTAACTTCGCAGAATGAGACCATATCCTACATAGTGATAATCAGCATTTAAATACTATTACAGATTTAATAATAAATTTAGCAGAACATAGTTAGTCTAAAGACGATGGATTTCTAAAGCTAATAGAAGCACTTGAAAACCTGCAACACAAACAAAACAAATCATTAGAAAAAATAGAACAAAATTTTGATTTTTAAAAAAACCAACAACTAGATATAATCTCCAAAATACAAACAATTGTAGCAAATAAAATTATTAACGTTCCTCTAGAAATAATAAATAACCAATTAGAAAGCCTTAATAAAGAAACTAAAGAAATTAAGAAAGAACTAAGCAAACTTAAAGACTTAACCCTTTCATGAACAACGCCTTTTATCAAGAAGTACTTAGAAAAACAGCCCAATTTCAAGCCAACCCTGAAGGATAATCAGACTACATACCACCAGGAAAAACAGATTCTATAAGTGTAAACCAAAATAATCTAATAATTTTTGCTTTATTAGAATTAAATAAAAACCTAGAAGACCAAATAATTAAAATAAACAAAAAATTGGATAGTTTATTAGAAAATAAAACCTCTAAAGAAGAAGCTAAACAAGAAAATGATATACAAACATTAATAGAACAGCTTAAAAGGACCGAAATAACCCCTCAAAAGGATAAATTTAAAAAGAAAGAAAAAGCATGGACCTTTTTTCAAACAGGAATAGAAGTTTCCAAGAAAGAAGGACCAGTTTCTCTCAAGATAGACTAGGAAACAATATGCTAGCTCGACTGATGAAATCATCTAGACCAAGTAGTCATCAGTTAGATGAAATAATAGATGTAGACAGAGACATAGAAATTTTTAAGCAAAATAAATTAAAATTATTAAATCCACAAGTTCTCTATAACACAGGACTTTTTTCGTCAACAACACATTTATACAGACATTATAGAGAAGAACAGTTGAGTGTGTCAGAAAACGATAGTGAAAGCATAAATCTTATTAGTAAAGAATCTATTCAAGAAATACAAAAGAGGCGAATGAATCTCATGCATATGGGATTGGTAGTAATCGGACTTAAAGGTTTAACTAGAAAAAATTTAGGTACTAAAGTATTAATCACTTTATATATGATAGTAGATGGTCAGAATCTAAAAGATCCATAATAGGTTTAACAGAAGTCGACATGAGTAATAAGTGGAATTTAGAGAAATTTAGTAAAAAAGAAATGTTAAAGCCAAATGACCACCTTACATACACTAATAATAAAGGAGAGACATCAATTAGATTTATTGATTATAAATATACAGATCAAAAGGAACTAGATGACGATTTAGATGATAATGAATCAACCATAAACATGGAAGGCATGAATATTCAAATCATAGAAGAAGAAGACTATGAGGTAGATTTATCGATAGCAAGAGCTAAGGAAATACAGCAAGCAAATATGACAACTTTATTTAAATGTAAAGGGTGTAAATTAGGAAAAATAGAAATTTCTACAGTAGAAAGACACTTTAAAGAATGCAAATTTAGAATAGATAATTATGGGTATAGACAAGAAGAAAGCGATGATGAGACAACACGAAGTCTAAAAGAATTCATGAAAACCGCTTCCTCTAGTTCGAGTCCCTTCCAGAAGACAACCCCTATAACACCAGTAGAATATACTATAGGTAATTTACCACGACACCGGGTATTTAGGCAAGATCCGGCAACAGAACCAGAAATGGTTAGACCAATAGGAATAAGAATGCCAATAGAAGCCCCTATCAAACTTCAAGACGGAGGAGATAGAGGAAAAATATTAAATATAGCAGCTCATGACCCTCAAATATGGAACTCAGTAATAGACGTATGGAAAGGAATAGTAGTAGCAGATTACATATATCATTATAGTGAAACAGATGCATAAACTATGTATAGATACATGGAAACCTTTTTAGGAGAATCAATCAAAGGACTATGGGAAGCATACAAAGTAGCTTACCCTCAAGAATTCCAAGAACTAGTAAATATGGGACCAAACCCGTATAATTTTACTAATAAAATACACAACCTAATAACATGAGAAGATCCAAATAGTGGATTAGTAGTATTACGAAAGAATGCATTAATAAAATTAGAACAACTTAGTATCACAAATTGGAGCCATATAAAGAACTTTTTAAAAGACTATTTTTATTATTGTGCAATAAGCGGTAATGCGTTTGACCAGAGCTTGGGAAAAAAGCTTTTCAACAAACTTCCCGGAGCCTTAGGAAGAGAAAGAAGAGAAATAGAAGAAAAATGGAGTAAAAGAGAGGGAGTAATGCAAAATCCTAATGCTAGCTGGTCTATTGGACATAAAATACAACATATTATGGAAATATTACAAGAAAAATGTACAAATATACAAATACAAAAACAATCAAAACAAAACGAGACAGGTTTTTGTAAGAATATATACACAACGCAAAGCTATGATCAAAATACGCCTAAAAGAAAATACAAAAAGACGTATCAAAATAACCAAGACTACAAACCTAAGAAAAGGTATTACCTAAGAAAATCCGCGGCAAGAAAACCGTATCGAAATAAGGATAGACATGTAAGAAAACATAATAATAATATAATTTACAAAAATAGACTATCTTGTTTTACTTGTGGAAGTGAAGAACATCTAGCCAATACTTGTCCAGGTAGAAATAATAGTAGTACAAGAAATGCCCAACTTATAGAAGACTTCCAAGAAACCCTGATAAATGTAGATGAATACATGTCAGATAATGAAAGTATATATTCGGTAATAAGCATAGACGCTTTAGAAGGAAGACAACAAGATTCGTCTGATTCAGAAGAAGAAACTCTTATAAACGAAATAGGATTAGAAAAATTAGACCTAAACATCAGAGATTTTACGTTCGTCAACATACAATGCAATCACCAATTCTCTAAGGGAAAAGGGTTAGATAGTAAAAAATGCTTTAATTGCACAGGATACCCCAGTAAAGACAGAAGAACAAAATGTATGAATTGTTATATAGAAGGATGTCTTATGTGTATTAATAAAATATTCAACATCAAAATTATAGACCAAACAATAAATACAAAAGAAGAGGCTTTAATATCCTTGGAAAAACGAGTTGAAGGTTTAGAGAACAAAATAAGTAAATTAGAAAAAGGAAAAGAAAAAGTAGAAGAAGAGACCAGTACAATACCAGAAGAAGAAATCAAACTATTAAATGAAAAAGACCTCAACCATAAATCTTTTGAGGGATTAATTTGTAATGAAGACAAGAAAATTAATACTATCAAAATACTAACAAGAATAAGGATTCAAGACTACGAAATAGAAACTTTAGCCTTAGTAGACTCTGGATGTACGAAAAAGTATAATAAAATAGAAGTATCTTACCTCTAGATATAATAAAAGAATTTCCAGAATCACAAAGTTCCATGCAAATGGATGGGTCGTCAAATGTATATAAACATTATGTTAGTAATGCTCAAATAAGTTTTCTAAACACATGTGCAAATTTTATAAACCCACTTATAAATTAGAAAAAATATGGGTTAGAGATTTAAATATTATAGTAGACTTTGTTCTAGGATTAGACTTCTTATTACATAACAACGGAAGTTGTCTCCTCACTACAGACGGAATAATATTCTCTAAAAATATGACTCAGACCTCAATAACAACAGAATCAATTCCAACGAAATCTAGGTATGTTAAAAATACTGATAAAAACACATTAAAATGTAATAAAGGAGAAGAGTGCAATTGTAATAAAATCCAGGTTACTGAAGAAGAGATTAAAGAAATTGAATTATTAGAACTAAGTTTGTCTGATATACAACTAGAAAAAAGTTATAGTTTAATAGAAATAAATACAGAACTGTACAATTTTAGAAAGGGATTACAACATATAGGAGTTATAAAAAATCAGAAAGACCTAGAAGAAGTAATTTCCATCTTAGATAAATTAGAGATAATCGGAGAAAGACCTCTAAAGCACTGGGAAGTCAATCATATAACTTGCAGACTTGACATAATTAAACCAGAATACACGGTTAAAACTGCTTCAATAGAGTCAACAAATGAAGACCTAAAGGAATTTGAAGATCAGATAAAATAATTACTAAACCTAGGAGTAATAAGAAGGTCAACCTCAAAACTATCTATCTATCTATCTATCCATCTATCTATCCATCCATCTATCAATCCATCTATTCATCCATCCATCTATCCATCCATCCATCCATCCATATCCATCCAACCATCCGTCCATCCATCCATCCATCCAGCTAGCCATCCATCCATCCACGTATCTATCTATCTATCTACGAAAACAGAGGAATCTTCGGCTCTTCTCAACTCTCTCACTATCTAAGGCTTGGTCTACCTTAAAAAGCCCAATAAGTCCCCATGCTTTCCGTCGGTCAACAACCAACTAAATCTATACTTCTTCATTACTCGTACAGGCTTGACGGAGGGTCATTCATTCATAGCAGAAAAAGCGCTCACTCACTCATCCATCTATCTATCTATCCATCCATCCATCCATCTACCCACCCATCCATCTACCCATCTATCCATATACCTATCTACCTAGCTCTCTATCTTCTGTCCGTTCATTTGTCCTCTATCTTCTGTCCGTCCATCCGTTCGTCCTTCCATCCGTTCGTCCGTCCATCCGTCCATCTATACGTCCATCTATCCGTCGACCCGTCCATCCATCCATCCATCCATCCATCTATCTATCTATCTATATTTTATAATTATATTTATTTATATTATATTTAATGCAGACACTTCTTCACATTGAATAGTTGTGACTTTTCTTATAGGTTTATTCAGTAAAACGACTTGATTTCACCTACTAATAGATTGTGTAACATCATTTTAAAGGGAAAATCATCAATTTGTTGTGTCTTGTTTGATTTGTTGGGAATTTTGAGTACCCGGGGTGTTTGAATTGTTGTGTATAGCCTAAGATTGTTGTTTAGCTTTTCTTAGTTGATTGTTCTTGAAATCTCAGGGAAAAAATCATAATTTGGGTTAAGGGGGCTATTTAATGCCTATTCGGCGAGCTCGAAGGTATTCACCATGTCAACGTTTGGTCGCCAACTCGCATGTTTGTGTGAAAATCTACCAGTCATCCCAACTATTTATAGTGAGCTCTTTGTGGCTCGTCAAATGTGTTTGGTGAGTTGCTGATTGGTAATTGAGCTCTCCTTTTTTATCCAAATATCTACCAGGAACCTCTGATATCTTCAGTGAGGTACCTTGTGCTTGCTAAACCTTCTTGGTGGGTCGCCTACCCAGTTTGGTGAGCGTCCAACTATATTTTTTTAAGCTTCAATTTTCATTTATTTTCACTAACCCTTCTCCCAATATCTGTTATTTGTGCTGTGTAATGTAGGAATAACTCATCGTTAGGTACTCGTAAGGAGGGACACTTCTCTAGATGCTTCTACACCCTGAAGAAGGCAAACAAGGGTAGTGATCTTAGAACCTAGTGAATGTCTACAACCTATTCAATGCAAGTCTGAGCGTATGAGTGACCTAGTCTAAGTGTATGAGTGACCTAGCGAATGTCCACAACCTACTATTCCTACTATGATCTTTTTTTCCATTCAATGTCCTTGCTCATATATGGGCTGAGATGGCAGGGCAAGATACTCTGTTGACTTATTATTGGCTTAGACGTGATATCCTTACCACTTAGGTTGAGGAGCATGAGAAAGTTGAGGCTAGTTCTGAGGATGTGACAACTTTAAAGGGCGATATTGATGGGTTGAGGAAAGATGTGGATAAGTTTAAATTCAAAGATATCTCTATACTTTGGGGTGATGTTTGGGAAATTTTGGAGTTAAAACACTTATATAGGGGTTTAGGTGAAGGGTAAAACAACAGAGTATTAGGATAGACTAATTAGGAAAAGACCCAAAAGCCCCTCAAAATAATAACTGCCGACTCAGACGACGTTTGACTGACGGTCCGTAGGTCAAATCACGGACTATCCTGTTGGGGCGTCGTTTGGATTAGATACTTGGCAACTTCTTTATTTCTCAACTTCTTGACTTGCCGGTCTAAAATCTCAACCAGAACTTCTTCATTGGAAAGATTCTCATTAATTCCCAAACCTTCTAAAGGAACTATATATGTTGGATCATCAACACACTTCTTCAACATAGAGACATGGAAAACCGGATGTACCAATGCCAATTCATTAGGCAATTTAAGTTCATAATCAACCTTTCTACACGCCTCAAAATTTGATATGGGCCCACATAATAGGGACTAAAATTTCCCTTCTTACCAAACCTCATTATGCCCATCATGGGTGAGATTTTCAAATAAACCCAATCATTAACACCAAACTCATGATCTTTTCTTATCACATCAGCATATGACTTTTGCCGACATTGATCCGTTTTCAACCTTTCTCTAATATGTTGAACTTTCTCCGTAGCATCATGCACCAACTCGGGACCTATTAGGGCAACTTCACCCACCTCAAACCAACCTATGAGATCTACACCTCCTACCATAAAGAGCCTCAAATGGAGCCATACCAATACTTGAGTGATAACTATTGTTTATAGGAAAACTCGATCAGTGGAAAATGGTAATCCCAATTACCTTTGAAATAAATCACACAAGCTCTCAACATATCTTCCAAGGTTTAGATAGTACGCTCCACTTGCCCACCAATTTGTGGGTGAAAGGCCGTACTAAGCTTAACAGGAGTACCAAGACTATTTTGAAAAGATCTCCAAAACTTTGAAGTGAATGGGTACCACGATCGGAGATAATGGATAAAGGCACTCCATGCAACTTTACCATTTCTCTTAGGTATAATTTATCATAGTCCTTTGCAGAATAAGAAACCTTGGCAGGAATGAAATGGGCTGACTTCATCATGCGATCTACTATAACCCAAATCGAGTCATGTTGTCTCTTAGTGCGAGGCAAACCAATGATGAAGTCCATATTCACATCTTCCCACTTTCAAGTAGGAATGCTAATGTCTTGGGACAAACCTCCCTGTTTCTGATGCTCAACTTTCACTTGTTGACAATTAGAACACTTAGCCACAAATCCTGCAATATCCTTCTTCATCCCATTGCACCAATAGATCTCCCACAAATCATGGTACATCTTGGTGGCTCCCGGGTGAATAGAATAAATATTGAGAACTATGGGCTTCTGACAAGATCTGCTCCCTGAAGCCATCTATATTAGGAACACACAAACGATTTTGATATCTAAGTACTCCATCTCCCCCTTGATAGAAAGCCTCTACGTACTTTTTAAGCACCACCTCTTTCAATTCAACCAAAGTCTGATCAAGACCTTGCTTGGCCTTCATATCCGCCACTAAAGACGATTCTGAGCCGTTGTGAACCATAACACCACCCTTGGTAGAGTCCACTAATTGAACACCCAACTGGTCCAATCTATGAACATCTCGAACCAACTCCATTTTATCATACACAACATATGCAACACTACCCATAGATAATCGACTAAGACTATCCGCCACCACACTCTCTTTACCGGGGTGATAGAGAACACTCATATCATAATATTTCAATAAATCAAGCCACCGTCTTTGGCGAAGATTCCTTCTGATTAAACACGTATTGTAAACTCTTATGGTCGGTAAAAACATCGACATGAACACCATACAAATAATGCTTCCAAACCTTTAAGGCAAAACAACCGCTGCTTGTTCAAGGTCATGGGTAGGATAATTCTTCTCATGAATCTTGAGTTTCCTTGAAGTATAGACAATGACTTTCCCATTTTGCATAATCACACATCTTAGCCCAATTCTCGAGGCATCACAATAAACAACAAAGCCATAAGTCCCTTCAGGTAATGTCAACACCGGAGCGGAAGTAAGTCTATCCTTCAACTCTTGGAAACTCTTGTCACATGTTTCAGACCATATGAACTTATCTTTCTTTTGAGTCAAAGCCGTCAAAGGAGAGGCAATCAAAGAGAACCTTTCAACAAACCTTCTATAGTAACCGGCTAGACCCAAGAAACTTCTAATATTCGAAGGGGATAGAGGTCTAGGCCAACTCTTGACCACATCCGTCTTCTTAGGATCTACCTCAGTACCCTAACTCGAAACAATGTGACTAAGAAAAGCTATGGACCTTAGCCAAAACTCGCATTTGCTAAACTTTACAAAGAGTTGTCGGTCCATAAGAATTTTCAACACAATCCTTAAATGATTGAAGTGATCATCCTTACTTCTTGAATAAATCAATATATCATCAATGAACACAATCAAGAACATATCAAGATATTGTCTAAACAACCTATTCATCAAATCCATAAATGTCGCTGGAGCGTTAGTCAACCCAAATGACATCACCAAAAACTCATAATAACCATATAGAGTCCGAAAATCCATCTTCGGAATGTCATATTCTTTCATCCTCAATTGGTGATAACCCGACCGAAGGTCAATCTTAGGGAAGTAAGTTGCTCCTTGAAGTTGGTCAAACAAATCATCTATCCTTGAAAGAGGATATTTGTTCTTCACAGTGACCATATTCAATTGCCGGTAGTCAATACACATATGGAGTGGACCATCTTTCTTATAACAAACAAAACTGGACCACCTCATGGAGAAATACTTGGTCGGATGAAACCCTTATCCAACAAATCTTTTAATTGCTCCTTAAGTTCCGTATGTTCTGCTGGAGCCATAAGATAAAGAGGAATAGAGATAGGTTGTGTATCTTGGAGAAGGTCAATACCGAAGTCTATTTAACTTTCGCGAGGAATACTAAGTATATCATCTGGGAACACTTCCGGAAACACGTTTACAATGGGGAACGACTCAAGAGTAGGGGTTTCGGAATCCACATCCCTCATGCTAACTAGATGGTAAATGCAACCCTTAGAAATCCTCTTCTAGCTTTAAGACAAGAGATTAACTAATCCTTAGACATAGAATTTCCCCCTTTCCACTCTACGATAGGCTCATTCGGAAACTGAAACTTGACTACACGAGTTCTACAATCAATAGAAGCAAAACACATATGGAACCAATCTATATCAAAGATGACATCAAAGTCTAACATATCAAGCTCTACCAAGTCAACAAGAGTAACTCTATGGGACAAGGAGACGGGACACTTTCTTTAGACCCTCTTAGCCATAATAGAATCACCAACATGAGTAGAGACAGAAAAAGGATCTAACAACACATCCGGAAAAACATCAAACCTCATAGCCACATATGGCATCACAAAAGACAAGGTAGCACCGAGATCAAGTTAATTATAAACATCAAGTTGGAAGAGTTTCAAAATACCGGTAATCACATCGGGAGAACCCTCTTGTTCACCACGAGTCTGGAGTGCATAAAATATATTTTGCTTAAGAGCATTCGGACCTGAACCCCTTGGACCGGATGAAGGATTAGGTTGAGCCCTTCAAAGATTATCTTCTTCATTCTTAGCAACAGAAGGACAATCTGTTATCTTGTGGTCCATCTTACCATAAACAAAACAAGCATTGGAACCCGCTAGACATTTGCCCTCGTGCTTTCTTCCACACTTAGTACAAGTAGGCTATATAGATCCACTACCATTTCCTCCTTGAGGCTTAAGGTTAGACACCCTCTCTTTGTTGAACTTATAAGGTGCATTGGAGGTACCTTGGAAAGAAAACCTTTGTCGAAACTTAGAACAACCATGTCCATCAGACCTTGCATAAGAAAAAATATCATCACCGGTTTTAGCCCTCTTTGGCTCCCTAAACTTTTTCTTAAGTTTCTCCTCTTCGATTTGTTAAGTATGAACCATGAGACGAGAAATGTTCATATGATTAACAAGCATGTCGGTATGACATTATTTAACCACCATTTTAGACACACTCGAAATGAACTTATTCATCTTTGCCCTAGGATCGACAACCATTGTGGGAGCATATCCAGACAATTGAGTGAATTTAAAAGCATATTCCTTCACACTCATACTTCATTGATGAAGGTTGATGAACTTAATCATCTTTGCCTCCCTCATCTTAAGGGTAATAAACCTATCAAGTAAAGCAACTTTGAACTTTTCCCAATCGAGAGGACCCACATCTTCGATCTCCTTTCCTTCCATTGGTTAAACAAAATTTGAGCAACACCCTTAAGTTGATAAGTGGCCAAATCCACCTTTTCCACCGGCGTCACTCCCATGATCATCAACACCTTGTAAACCTCATCAATGAACTCTTGAGGACCTTCTGCAACCTAAGAACCATGAAACTCTGGAGGATTCATTCTAGTGAATTCCATCACTCTAGATGTCAATGTACCCATACTTGGGTTCACGGGAACTGCAACCTGCCTATTGTCTTAGGCCGTCACTACTTGAGCCAGCACTTGGAAAGCAGCCCTAAACTCTGCATTAGTCACTTGCTCGGCCAAATGGTGGACCGGAGCTTGAGGAGGGGCTTGTTCCACATTCTCCCTCGCATTCCTTCTAGCATAAACTCTTCGAGTAGCCATATCCTGTAGAGCATCAGATAAGGATAAGGAGAGAGAAACCTTATAGAGTTAAACTCTATTGCACAACTTTTGAATAATGAAAGAAGTTCAGTTTCCTAAACATCTTGTAGCCTCTCATTCATAAATGTGGCGCGCTTCACACTCATGAACAAGCTACTCGACGTGGCTTATGAGACATGATAGGAGCTTTCTAAACCTTGTGCTCTGATTACCAAGTTTGTCACGACCCAAGGTACCCCTAGGCATAACATGGCGTATAGGACACCGAGAGGCCCTATAGAAGCCACTTATCATTAATAACATAAGAAATAGAATAAAAGAGTTAAAGAGGAACATTTTAAGCCCAAATCATTTTACAAAAGTAAAGCAGAAGTCTAAAAACTTGTCTCATTAGCCATCTAGTACATAAGAATGAAATTGGGCCTATGATGAGCCTGGGATTTCGACTCATTTAGGGCTTTGTTTTGATAGTTTAAGTGTCCTCAATGCCTAATTTATGCTCTAAGCTGATGTTCAAGTGTTGATTTGCAGCAATGAAGGCTAAAGGAGCAAGGCAAGGAAATTACTGGGCAAAAAGGAGTGAAAAAGCTGAAGAAGTTGAAGTAAGGCAATCCTGGTGATCACCATGACAACTAGGTGAGCCGGCGAGTGGCTCTTTATCTCGCCTAAAGTTCCAGCATTCCAGCCCTGGGGAAGAACCTACTTGGCAATAGAATTGGACATTCAGTGGACCGCCTAATGACTCGGCGAGCACGATCTTGATCGTCAAAAGTCACAGAAACTTGAGGATTAAGAGCTAAGGCAAACTGGCGATGGACTGGAGCAAAGGGCGGATCACCGATCTGGTTGGTGAGGCGCGACTTACTTCCCCTAATGGTCCTTAGGTCCAAAAATTAGGAAAATATAAATTGAAATACGAAAGGAAGGAAATGTAATCAATCTTCTAATCTAAGCATTGTAGAATCTAAATTAAGTTCTCATGAGTTTTCTAGTGTAGACTTTGAAGCTTTTGAGACTTGGTTTTGAGGAATTGCAATTGAGTTTTTGAATTAATTTGATTTGAAGCATTGTAGAGACTTGGAAACCATTACCCAACTCATGGATAATATAGTTGGTAATTGTTTCTTTCTTTTTATGATGTGTAGCTAAAACCCCAATTCTTGAGGTGTGATCATGTGATTATTGGCTTAAATAGCTTATGGGTATTCCTATTTACTGATTTAAATGCATAATTTCTGTTCATCAGATTTCATGCACAGCTACCCAGACTTGGTCAAGAAGAAGACCTTAGAGGATCTAAAGGGTTGGTTGGCACCCCTACTTTTCGATGCTACTCCGAGGTGGATTGAGGCAGGTACACAGACCGAGAAGAAATATTTTAATGTAGCCGCTCGGTATTGGTTCGGGTTTATAAGTAGCACCATCGTGCCTTCCTAGAATGAGTCCATCCTCTGACACCCGAAGGCAAGCTATCTAGGGACAATCATAGATCGCTAGAGGCTGAACTTGGGGCTGCCGATCGAGCAAGAGATGGCCATGAGGGATAAACAACGCCAGACCTCACTCCCATTTTCGGTGCTGATCACCGAGCTGTGTAAATGGGCCTATGGTCAAAGAGATGAGAAGACGGATATGGAGGTGACACCTACCTCTTTTACTGATATTCGGATTATAGAGGTTGAGTACATGTGTGATGAGGCCGACATGAGGAGGGAAGCACAAGTGGATACATCCCTGGAGGTCGACGTTGACATGTTACCGATTGAGGCAATCATGGCCCCTCAGGCCAGTGGGCCCTTATGTACATATGCCCCTTCTATTTCTGTGACTCCCCATACTTCTATTGAACCCCTTCCACTAGTTCTGCTGCTGCTACTACTGCCTCCCGACTCCCCTATCACCTAGGCCATGCTTTATAAGATGGGCCATCTGGCCCAATCTGCTGATGTGCATGCCACCCAACTAGAGGACGTCATGCCTGGGTTGATAGAGCAGGTTATTGCTGCCGCCCTAGATCCTATTAGGGCTGAGTTGAGAGAGCATAGATCGATAATTGAGGGCCACATGCTGGCGTTGGATGCCCTTACGGTAAGGGTTGAGGAGTTTGAGAAGAGCTAGGGGGCTACTGTTGCTATGATGGCCTTGAAGGTTGATGATTTTTGACTACGCAGGGATGTGGACAAGCTGAAGTCCACTGATTTATTGATGTTGTTTGGGACTGTGGAGATTCCTCAAATGTCCAGTGTTAATGTTCTGGCGAGCTCTGAGATTCCTATGGCTACTACGACCGGAGATGATACTATGGCCGATGATGCAGACACTGAGTTCGAGGCATAGACAGATGAAGAGAAAATTGGTATTAGAGATGAGGCTGTCTATGATGATTTGGCAGACCTAGAGGGGGCCATGATGGATACATCTATGATGGACTCTTTGAGGGACGTTTTCATGGTAGGCTCCAGTGGAGCCAAGGATGCTGATATACCGGGCATTGATGCTCAGACAGAGAGAGTTTCCGACATGCAAACTTCACCCAGGCTTAGCTTGGCAGGATGACTCTTTACCTCCCTTTGTGTTATTTTTAGACTGTTTTTATTATTTCTTTGCATTTGAGGACAACTGCTATTTTTTGTTGGCGGGGTGAGGCATTTCCATACCCATCTCTATTAGGCTGCTTTTGTGAATATTGGTTTGTGTTGTTTTTGGTTTTGTGTATATTGGATCATATTCAGTGTTTATATATATATTTTGGTTGTTGATCCATCTTGGTCAATTGTTCTTATTGTGCAGATGGTTTTGACTCGATTCTAAAAATTTTGCCACCTTTTTTGTGTTTGATTGTGGTGGTTCTCTTGCATTTTTGAGTATCGATTATGGTCAATATCGATGACTTGAATAGTGCTCTT
Organism: Solanum tuberosum; assembly: GCF_000226075.1. NCBI lineage: Eukaryota > Viridiplantae > Streptophyta > Magnoliopsida > Solanales > Solanaceae > Solanum > Solanum tuberosum. The sequence continues at coordinate 1,801,425 of NW_006239011.1, read as the reverse complement.
AATTGAACAATATGAATGTGCGGCTACGATGAAGGCAAACTGAGTTACATAAGTCATATGTGAACTCCTAGCATCTCGTTGTGACTACCCGGTTGTCGATTGAATTTCTTGTGATTATCATTGCACGCTAGCTAGAAAGCGTGGAGTCTTGTTTTATAATTGTGTCGAATGCCTTATGTGGTGAGGTTGTCCTGAATATTGTGCTTGACGACACCTAGAATTTACCCGTTTGTCCAATTGATTGATTGAGGCAAGGGATTGAAATGATCCTAGGCAAAAGTTTTGAAGAGTGAACCAATTTTATAACATACCTCTTTCTGGCCACCTTGTGAGAAGTGTGAACCTTGCTTGGCACCCTTTGAGCCTATCCTTTTCTTTGGAAGAAACTTGAGCAACTTCTACCTCTTTGCCTCATCACCTATAACTTTCATGAAGTATTGGCTTGTTGAAATAGCCAACTTAGGCAAAAAGCCTAAGTTGGGGGTGTGGTGAAAAAGAATGAAGGTCAAGAAGTGTGAAAAATCCCTCCCTTTTGAAGCATAATGTGAAAAAGATGGAACCCCTCCATGTAAAAAAAAAGAGAAAAAAAAGAAATTGTGAAAAAGACAAAAGTTTGTGAAATAAAAGTTTATGAAAGAAGTAAAAGAAATGGGGTTTCCAATGAGTCATACTTATAAGAATAATGGAGTGGATTGTGAACATGTTTGAGTGTGAAAGAGAAGGAGAAAAAGTGATTTTCTTACACACCGTAGTCTAGTAGACCATCTAGGACTAAGTAAGAGATCAACAAGTCAAGACTATAGGGAAAGAGCCAAGGCAAAGGGGCAAGGGGCAAGGCTGCCCCAAGCTTGCCAAGGCACTGCCCATGACATCGAGAGCCTTCACGGCTCATGGTGGCCACCACGCCCCGTGGTTCCACCCGTGGTGGTGAGGCAGTAGCTCACCAAGGCTGCCTCAATGTTGGCTCACCTGCACGAGCCACTTCACGGCCAGTGGTGAAGACAACGGCTCGCGGATGCCTTCATTTATTGGAAGCAAAGACAAGGTGGCCTAGCTACTGGTCCAAGGACCAATGCCAGTGGTGAGGACCGCGGCTCGTGGTACCTCTCGTGAGGCGTGGGCAGTAGGCTGCTAAGTGAGGGCCAAAATGGGAAATTCCAATTTAAGTAGGAATAAGGTGAGGTCATTTTTTATGGTCCTAGTACACCTATATAAGCTATTTTAACCCTTTAAACTCACCAATCCAGTTATTATTTCCAAAACCCCCCAACGAATCCCAAAGTGCATCCTCTCAAATATTTCTCTCTAGATAGTTGAAGAAGAAGAGGGTTCAAAGCTAGGTCAAGTCAAGTCTCCATTCTACCAAGATTGGTAGGCTTTGTAATCAAGGTATGATGGCTTATTCATCCATGAAATCCTTTCATCCATGGAGCCCCTATGTTTTCCCCAATTGTGAAGATGAATCCACAATTCTAGTTAGGGTTTCTTCTAATATTGTGGGTGTTGTTGTATGTTGATCCAATTGAGTGGATAATGATGGTTTATGATTGAATTATTAGTATATCATGTTTTAAGATGAAATTACATGTTTACATGCCTAACCCATATCTAGAGAGATGAAATTGAAGTAGGTGGGTTTTATGCCTTGAAAATGGAAATTTTGGATTTAGAGATAATCTTCTAGAATTGAATAAATACATTGAAGATTGATGAGTCCACGATTTAGATTCTTTTAGGGCTTTATTTTGATAGATTTAGTGTCCTCAAATGCATAATTTGTCTCAATAACTCATGAAAATCCTTGAGTTTCAGGTATTTGGAGTTAGAGACTAAGCATGGACACTGTTGGGCAGAAAGGAACAAGGTAGCTGAAAAGAACGAAGAAAATATGGCTTGAGGATCACCTAAACCATTAGGCGAGTCGCTGCATGGCTATGGTCTCGCCTAATGTTCCAGTGTGCCAAGCTCTGAGGGAGAAAATCGAGTCGATGAGATAAAGGAGCAGTCGATGATTCGCCGAACGATTCTGCGATGTAGTACTCCATCGCCCAACGTTACAGAACTTGAATTTGCTGAAGGCCAATGCAGTAAGGCGTTGAACTAGACCAAAGGGTGTCCTGCCGAGTGGATCAGCGAGCCCGACTAACTGCGCCGAGTGGCCTTCGCAGCACACATTTTGACAACTATAAATACTAGTTTAAACTTTTAGTTTAGTATGCAATCAGTATCAAATTTTAGAATATCGAACATTATTTTCAGTTTTTAGAACTTAGAGTTTTGGAGACTTTGTTCCTTAGCTTTGAAGATTTGAAAATTTCCATTTCTAAGCAATTTAAAGTGGGTATTGAAGATTGTTCATCTTAGATGAGTGTAAAGACAATATCTATCATACCCATTTGATGGAAACAGTTTTCGGTATTGACTTCTATCTCTTTACTATGTCTAGCTAAAACCCCAATTCTTGGGGTGTGATTATGTAAATATGGGTTGAATTAACTACTGGGTATTGCTAATTTATAGTTAATTTGCTGTTTAAAGGTGATTTCATTCAGTAGTTGCATTTGAATTTAATGGGGTTGTAGTTGCAAATACAATTTTATCTTCATGTTTTTGACTTGCTCGAGAGAGAGGTTTTAAAACCAAAACTACTGAATTGATAGTCTGTGGTTATTGGGTTGTCATGGGTTCAGCTCGAGAGAGTGAATCCTAAAGCCTCTCTCACATATTCAGCTCGAGAGAGTGAATGGACTAAGGCTAAGGTTGTGCTTCATTGCCTCTTATTGTTGTTCGAGAGAAATCGATTTGATTCGGGGTAAATTATTCGAGAGAATTTACCCTCACTAAAGTCTAGCTTAGTTACCAATTTACAACGATTTACTATCAATAGCATTTACCCGATTGTTTATTTTAGCCCATAATCCTATCATATCCCAAGAATCCCGTCTCCATATTTGTACTTTCATTTTTAGTTGTCGTTTTAGTTGCTTATTGACTACAAAACCCCCTTCGATAATTGACACTTGTGTCACCCTTTAATTTGATATGTTTTCTTCGTATAAGTCTTTAGCTATAATTGACTTGAGTGAAGTTCTTGCTTTTCTCTTAATTATCGATTACAAACCGCTCCCTTGCGACTCGATCCCAACTCACTAGTTGGGTTATGTTACTATTGAACGACCGTGGACGCTTGGAGCAAAATGTTTGAGCGTAGAGGAGTTGGAACAAATAGAAGCTCAAATACCAATAACATTGTGCAAGTTAGAAAAGGTGTTCCCTCCTGCATTTTTTGATGTCATGGTGCACTTGTCTATTCATCTACCTGATGAAGCTAAGATTGCCGGACCAATTCAATATCGATGGATGTATCCAATAGAGAGATACCTACACTTTTTGAAGTGTTTTATTGGTAATATGGCTCACCCTGAAGGTTCGATTGTAGAGGGATATTTAGCAGTTGAATGTATGATGTAATTGAATCTGAGGGTGGTTTGACAATATATTGTGAACCTGGAAAAAGTTTAAAGGGTAGCACACCTGACAAACTTGATTCAAACGATATGGAGGACGCACATTTTTATATTTTGAAGAACTGTGATGAAATTCAACCATTTCTCGAGTAAGTATTGATTTAACCTAATAATTTATTTATACCTTGTCTATATGTTTAATTTAAAATAACATGTAAAACTTCAATTCTTTGTTAGAGAATTTTCACAAATTTATAGTGAGACCTCTCAACAAAGTTCAGATGTGGAGTGGAATAGAAAATTCATTAGTTGGTTACAAAAAAAGGTTAGTAGAAATTAATCAGTTTTCTTAAATCAAGTATGCAATTAAATATTATTTTCTAAAAAGCTATTTGATGTTGTTAGGTTGCAGGATTATACAAACATGATGATAGTAAGAGAATGGAAGATTTGCTATCTTTATCACGTGGCCCTATGCCATATGTCACAAGATTCAAAGGCCATATTGTTAATGGATATAGGTTTCATGTGAAAGAGTATGATCAATATTTGAAAACTCAAAATTGTGGAGTGGTTGTAGTAGGTGAGACCGGTGAAGAACAAAACCATATGAATTACT
>NW_006239011.1:1739721-1795766 GCF_000226075.1 Solanum tuberosum | reverse complement strand
TTCACTAGTCCTAACCATATTAACCTCCACTGATTCTTGATTCATCAATTGTGATTTTCTGAATGAAAGTTTCTAAAAATTGAAAGTCACTAATTTGGGATCTTAAGCTTTCCAATATTTATTTCACTACTAGTTGCCCCTTTCTGTATCACATTTTTTTTGGCAACTTGAGGCCTCATCTCTTGCAATGGGCAATGTTCTGCCTGTTTTGTCTAGTTGTCACTTGGTTTGGAGCTGTGGATGGGTACTTGTCGAAAACCAGATAAAATGTTATTTTGCATATTTGGTCTAATAGATCTAAAAAGACCAGACCATTGTATACAGTAATAATTTCAAAAGTTGACACCTAAAACTTAACTACTGGACTATTCTCCAGATTCTTTTGATGGTTTATCACTAAAGATCAAATTTATATCAAAGAGCATAGTTGACTTACTTTAAATTTTGCAGGTCCATGTGAATATGATAGGACAACCAAGGTGAGGGGAACAAACATTTGTAAGAAAGTTTTGCGATTAAGACCTGGAGAAAAGTTAAAAGTCACTTTCTATCAAAATCGAGCTGTTGGGCCGAATCACACCTCATTTACGAGACACTTGGGTTTGCTAGTTCGTGATCGTAATATGTGCCCATTGCGGGTACACTCATGGATGGATATTGAAGAGCATAAAATTGAGCATATGTGGGCAGCTGTTACAGTAAGAATTACAACATTACTCTATTTTATTTTCGCTGACTTGATACCGCTGCTACTGTAACAACAATATTTTTTCCTCTTCTTCTTGTGTTTGTTTAAAATACTATGGTGTTGCCTTTGTTTAGACCTTATTATGGTCTTTGTTTAAGAATAGCTATTACCAAAACAAACAAAAAATTCCCCTCCTCAGTCTTACTATTCACTCTCTATTTAGTTTCGTGATCCATTCACACTCAGTGTTGAGGAATTTCTACTACCCCTGTTAAACATAGACAACAATTTGCATCTTGCACCTGCATGTTCAGTGTCATCATTCGAGTCTTCGTAAGCAACTTGTTCTAGTTTGCCAACCAGAGGATAAATTTAATTATGCTTTGGTTGCATAAATTTTGTCCAAGTAAGATATGCTTCCCAAAGACTGGTCTGGACCCCTATAACTCCTTAACTCCTGGTGGCTGATTACGTACGTTTCACTCTTTGTCAACTTGTACTTTCTCTTTTGGTACTAATCAACCATCCCAGTGTTTAGAGATGTTAACTTTCTCCAGTAGCAACAACAATCTATAGGTGGTATGTGATCTCATATATTGCCATATTACTTCATATACACTGCATGTGTCCATGTTACCTAGAGGATGTGCTATTCTGAAACCTTCCATATAGTAGTTTGCCAACAGAAGCTTCATTCCATTTCATGCATCCCTTAACTTTTAGTCCTCAAAAATTATATATGGGAGGCACACCTTATCCCAAGCAATCAAAGGTGTCTTTCTCTGATCTGCAGTACCTCCCCATACAAAGTTCTTACATAGTTGACATGCAAGATCAACCCTTCAAATCCATTAATCAAGAACATTAACTTGCAATCAAATGTGTCTTTCTCTGATTCTGATGATATTTTTCTCTATTTCAGGAAAAGTTTGACTGTGATAACATGAATGATCAAAGGGATAATGTTTTGCAACATATGAGAAAGCTTTGGAACAATTGGAGAGGATCGTTGCACAAGAATATGAAATCCAAGTCATTGCACGAGGTTCTAAAAGATGTGCCGATAGGAGTAGACAAGAGTGATTGGGAATGGTTGGTCAAGGAACATTTTTTATCTGATAAGTTTAAGGTATGATTGCATAGCTATTGATTAATATCATTTTATTTCCAAGTCACATATGATTACTGTTTTGGAATAGTTCTTTTGATTAAATGATTTCATTTGTGATCAAGAGGATACAAAGTAGTTACAAAAGTTAATTTAAGAATAAAAATAGAATCATTAAACAAGCTTGTGATAATTTCAGCTTGTGTTGTTAATGCAGAAATCAAGTACAAGAAACACAATCAACAGGTCTAAGTTGTGTATGCCTCATCGTACGGGTAGCAAGCCTATAAGAGAGATTATTTACGAACTGGTAAATAAATCATGAAACCCTATAAGGAAACCTCCTTTTTGTATAAAAGATCTTATAGTGCTTACTTTTTTTATTGTTAAGGGAGGCAAAGATGGTAATCCACCAAACATGGCAACTATCTTCTTTGAGACTCGTAAAAAGGGAAATGAGCTTGTCGAACCCGAAACCAATGAAAAATATGTATGTTTATCGATAAATTTCATTTAACATTTTCTCTCTGGATTGATTCATTGAAATATTTTAAACATTCTTGTATTTTATAGGCTGAAATTCAAGAGCTTGTACAATCTGAACCGTCTCTTACTAATATTGAGGTAGTGGAAAGGTGCTTTGGACCTCAATGCAAAAGTCATGCGGTTGGATTTGGTGGTGGGATAACCACTAAGGAGTTGAAAGGTGGTAGTACTTCTAAGGCTGTGTTGTTGGAAGAACTGAAAACAACTCGAAAAGAAAAGGAATCACTACAAAAGCGTATTGATATTCTAGAGAGTAAATATGATCGCCTTGAAAGTATAGTGGTTCGTCAGCATCCATCACCTCCATCACCTCCACCAGGTTAGCAAACTTTTCATTAGCTATTCCTATGATGTGTATTTTTCAATGAATTTAGTGATGTCATTAACAAATGCTCATCTTTGATAAGGACTTTGCTAATGCAGTGGTCTGTCTTTCTATGATAAGTTTATTTTAGAGGGTAGACAGTCTTTAGTTGTACTACTTTCCATGATGAACGAGACTACATGCTTATAGAATTATGCATATCTCTGTTTTAATCAGGATGTATTCCTTTGTTCTGAACTGAGTTCCTTTCCTGCATGTTCACCTTAGTATTTGTGTTGCGTGTTTAATCCTTACTGTGTTATAGTTTTAGAATAATTATCTCTAAACTTGTTGAACTTTCTTTTTTTTTGAAAAATTACTTAATTTTTATTCTTGTCCAGCTTCAACTTCAGCTTCTCTTCAAAAGTTTCACAGCTTTACAGTATCTCTCTTCTGTTTATAATAAATCATGTACATAAAATATTCGATTATACGTGCTGTCGTTCCTAGTCAATTAGGGAATCAGAGAAATTTTACTCCCTGTACAAAACTAACAAGATTATAAAACTGAAGTTTGATGTTCATCACTGGTAGTCTCTGTATATTGGTTGTGGATTCCATTTGAGATGCAAGTTCAGTTTCCCTGATTTAACCTCAGCTAATTCGTACGAGTCTTTGTATTCACCTTCAATTAGAACCCTTTTTAAAGTCAGTATGCATTTTCCCATGAAATCCTTTCCAAATGTGTCATGGTCCCAGACTTCCAGCATTAACATGTCATGTAATCCGTCCTCAAGAACAAAGTCAAAAGTTTGATTCCATACCGGGTTTAGACTTTCATTTACAACCCTGATTTTGCTCTTGATTTGAGCCTTCTTCATGATCAGAACGACCTAGGGGTCAGCCTTTCCCCCTATATCAGCTGGGGGCAGGTCATTACCTGATACCACGGAAACAGAAAGTACCCCTCGTACTATTACCTCTCTTCTATTGTTGATTTCACTTCCGTTTGGACTAACTTCTTTTCCTTCTGCCGAGTTTTTATGAACTCTCTCTAATGAAATCATTGACTCATTCAGAGAAAAAAGCTTACTTAGCCCATTGTTCATGCCATTCGGGCAGTATAATAGCTCCAAGTGCACCTGGACCCTATTGTTCTTATCTCTCTGAATTTCCAAATCTTTCACCAACTTCAACCAGATATCCTTCGCTTTACCAGGCTCAAGCTCATTCAAACAGATATGGGCACATCCAATTAGTTCAGCTGACTGAAGCCCTTCATCGTCATAGATTTTTACCACCAAGTGTTGTGTCAATGGATCTTCGACTACGAACTGAAAATGCTCATATTCCAAATTGGGTTCAAATCATTGTTAGCTCTTCTTCATTCTGTCTCGTAGAGGGCCTACATATAATACAACAAAAGGATTAGATTTTCCAATGATATCTTTATTTGTTAATTCCTTTGCTTGAACATTATGTTTATTTGTTAATTCCTTTGCTTGAACAAGTTTCATCTACAATACTCCGGTAGGCTGGTCACTATAATCCCCAAGTAAAATGGGAATAACTTTTCGTACTGGCCACATGATAGAGTCTTCAACAGCGTTCCAGATGGTTCTCTCAATTGCATCAGAAAGGCCAGGAATTGCTGTCATGTCACCACCAATTACTTAAGCGTAAAATCCAGCTTTTTCTTCTGCCTTGGAGAATAGCATACAACTCCGAAGCAAGGAAACTCATCAACAAGTGGCCTGAAGATGAGCCTGAAAATACCAGTAAACCCAATGTTTTTCACCTGCACTGGTAATGCTACACCTACATAAGTCTTGATATCGAGTATTATGCTTGGATTCCCATCCCATTGCATCTCTAATTCCATAGTTATACCCTCACTTCCATCTTCAATAATAGAAATCCCTGTGAATTGTGGAGCAACTGTACCAAGAATGAACTTTGAAAAAAATCACAGGCCTATATTGTTCCAAAATTGGCTCCACACTTTGACTTTACTAGTTCTGATGCTGATGAGAATTATGCAGTGCCAACTTTTGGGCTCTTTGGTGATTAAATGATTGATTTATACTTTAAAAGTTATAAGTTATAGCTATCCGGCATTCTGTTACGAAATGACCTCAAATTGTTTTTTTTTAACAGATGAAGAATGTGATGAAGAATGTGATGAAGATTAAAGAACGTGTTCTTGAAGAATTGTGGTGCCAGGTGAAAAGAAAGATTATATTTTTATTGTTGGTGCAGATCTAGAGACACTTTAACCTGTGCAGCTATTTCATTTTCTCAATTTTTAGGATTCAATAGATGTCGAACATGTATGTTTTATAATCTTATGTCGAACATCTATGTTATTTAGATCTTATGTTGAACATCTATGTTTTTTAGATACTGTTGAACACACATTTATATGCAATTTTTCCAGTATATTTTCGTTCATGGCAAAACAATTATGAAATTTTATATTAAATTTTTATGGCTTGTGAAAAAAAAAAGAAATGATATTAAGATCCGGAACTGCTCGAGGAACATAAAAACTATATATAATTATTTGAAACTAAATTTGTAAAACAAACTTTGTCGTTAAATTTATTAAAAGCAACGAAAGGAATTTAAACTTGGTCGGTAAAAGTAATGTAATCAATGAAAGAATCTGACCACTAAAAGTACTTGTAATGACTGGAAATTGTGGTTTTACTTCAATGTTTTAACGACCAAATGACCATCAACGAAGGGAATTTGTGGTCGTTGTTAGTAAATGTAGCGACCGAATTTATCATTGTCGCTAAGTGATAACTAACGGCCGGCAATGCAATCCGGTCGGTAACCTTTAACGACGGAGCTTTTAACGATGGGCGACGACCAATTTTTGCCCGGTCGTTATAGACCTTTAACGACTGGATATGGACTTTTAACGACCAAATTTCCTTTCGTTAAAAGTCATTTTTCTTGTAGTGACCCATGAGTTTGAGAAAAATGGAACCCCTCCATACAAAAAAAAAGAGAATGAAAAAGAAAAAAAAGAATGACAAAGCTGTGGAATAAAGTTGTGAGAAGACAAAAACAAATGGGGTTGTCAACAGTCCATGGAAAGTGAATAATGGGATGACTTGAAAGCACGAATGGAAAAAAAATTGTTGAAGAAAAGGAAAGGAAATATTGTTCACACCGTATTTCATGAGGACTATAGCCAATGAGCCTAAATGACCATACCTTTGCACTCAGCCCCGTTACAAGCCTTGAAAAGACCTTTTTGATCTTGAGTGAGCTGAAACAAATGTTGGATGGAAAATACGGGGAAACCTATGGGTGAAATCATGCATTGTGTTAATATTTGTGAGTGTGAGTGTTGATCTTGATTCTGGAACTTTAAATGATTGAACTATTGTTTGTGAATATGGAATCATTCTTTATGTAAGGGCATTTGATCACTTTTGTTGGGCTTGAACTTGCATTTGAAGAAAGTATAGTGAGCTTGAGATTCTTTGGTAATGGTGAGTCACAACTTGAATCTTTGAGTGCACAATTGATCCTTGCACGAGTAAGTTAAGTCTTTTTGTGTGCATTCATGATTGAGTCTTGTGTAGCACTGTTTGAGACATCCTTTTTGAACTGCTGAACTTGAGTTTTACTTAAGGACAAGCAAAAGTTTAAGTTGGGGGTGTTGATGAGTCCATGATTTGGACTCTTTTAAGGCTTTATTTTAATAGATTTAGTGTCCTCAAATGCATATTTTGTCTCGATAACTGATGAAAATCCTTGAGTTTCAAGTATCTGGAATTAGATACTAAGCATGGACACTATTGGGCAGAAAGGAACAAGGCAGCTGAAAAAAAAAAGAAGAGACAACCTGAGGATCGCCTAAACCATTAGGCGAGTCGCCGAATGGCTATAGTCTCGCCTAATGTTCCAGTGTGCCAAGCTCTAAAGGAGAAAATCGAGTCGGCGAGATAAAGGAGTAGTCGGTGACTCGCCGAACGATTCCGCGATGTAGTACTCCATTGCCCAAAGTTACAGAACTTGAATTTGTTGGCCAATGCAGAAAGGCGATGAACCAGACCAAAGGGTGGATCGCCAAGTGGATCGACGATCCCGACTAACTGCGCCATGTAGTCCTTCGCAACAAACTTTTTGCCAACTACAAATACTTGTTTAAATTATTAGATTTTGTATGCAACCAGTATCAAATTTTATTTTCAGTTTTTAGAACTTAGAGTTTTGGAGACTTTGTTCCTTAGCTTTGAAGATTTGAAGGTATCCATTTCTTAGCAATTGGAAGTGGGTATTGAAGATTATTCATCCTAGACGTGTGTAAAGACACTATCTATCATACCCATTTGATGAAAACACTTTTCGGTATCAATTTCTATCTCTTTACTATGTCTAGCTAAAACCCCAATTCTGGTGGTGTGAATATGTGAATATGGGTTGAATTTACTGCTGGGTGTTACTAATTGATAGTTTATTTGCTGTTTAGAGGTGATTTCGCTCAGTAGTTGTGTTTGAATTTAATGGGGTTGTAGTTGCAAATACAATCTTATCTTCATGTTTTTGACTTGCTCGAGAGAGAGGTTTTAAAACCAAAACTACTGAATCGATAATCTGTGGTATTGGATTGTCGTGGGTTCAACTTGAGAGAGTGAATCCTAAACCCTCTCCCACACATTTAGCTCGAGAGAGTGAATGGACTAAGGCGAAGGCTGTGCTTCATTGTCGCTTATTGGTGTTCGAGAGAAACTGATTTGATTCAGGGTAAATTGTTCGAGAGAAAATCTAGCTTAGTTACCAATTTACAACGAGTTACTATCAATAGCATTTACCCGGTTGTTTATTTTAGCCCATATTCCTATCATATCCATAGAATCCCGTCTCCATATTTGTATTTTCATTTTGAGTTGTCGTGTTAGTTGCTTATTGACTATAAAACCCCATTCGATAATTGACACTCGTGTCACCCTTTAATTTACCCTGTTTTTACTCATAAATGTCTATCGCTATGATTGACTTGAACTCATTTTTTCTTTCTATTGATTCTCATTTATGAACCCCTCCCTTGGGACTCGACCTTAAGTCACTAGTTGGGTTATATTACTATTGAACAACTGTGGTCACTTAGTTTTGGATGAAGCTCCAGAATACGTGAAGTCAAGGATCTAAAGGGTTAGCTTGCACCCATTATTTCTAATACCACTCCTAGGTGGTTTGAGGCGGGAGTCGAGATCGAAAAGAAGGATTTGAATATAGCTGCCCGTTATTGGTTCAGATTCATTAGTAGTTCACTTATGCCTTCACAGAATGAATCTATCCTCCGACATGCAAAAGCAGCCTACTTGGGGTCTATCTTATCAAAGAGGCGGCTCAACTTGGGCTTTCTCATAGAGTAGGAAATGGCCATGAGAGCCAAGCAGAAGCAGTCCTTTTCTCCCATCCCAGTACTGATCACAGAGATATCCCGACATGCTGGAGTGCCCTGGGATACTGCTAGAGATTATGATGTTACCCCGTCCTCCTCCACTGACATCCAGCGCATTGAGGCCGAGTATACTAGAGAGGAGGGTGACAGGAGGAGGACAGCTCCAGTGGACACATCCCCAGAAGTGGACGTTGATTTGATACATACAAAGGCATCTTTGCCTACTCCGACCTCTGGGTCTTCAACTAATTCTATCCCTTCCTCTTCTTCACAGGCTCCAGGCACCTCCTCTTCCTCCCAGTCGACCAAGATTACTCAGGCGATGATCCTGAGGATGGGGCATTTGGCCCATTCAACTGATGTGAGGGTAACCCGATTAGAAAGATCTGTCCCCTTGATGATTGAGGTTGCGATCTTAGCTGCACTGACCCCTTGCAGACTTCGATTGACACTCCCACTACGAGAGTTGAAGCTTGTGAGAGCAGGCAGAGGGAAACCTCTGAGATTTCGGCTTTGAAAGCCAAGGTAGCAGACTTGAGGAATGACGTAGACTATTTGAAGTATACCGACTTCACTTCATTAATAGAGGCTGCAAATGATTTGGATGCTCCTGAGACTTCAAGATCCCTCCGGCTACCACCGGAGATGTACCCAGGGATGAGGCAGCAGTTGACGAGTCAGATGCTGAGACCGATGAGGAGCAGATAACGATACGGGAAGAGAGCATATATAGAGACTTGCCGGATCTTAGGGAAACAATCATGCAGTCGGTGATCCAGACATCACGGACCAAGACTTCTATAGCAGCTCCTAGTGGGTCTGGTACTGCTGTTTCTTCTGAGGCAACTTCGGGCTCTGATGCCTAAGTCCAGACTGATGCACCGTGCATGGATTCCCAGAGAGATGGAGCGACTGCTTAGATAGGATCCCCTCTTTACTTCCCTCTCTGTCTTACTTTTATTTTGACTTGTGGATATTACAGTTTTGTTTGCATTTGAGGACAAATGTTTTTATTCGTGGTGGGGTGAGGCTCACCTTTTGTGTGACATTTGTAATTCTTGTTTTGTTTATATTTGGGCTTTCAGCTAAAAATTATGTTTTAAAACTTCTTTTATGGATACTTGAGCTTGTGGCTCCTTGCTTTTAATAGTAAATGATTTTTGACCCTTCTAAAAATTTTTCCAATTTTTTTTCGCCACCTCTTGTTTGTGTTGAATGTGTTTGTTCTCGTGCATATTTGTATATCGGTTTTGATCAATATCGAGACTCGAATAGTGCTCATAATCGAACGAAAATAAATGTGCGGCTACGACGAGGCCAATTGAAGTTGCTTAGACAATATGTGAACTCTTTGCATCTCATTGTGACTAGCCAAGTATCGAATTGAGTCTCTTGTGATGAACTATGCACACTAGCGAAAGAGTGAAAGCCTTGTTTGACATTGGTGTCTACGCCTTGTGTGATGAGCTTACAGTGAACCATGTGTGATGACACCTAAAATTTGCCCCGTTGGTCCAGTTGACTGAGTGATGCAATTTTATGAGATGATCTTAGGCAACTTTAAAGAGTGTGAACCAATTTGACATTATACCTCTTTTGTGACTTACCTTGTGAGTGTGTGAACCTCTTTTGAGCACCCTTTGAGCCTTAACCTTTTCTTGGAAGAAACTTGATAACATTGCGACCTTCTATTGATCCATCATCCATAATCCTCATGATTTTTGGTTTGTTTGAATAGGCAACTTAGACCAAAAGCCTAAGTTGGGGGTGTGGTGTAAAGAAAAGGCAAATCAAGAAAATGCAAAGAGTCCCTTTTTGCCCATGTTTTGAGAAAAATGGAACCCTCCATATAAAAAATAGAAGAAAGAATGAAAAGAAAAGAAAGAAAAAGTTGTGGAATAAGGTTGTGGAAATACAAAGAATATGGGGTTTCCAATGATCCATGGAAGATGAATAAGAGGTGCCTTTTGAGCTTGAATGAAAATGATGAAGAAAAGGGAAGAAGGTGTTATTCCCATCACATTTCATGAGGATTTCAGCCTATAAGCCTAAATGACCAAACCTTTACACTCATCCCCATTACAAGACTTAAAAATACCCTTTTGATCTTGAATGAGCTAAAGCAAAAGTCGATGGGAAAATAAGGGCAAACCTATGGGTGAAATCATGCATTGTGTTTATCTTTGTGAGTGTGAGTGTTGATCTTGATTTTGGAACTTTAAACGATTGAACCATTGAGGGAATATGGAATCATTCTTTGCGTGAGGGCATTTGAATACCTTTGTTGAGCTTGAACTTGCATTTGAAGCAAATATAGTGAGCTTGAGATTCTTTGGTAATGGTGAGTCACAACTTGAATCTTTGAGTGCACAATTGATCCTTGCACAAGTAAGTTGAGGCTTTTTGTGTGCATTCATGATTGAGTCTTGTGTAGCACTTTTTGAGACATCTTTTTGAACTGCTGAACTTGAGTTTTACTTGAGTACAAGCAAAAGTTTAAGTTGGGGGTGTTGATGAGTCCACGATTTGGACTCTTTTAGGGCTTTATTTTGATAGATTTAGTGTTCTAAATGCATATTTTGTCTCAATAACTAATGAAAATCCTTGAGTTTCAGGTATTTGGAGTTAGAGACTAAGCATGGACACTGTTGGGCAGAAAGGAACAAGGCAGCTGAAAAGAATGAAGAAAAGACGGCCTGAGGATCTCCTAAACCATTAGGTGAGTCACAAAATGGCTATGGTCTCGCCTAATGTTCCAGTGTGCCAAGCTCTGAGGGAGAAAATCGAGTCGATGAGATAAAGGAGAAGTCGATGATTCGCCGAACGATTCCGCGATGTAGTACTCCATCGCCCAACATTATAGAACTTGAATTTGCTGAAGGCCAATGCAGTGAGGCGATGAACTAGACTAAAGGGTGTCCTGCCGAGTGGATCAGCGAGCCCGACTAACTGCGCCGAGTGGTCCTTCGCAACACACTTTTTGAGAACTATAAATACTTGTTTGAATTTTAAGTTTAGTATGCAATCAGTATCAAATTATAGAATATCAAACATTATTTTCAGTTTTTAGAACATAGAGTTTTGGAGACTTTGTTCCTTAGTTTTGAAGATTTAAAGATTTCCATTTCTAAGCAATTGGAAGTGGGTATTGAAAATTCTTCATCTTAGACGTGTGTAAAGACAATATCTATCGTATCCATTTGATGGAAACACGTTTCGGTATCGATTGCTATCTCTTTACTATGTCTAGCTAAAACCCCAATTCTTGGGGTGTGATTATGTGAATACGGATTGAATTTACTGCTGGGTATTGCTAATTGATAGTTAATTTGCTGTTTAAAGGTGATTTCGTTCAGTAGTTGTGTTTGATTTTAATGGGGTTATAGTTGCAAATACAATTTTATCTTCGTGTTTTTGACTTGCTCGAGAGAGAGGTTTTAAAACCAAAACTACTATATCGATAGTCTATGGTTATTGGGTTGTCGTGGGTTCAGCTCGAGAGAGTGGATCCTAAACCCTCTCCCACACATTCAGCTTGAGATAATGAATGGGCTAGGGAGAATGGTGTGCTTTATTGCTGCTTATTGGTGTTCGAGAGAAACCGATTTGATTCGTGGTAAATTGTTCGAGAGAAAATTTACCCCCACTAAAGTCTAGCTTAGTTACTAATTTACAGCGATTTACTATCAATAGCATTTACCCGGTTGTTTATTTTAGCCCATAATCCTATCACATCCTAAGAATCCCATCTCCATATTTGTATTTTCATGTTTAGTTGTCGTTTTAGTTGCTTATTGACAACTAAACCCCCTTCGATAATTGACACTTGTGTCACCCTTTAATTTGAAATGTTTTTCTTCGTATAAGTCTTTAGCTATATTTGAATTGAGTGAAATTCTTGCTTTTCTATTAATTCTCAATTACAAACCGCTCCCTTGGGACTCCACCCCAACACACTAGTTGGGTTATAGTACTATTGAACGACCGTGGCTACTTAGTATTGGATGAAGTGCCTGGATACGTCAAATCAAAGATCTCTTGATAGTTAAGCATATAGATATTTATTGAATGTGATTAATGCATGTATGATGAATCATGGTTAGTAGTGCTTGAGATTGGGGGTAACATGATGAAGTATGATTAGATTGCTTAAGATGAAATCATATAGATGTGAATTGATTGAGATAAAGTATATGTAATGAGGTATGACTTGTAGGCTTTGAGATTAGGATTGTCTTGAGATTAAGGCATGTATGGTGAATGATGATTTGTAGGGCTCGTAGAGTAAAGCTAATATGAAGAGTTATCTTTAGTATGACTTTTAGAGTAAAGCTTGCATGATGAACTATGATGACTAGGGCTTGGGAGTAAGGCTAATATGATGAATTATGAATGTTAAGGCTTGAGAGTGAAGCTATATGATGAATGTTGATTTGTAAATAGGATTGTTGTGGAAGGAGTTACCCACATCGACCTATTTATGAATGTATACGATTATGCATGTTCTTATAGAATCTATGTAAATGCTTTAGGAACACCTTGTGAGTGAAGTGTCTATGATTATGATGTTGTTGTTGTGTTGTTGAAAGGATATTCTCATATACACACCTATGCGTGACTATGATATGATGTGAAAGGTTTTCTCACATAGAATGATTCTAGGTTGAAAGGCTTACTCACCTAAAATGAATCTAAGTCAAAGGACTAAATGATGACATGAGTCTAGAGGTGATTCCCCAAGACCCTTATATGAGAAGGATGTGAGGTGAGCTCCCATATTCCTAAGTTATGATTTAACATTTCAGGTACACCTCATCCAATTCTTGGTGTAAACGATCTTTAAGTAATATAAAACCCAACAAATGAGTTGGGGTCGAACCCATAGGGAGTGGTACGTGTTCAAAGTTCACTTGTGAAGTAAAAGTGTGATCTAACTAGCTATATGAATAACAATTATCGGAAAAGACATGAAATAAATTAAAAAGGGTTGACAGGAATGTCAGATGGGGGATTTTGTTTGCAATTATCAACTACAACGCAGCCACCAACAATATGAAATAACAATAAGAAGAGGAATTCTCGGGATGTGATCGATTATAGGCTAATTTTTATATATGGGTAATTGAAACTACTAATGAGTCCACGATTTAGACTCATTTAGGGCTATATCTGGATAGGTTTTGTGTCCTCAAATGCTTATTTTGTTCTAATAACAGATGTAAAACCGTTGATTTCCAGGTATTTGGATTGAGGAATGAAGCATGGACACTAATTTACAAAAAGAACAAAGTGAGCTGAAAGAGCGAAAAAAGGAAGGCCTGGTGATCACCGAGTCACCGAGTGGCCATTTGACCTCCTAAAGTTCCCGTGTGCCAAGCCCTGAAGGAGAAAATCAAGTCGACGAGAGAAAGGAGCAGTCGGCGTGTCATCGGGTGGTTCCGCGATGCATTGTTAGATCGCCCAAAGTTACAAAACTTGAGGATGCTGAAGGCCAAAGCAAAAAAGGCGATGGAACTGGCCAAAGGGCGGATCGCCGAGTTGATAAAAAATCCCCACTTACTGCGCCGAATGGTCCTTCGCAACATATTCTTGGCGACTATAATGACGTTTTTGAATATTTAGTGTAGGGAGTTTTCGGATATCAAAGATTATTCTGAACATTCATTAGAGTAATTTTTGAGTTTGAGCTCTGAGTTTTGAGACTAACTTTTCCTTAGCTTTGAAGAATTAAAGTTTTCCATTTTTGAGAAATTGGAAGTGGGTCTTTGTGATTCTTCAAATTGGACCTTTGAAAAGACGAAATTAATCTTAGCCAGTTGATGGAAACACAAATTTTGGTAACGATTTCTATTCTTTTTATGATGTCTAGCTAAGACCCCAATTCTTCGGGTGTGATTATGGGCTGATTTAGCTTATGGGTATTGCTAATTGATAGTTTAAATGCTGTTTAAAAGTGATTTCAATCAGTAATTGTGGTTAAAATTAAAGGATTGTTGTTTCAAATGCAGTTCTACCTTTGTGTTTTTGGCTTGGTCGAGAGAGAGCTTTTAAAACCAAGATTACTAAATTGATGGTCTGTGGGTATTGGGTTGTCATGGGTTGAGCTCGAGAGAGTGAATCTTAAACCCTTTTGCACACATTCAGCTCGAGAGAGTGAATGAACTAAGGCATAGGCTGTTCTTAATTACTTGGTTGTTGGTGTTCGAAAGAAACCAACTTGATTTGGGGTAAATTGTTCGAGAGAAAGTTTATCCCCCCTAAAGTCTAGCTTATTCACTGATTTACAGCTATTTACTAACAATTGCAATTACCCATTTGTCTATATTAGCCTATAATCGAATCACAATCCAATAACCCGTCTCATTATTGTTAAATTCGTGTTATTTGCTGTTGTTGTAGGTGATAGTTAAAACCAAAATCCCCGGTTATTTGATATTCATGTCAACCCCTTAATTTGAAGTATGGTTTTGTTCGATAATGTCTATTCCTATGATTGAGTTGAGCATATTTGTACTTTGCTACTGAATCTTAAACATGTACCAGTCCCTGTTGGATTCGACCCCAACTCATTTAGTTGAGGTATATACTGACTAACGATTGTTGACTCTTAGAACTGGATTAAGTGTCTTTGATAGCATTATTCAATCAAAATGGCACCGCTGCCAGGGAGTGGTGTTGGTTAAGATTGCTTAGTAAAGTTGAATTTGGTTCTTGTTAGTTATAGTTGAACTTACTTACTTTTAGATGGGGTTTTCATGTTGCTTGTTTAGAGCAGAAGAAAGGAACATGTGTTGTAGCAATGGTGACAAAATGGACTTCTCTCCTTTGAGGATGATGATTCTTAGGGATAACATCCTAAGTTTCAGACAATTGGAGGGAGTGTCAATCCATGAGTTGTGGCTGAGATTGAATGCCCTATTGCAGCAGTGCCTAACTCATGGAATTTCAAATAACATGCTACTAGACTGCTTCTATAGAGGTCTTGGTCCAAAAAATAGAGGAGTGGCTGACCAAACTTCTCCGGGGGGTCTCACACGACTACCCTATGTAATAGCAACCCAACTCCTTGATCACATGGCCAAGACCAACAATGAGACTGAGAAATATCAAATTTTGGCCACATTGTTGACTCACGTGGATCTCGTGGCCAATCAAATTATGGAATTGGAGGTACCGTACAAAAAAAAAGATCGGTACATTCACCCTCATGAGTGTAGGAATTCCAAGGAATCGAAGGTGGACAAGTAGAAGAGATACTCTCACTCAGTCCCCACAAAGTCGAAGAACACGACAAAGTGTTGAATGAAATAAAAGAGAATGTCTCACTGCTGAATCAAATGACTGCTTCCCATTCCATATCTGTTCAGCTTCTGGAGACCCAAACGGGTCATGTGTTGTCTCTTATCTACCCCACAAATCAAGATTGAGTGGGGAAGTCATGCCACGACGTTAACTAAGGCACTTCTTGGGAGGCAACCCAAGGTTTTATCGCCTTATTTTTGTTTTGGAAATAATGTGTGTTGATTGTGCAGGTTAAATTGTAGGATGTGTTTGAAAAGTGCAGATTGGCGAGCTAACAGTCTAGTTGGTGACTCACCGAAGAGGTCTGCGAGCCCTACTTGGACCGCCGTTGGACTCAAGACATTTTGAAATTGGAGTCTGTAAAGCTCGGTGAGTCCAGGAGCTGATTGGCGAATCGTCGACCATGTCGGCGATCACAATTTAGTTCACCATTTGGACCCCCACATTAACTGGAGGTCCTGTAAAAATTGGCGAGGTAAATTCCTACTCGGCGTATCACCGAGTAAGTCGGCAAGAAAAACTTATGTCGCCGAATAAGCGAGAACTGGATGGTTTTTAAAGGCCAAAGGTTTAAACTTTCAAACTCTTTCACTTTCCCTCACTTTTAAAACTTCCCAAACTCACACCCGCACAATATTTTCCATATTTTTGCATGTTGTATCTCTTATTAGTCGTGATCTGTGTGTTTGGAGTTGGATTCTTTGCCACTTTGCTTTACAACTTCTCATATTCGGCTTCTAAGGTTTGTTTTCCGAACATCGAATTTACTTTTAGCGATTTTTACTCATTTGTAATTGATTTTATCTTAGTGAAGTGTGCTGGGCCTCTCTGATCGTAATTGTATGCTTGTGTGCCTATTTAATTTTAATAACATGCCTATTATGTCTTTGTTGTTAAATTCCCAAGTATTTTGTTCCTTATATTGATTAATATTGTTGGGTGTTGCATAAATGTTGTTGGGTCTAGTCGGGCGAAGTCTAAGTAGCCCGCATATGTGCCAAATAACGTAATTTGCCCAATGATGGAGTTGTTGACGTCATTGTTGAGGGCAAAGTCGTCAAATGGCTAAATTTGGCCAAACCGGGAGAAGTTTGAGTATCCCGAGGGGATGGGTGTAATGGGTCTTAGTTTAATTGAAATAGTGCATGGTTTAATTTTGTTTTTGGGGGTGCGGGGTTGAATTTGGAAGTCAGGGTTGAAAGTAGGCACGTTGGGCCGTTTGGCGAGCTGGGTCGAGCTCGCCGAACCACTCGGCGGTTCACCGAATCCCCCTATATCTCCTTTAATTTCATGCTAAATCTTGAGTTAGGTTTTGTACCTTTCGGCGAGAAGCCTGAGTTCACCGAATTCACTCGCCGAAAGTCCTTCTTGATGGCCTTTTCTGTGCTCCTAACCCCTAAAAATGCTCTGTAACTTTCGGCGGGATAGTCCTTTCTCGATGAATGCTGGCGGCGATTCAGGGAAAGGCCCTTCCCATCGCCGACATGCGAAATTTTTTGGGAATTTTTGAGTCATTCCTTCCGGCGAGCCCAATTTGTCTCGCCAAAGTGATTCAGCGACTCACCGACCAGCAAGGCGAGTCTGTCTGCAACAATTTTTTTGAAATTTTATTTGAATTGTTTCTAACTTTTTCTCGATGTTTTGCATATATGGCTAGAGCTAAAGTAGCAGGTAGGGACATGCCGCCCCGCAAGAGGGCCAAGGGAATAACAATTAACGAGGATGCAGCTTCATCCAAGGCTAAGGATAAGGCTACAAACTTCCCACAATATGTGGGAAGGGAAAAGGAAAAGGGAAGGCACCTACATCACCGGAGGCCAGCTCCGACAGTGACAATATCTATGCCACTCACCTCACAACTTCTGAGAGTGAGGGTGAGCACCAAGAGCATCAGGCTGCAACTTTTGAGCTTGAGGATTATGAGCTAGTGGCAGCACAAAGGGCAGAGCTGCGATCCAAAAGGACGAATGATCATTCTAAGATCAGGACTCCCCAGGCCACCACTACTACTCCTCCTGCTACAACACATGCCATGGTCCTAGTACAACCGTTACAGGGTCCTCCTCCCCGGTGTATAAACAGACTGAAGACTAAGGGGTTAAGGACAATTATAGAGGAAAATATGTTGTCCATTGATGGGGTCATTGACAGGTATCCAGAGATTATGAGCTGCCTAGCTCACATATATTCCAGATCTTCACCAAGCCCCGTGGCCCGTACATTTTGAGTTGGGCCAGATAATTCTACAGTGCTTACAGTTCCTTGATACCACAAGGGAAGAAGTCGGCAACCAAATTCAAGCCGGTAGACTATATGGTTGTCAGGGGCAGGAAAGTGAAGTGTGATAATGATACTATTAATGTAGTCCTGGAGTGCTCAGACGATATTAACAATGACTGTCAACACATGATTAGGACAAAAATGTTGGAGAACATGAAAAAATGGTTGGTCCCTGTGATATCATAAGGTACCGCAGGTGGCTCGAGGTTGGGGCAACCATTGAAAAGAAGGACCTTAATGTAGTAGCGAGGTATTGGTTTGACATCAACTTTACGATTATGCGATCCCTGAACGAGTCGATTCTCTGCCATACCAAGGCAGCCTGTCTGGGTTGCATCATTGATGAGACGAGGCTGGATCTGAGGATGATTATTGCACAAGAGATGCTTATGAGGGCCAAGCAGCACCAGACTTCCTCCCCTTTCCGGTGTTGATCACTGAGCTATGAAGACGAGCTTGGGTTCCTAGAGATGAGAATAAGGATATGGAAGTGATTCCCACATCTTCTACTAACATTCGGAGGATTGAGGCCGAGTATTTGAAGGATGAAGAAGAGAAGAAGAAGGCAGCCCCGGTGGACTCTTCCCCGGTTGTGGACACAAACACATTACCTGCAGAGGTACCTTTGCCTACTCCAGCCCCTGGGCCTTCAAGTACTTCTAGTGCTGCCCCTTCTGATACTCCCAGTCCCTCTGCTGCTCCATTGCCTCCCATCTGGTACTGCTATTGCTTCCTGGCCCCAGCTCACTCAGGCTGCATTACTACATATGGGGAAGCTAGCCCATTCTGCTGATCGCCTTGCCGCCAGACTTGAGGCCTCCATTCCGAGCATGATTCAGATAGCCCTTGCTGATGCTGTGACACCCTTGAGTTCTACCATTAATGCCCTTGTGGCTAGGATAGCGGTGTGCGAGCGTGGCCAAGGGGCCACTGAGGAGGTGACGACTCTAAAGGCCGCTATTGCTGTAGTGAGGAGAGATGTGGACCAACTAAAGTCCATTGACATGTCTATGGTTTTCGGGATGGTGGAGATCCCAGATGTCCCAGTTGAGCCAGATATGCCTCTGGCTACCACCGGAGATGATGTTCTAGTTGAGGAGGCAGATGATCCTGAGTCTGAGGTGGAGACAAATAAAGAGATGCTTGGAGTTGTTGAGGAGGCCATGGTAGATGCAACTGTACAAAATTCTTTGGCAGATATGCCTTTGGCTGACCCTAGTGGAGCTGGTGGTACTATTGATGTGACCCCGGGCACTGAGGCACAATATCAAAGTGATGCACTGGGCACTGATGCCCTGATAGACGGAGCGACTGTTTAGACATGATTCCTTTTTACCTCCATCTCTGTCTTATTTCTATTGACTTTCTAGATATTTTCTTGCATTTGAGGAAACATTGCTTTTGTTTTGTGGTGGGGTGAGGCCCAACTTTATGTGATTATTGTTCTGTTTATATATAATGTTTTGGCATTGTATTTTGTTGATGTTTGAGTTTGTGTTTTCTTATTTTGAATGTAAATGATTTTTGACCCTTTTTGAAAATTTTGTGCCACCTCTTGATTGTGTTTGATTGTGGCTGTTCTTGTGCAAATTTGAGTATTAGTCATGATCAATATCGACAACTTGACTAGTGCTCTCAATCGAACAAAAATGAATGTGCGGCTATGATGAGACCAAATGAAGTTGCATAGACAATATGTGAACTTTTTGCATCTTGTTGTGACTAGCCGGTTATCGAATGAGTCTCTTGTGACGAACATTACACACTAGCAAAAGTGTGGAGTGTTGTTTGATATTGTTGCGAATGCCTTGTGTGATGAGCTTACCGTGAACCATCTGTGATGACACCTACAATTTTCCCCATTGGTCCGGTTGACTAAGGGATGCAATCTCTTGAAATGATCTTAGGTAACTTTGAAGAGTGTGAAACAATTTGACATTATACCTCTTTTGTGTCCTACCTTGTGAGTGTGTGAACTTCGCTTGAACACCTTTTGAGCCTTTGCCTTTCCTTGGATTAAACTTGATGAAATTGTGACCTTTCTTTATCCCTTCACCCTTAATCCTCATGAGATGTGGTTTTTGTGAATAGCCAACTTAGGCCAAAAGCCTAAGTTGGGGTGTGATTAAAAGAGAAGGTAAAACAAGAAATGCAAAGAAGTCCCCTTTTGACCCATGGTATTGAAAAAGATGGAACCCCTACATACAAAAAAAAAAAGAGAAAAAGAAGAAAAATATGAAAAAGAAAAAGAATGATTTTTTTAAAATAATGTTGCAAAAGAAATTAGGGTGTCTGGTATTTCATGGAAAGTGAATAATGGGGTGACTTTTGAGCAAGAATGAGAATGATGAAGAAAAGGAAAGAAAGTGTTGTTCGTACCACATTTCATGAGGATAGTAGCCACTGAGCCTAAATGATCATACCTTTACACTTAGCCCCATTACAAACCTTGGAAAGCACTTTTTGATCTTGAGTGAGCTCAAACAAGTGTTGGTTGGAAATTAAGGGCAAACCTATGGGTGGATTCATGCATGTGTTCATCTATGTGAGTGTGAGTGTGAGTGTTGATGGTGATTTCGGAGCTATAAATTGTTGAACCATTGTGTGTGAATATGGAATCATTCTTTGTGTGAGGGCATTTGAGTACCTTTGTTGAGCTTGAACTTGCATTTGAAGCAAGTATTGTGAACTTGAGAATCTTTGATAATGGTGAGTCACAACTTGAATCTTTGAGTGCACAATTGATCCTTGCATGAGTAAGTTGAGTCTTTTTGTGTGCATTCATGATTAAGTCTTGTGTAGCACTATTTGGGACATCTGTTTTGAACTGCTGTACTTGAGTTTTACTTGAGGACAAGCAAAAGTTTAAGTTGGGGGTGTTGATGAGTCAAAGATTTGGACTCATTTAGGGTTTTATTTGGATAGATTTTGTGTCCTCAAATGCTTGTTTTGTGCCAATAACTGATGTAAAACCCTTGATTTCCAGGTATTTGGATTGAGGAACAAAGCATGGATACTAATTTGCAAAAAGAAACAAAGCGAGCTGAAAGAGTGAAGAAAGGAAGGTGTGCTGATAGCCGAGTCCATTTGGCGAGTCACCGAGTGGCCATTTGACCGCTTAAAGTTCTAGTGTGCCAAGCCCTGAAGGAGAAAATCTTGTCGGCGAGAGAAAGGAGCAGTCGGCGAGTCACCGAGTGGTTTCGCGATGCAGTGCTGGATCTCCCAAAGTTACAGAACTTGAGGATGCTGAAGGCCAAAGCAAAAAGTCGATGGAACTGACCAAAAGGTGGATCGCCAAGTTGATCTGGGATCCCGACTTATTGCGACGAATGGTCCTTCGCAGCATATTCTTGGAGACTATAAATACGTTTTTGAATATTTAGTTTAGGGAATTTTTGGATATCATAGACTATTCTGAACATTCATTAGAGTAGTTTTTGAGTTTGAGCTCTGAATTTTGTGACTAACTTTTCCTCAGCTTTGAAGAATTGAATTTTTCCATTTTTGAGAAATAGGAAATGAGTCTTTGAGATTCTTCAAATTGGACCTTTGAAAAGATGAAATTAATCTTACCCAGTTGATGGAAACACAATTTGGTAACTATTTCTATCTTTTTATGATGTCTAGCTAAAACCCCAATTCTTGGGGTGTGATTATGGACTGATTTAGCTTATGGGTATTGCTAATTGATAGTTTAAATGCCGTTTAGAAGTGATTTCAATCAGTAATTGTGGTTAAAATTAAAGGATTGTATTTGCTAATGCAGTTTTATCTTTGTGTTTTTGGCTTGCTCGAGACAGAGATTTTAAAACCAAGATTATTGAATTGATGGTCTCTGGGTATTGGGTTGTCATGGGTTCAACTTGAGAGAGTGAATCCTAATCCCTTTTCCACACATTCAGCTTGAGAGAGTGAATGGACTAAAGCATAGGTTGTTCTTAATTGCTTGCTTGTTGGTGTTCGAGAGAAACCAACTTGATTCGGTGTAAATTGTTCAAGAGAAAGTTTATCCACACTAAAGTCTAGCTTATTCACTGATTTACAGCTATTTACTAACAATCGCAATTACCCATTTGTCTATATTAGCCTATAATCGAATCACATCCCAAGAACCCATCTCATTATTGTTAAATTCGTTTTATTTGCTGTTGTTGTAGCTGATAGTTAAAACCAAAACCCCTTGTTATTTGACATTCGTGTCAACCCCTTAATTTGAAGTATGTTTTTCTTTGATAATGTCTATTCCTATGATTGACTTGAGCATATTCGTACTTTGCTATTGAATCTTAAACACGTACCACTCCCTGTGTGATTCGACCCCAACTCATTTAGTTAGGCTATATACTGACTAACGATTGTTGACACTTACAACTGGATTAAGTGACTTTGATAGCATTATTCAATCAGTTACTAGTAAACACCTACAAATCAGTGGGTAGGCTAGACTATAAGGGAGATAACTTTTTCTCGAACAACTATCCCGAATTAGGTGATTTTTTCGAACATCAATAAGCATAGCAATGAAGAACAACCCACACCTTACTTCATCCACTCTCTCGAGCTAGATGGGTAGGATTGGGTTTAGGATTCACTCTCTCGAGCTGAACCCAACTGAACCCAATACCTACAGAGCATTAATTAAAAGCCTTGGATCTAAAACCTCTTTCTTGAGCAAGCTCAGAATAGAAAGTTAGAACTGCATTTCCAACTACAATTCATAAATTAAACCTCCGCTAATGATTAAACCCACTTCAATATAGCATTTAAACTAGTAATTAACAATACCCATAAACTAATTCAACCCATAATAACATGATCACACCCCAAAAAATTGGGGTTTTAGCCAAACATCATGAAAAGGTAAAAACGGTTACCAAATCAATTATCCATCAACTGGGTAAGAGTAATTAAGCCCTTAAAATTCTCAAAATCGAAGAAAATTAGTATCCCACTTACAAATTCTCCGAATTGAATCTTCAAAAGCTCTCAAATCTACTAAGAAACTATTCTAAAATGGTAGTAAGCTGAAATCTGGAAAAGAGAACTCCTAAATTAATAGTTCCCAATTCAATTTATAGTTGCCAAAAATAAGCCACGGAGGGCCATTAGGCGAGGTAAGTCAGGTTCGCCGAATGGCTCGGCGAACCACCCTTTGCTCTCTATTATCGCCTTTTTGCATTGCCTCTCAGCATCCTCAAGTCCTATAACTTTGGGCGATCTCTCTTTGCATCGCGGAACTTCTCGACGATTCGCCGACTGCCCCTTTCTTGTCGCTGACTTGGTTTTTGCCCTCAGGGCTGGCACACTGGAACTTTAGGTAGTCAGAATAGCCACTCGGCTATTCGCCAAGTACTCTTGGCGATCATCAGGCTCGCCGTTCTTCACTTCTTCAGTTTGTTTTGTTCCTTTTTGCATGTTAGTATCCTTGCTTTGCTCCTCAATCCATATACTTGAAAATCAAGGTTTTAGCATCAGTTTATGGCACAAATCATGCATTTGAGGAGACTAAAACTATATAAACAAAAACCCAAATGAGTCCAAATCTCAGGCTCATCCACATCCCTAACTTAAACTTTTGTTTGCCCTCAAGTAAAACTCAAGATCAGCAGTTCAAAGGGATGTCTCAAACAGTGCTGCATAAGATTCAACATGAATGCATATGACAAGGTTCAACTTACTCATGAAATGATCAATTGTGCACTCAAAGATTCAAGTTGTGACTCACCATTATCAAAGATGCTCAAGTTCACAATACTTACTCCAAATGCAAGTTCAAGCTTAACAAAGGTACTCCAATGCCCTCACAACAAAGATGATTCCATATTCACAGAAAATTCTTCAAACAATTTAAGGTTCCAGAATCACATACGACTCTCACACTCACAAATATCAACACATGCATGACTTCACCTATAGGTTTGCCCTTATTTTCCAATATACATTTGTTTCAGCTTACTCAAGATCATAAATGTCTTTTCAAGGCTTGTAACAGGGCTGAGTGTCAATGTATGGTCATTTAGGCTTAGTGGCTTCATGAAGTGTGGTCAGAACATCACTTTTCCTCCTTTTCTTTAACATTTAAATTATTCTCATAATCACCCCATTATTTGACTTCACATGAACTACCGGATACTCCATTTCTTTTGCAACTTCCAATACTTTATTTCACAACTTTTTCGTTCTTTTTCTTTGCTTTCTTCTTTTATTTTTTTTACATGAAGGAGTTCCATCTTTTTCACAATCATTATTCAAAAGGGGATTTTTCACACTTCTTGACCTTCCTTCTCTTTTCACCACACCCCGAACTTAGGCTTTTGGCCTAAGTTGCCTATTCAAACAAATCACACTTCATGAAAGTTATGGGTGAATGGATAAAAAGAGGTCACAATTGTTCAAGTTTCTTCCAAGAAAAGGGTAAGGCTCAAGAGGGTTCAAACAAGGTTCACACATCTCACAAGGTTGGCCACAAAATAGGTATATTGTCAAATTGTTTCACTCTTCAAAATTGTTGCCTAAGATCATTTCAAGTGCTTACATCACTCAGTCAACCGGACCAATGGCGTAAATTGTAGGTGTCATGACACACAATGTTCAAAGTAATCTCATCGCACAAGGCATTGGCACCAATATCAAAAAAGATTCCACACTTTCTAGCTAGTGTGAAAAGTTCATCACAAGAGACTCATTCGATAACCGTCTAGTCACAACGAGATGCTAAAAGTTCACACATTATTCGTGCAACTTCATTGGCCTCGTCATAGCCGTACATTCATTTCGTTCAATTAAGAGCACTATTCAAGTCATCGGTATTGATCACAACCGACACTCAAATTCACACAAGAATAGCCACAATCACACACAAAAGAGGTGGTGAAAATTTTAAAATTAGGTTCAACACTATTTCCATTCAAAACAAGGGGCCATAAGGTAAAACATCCACACAATCAATATCAAAACACATATACAGATCAACAAAATCAGCCCAATATTCACAAAACAAAATAAAATAACAAGAGGTAGATATGGAAATATCTCACCCCACTTAACAAAAAGATGTAGTTGTCCTCAAATGCAACTAAAACAACACAAAGTATCTCAAAATAACAGAGAGGGAGGTAAAAATCATCATATCTACTCAGTCACTCCGTCTGTCGAGGCATCAGTGCCCGGAGTAACACTTTGAAGTTGGGCATCAGTGCACGGTGTAGTAACAGTTGTAGCTCCGCTAGAGCCGACCATAATAGTGTCTCTTGAAGAGGCCTGTCGGGCTGTCTCGAACATGGCACCCTCTAAATCGGTCAGATCCTCATAAATAGCCGCATCTCGCTCCTCAAGATGATCCTCATCCGTCTCGACCTCAGACTCAGCAGCAACAACATCCTGCGTAATATCATCTCTAGTGGCAGCCGGAGGCATATCAAAATAGGCTATAGCATCTACACTCAGGATATCAAGGACCTCTGCCGACTCAAATATTGAAGTGAAGTCTGTGGACTATAGGTGGTGCACATTCTTCCTTAGCTCAGAAACATCGGCTTTCAAAGCCGTAACCTCAGTAGTAACACCCTGCCCTCTCTCACAAACCTCAACTCTCACTGAGAGAACATCAATGGATGCCCTGAGAGGAGTCAACATAGCGGTAATATCTCTGAAAATCATCCAGTGCACCTCAGCCTCTAACCGGGAAGTCCGCACATCTGTAAAATGGGCTAGGTTCCCCATCTTGAGGAGCAGAACCTGAGTAATTGGAGTCCTGGAGGCAGTGGTACCAGCAGTAGCTCTAGGGGGTAGGGGAGAAGTAGAAGAACTTAGGGCTTGAGAAGGAGTAGAACCAGAAGTACCTGAAGGCTCGGAGGCCGGAGTAGGAAAGGCAGCCTCTCCAGGTAATGCATCAATATCAACCTCCGGGGATGTGTCCACCAGAGATGCTCACCTCCTCTCAGCCTCTTCCCGCTATGCGCCGAATATCGGTGCAAGATGTGGGAGTGACTTCGACATCCCTCTTCTCATCACGATGAACTCCAGCCCGACGACACAACTTTGTGATGAGTACTGGAATGGAAGGGACGTCTGGCTCTGTTTGGCCCTCATGACCATCTCCTTCTCAATAATGAGCCCCAAATTGAGGCTCTTCCTAGCTATGACACTCCCGAGGTAGGCCGTCTTTGGGTGGCAGAGGATAGATTCGTTCTGAGATGGCAATATTGAGCTGCTAATAAATCCAAACTAGTATATCGCCACCACATTTATATCCTTCTTCTCTATAGGCTCCCTACCTCAATTCGCCTCGGGGTGGTGTCAGAAATGAGGGGAGCTAGCCAGCCCTTTAAGTCTTGTAGAGTCTTCGAAGTGATCATACTCTGGTACTCGTGCTCAAAGCCTCCATCTCTCTAAAGCACAATATTGATATCATCGCTGCAACATCTCATTGTCCTACCTCAGACCATTATAGACTCCACTGGTCTGAAGACACTATCTTTTTTTTCCCTTGGGGTACCAGGTCATTGTACGGAGCATAAAACTCCCGGACCCATGTCGGAATATATGGGCCACGGGGCCTGGTAAAGATCTCAAACTGTGGAACTGAAGAGTTTCCCACACTGCCAAATGCATGTCGTTTACAACATCCGTGGACAACCTCATTTCTTCCAAGATGGTCCTCAATCCCTCGGCCTTTAAGTAGTTGAGTTACCGGGGAGAAGGACCCTGTACTGGTGGTGTTGGAACTACCATCTGTGCTGGAGCTGGCACTGAATCTGAAGCATGAGGGGTTTGCTCTGGAATCCTAGACAGGTCATTACGATCTTTGGAACATAGCTTTACTCACCGGGCCAGAAGCAACTGATTATCCTCAGGCTCATAATCAAAGGACTCCCTCTCACTCCCGAAGTTGTGCTCAGCTGTCACAACTATGGGTGCCTTGCCCTGTCCCTTACCTCCCTTCAGAGGTAACTTCTTGCTCTTTGTATTGGAAGCAACTACTTTCTCATTGCTAACAATCCCTCGTGCCCGCTTTTGGGGGGGCATGCCACTATCATCTAGGTTCGTTCTAGTCATATCTGCAAAACACGTAGATGGATGTTAGAAATAATTCACAAAAAATACAGAAATGAAGTTGCAGAAAGACTTGCCGAACCGGTCGGTTAGTCGCAGAGTCACTTAGGCGAGTAAGATCGGGCTCGTCAAAAGGACCAGCGTGAAAAATTTCCAGAATCAAGGTAAGTCGGCGATGTTCAGGGCTATTCGGTGAGCTTGGGGTAGCCCGCTGAAAGTTACAGTGCATTTTAGGGGTTAGGGGCGCAGAAAGGATGATTAAGAAACCTTTCGGCGAGTCGTCGAGTCAACTTGGCGAGCACATGCATCTCACCGAAAGTTACAAAATGAAATCAACTAAACTTTGCAATTAAAGGCGATCTGAGGGAGACTTCGACGAATCGCCAAAACACTCGATGAGCTCGACGAAGTGCACCAAACGACCCATTTTTGACCCCAAACTTCAAAATCAACCCCGTATCCCTCAAATACAAAATCAAACACATAAACTAATCAATTAGCACTAGGCCTATACTACCCATGCCATCGGGGTACTCAGATTTCCCCCAATCTGGCCAAAATTGGCCATTTGATGACTGTTGCCCTTGAGAATGACGTCAAACACTCCATCATTGGGCAAATTACGTCATTTAGCACAACTTGGGGTTACTTATATGTCACCTAACTAGACCCATTACAAAATTACCGCAACCCAACAATTTAGAACCAATTATAACACACAAAACACGAGAATCAATCGATTTAATCATTAAGGCACAAGTTCAAATAAATTATGGGCAATCCAACAAATAATATACAATTAAAGCAATTATCCAACATATATAACCATACATTTACCTATTGCATTTGAGTTTAACCAGAAAATGAAAGTACGGGGGTCCGGAAAACCAATATGTATGCCGAATTTAGAGGTTGAAAAGCTAGGCGGAAAAGTATTCCAATTCCAAACATGATTTCACACAAGAAAAATGGGTAAAAGCAATAAAATATTGAAGATTTAAAGTTCGGGTGAAAGTGTATGAGGTTAGGAATTAGAGAATATGAAAGAATTTGAAATTTTAAATCGTTTGGCCTTTAAAACCTTTTAGTTCGCGGCACCTTCGGTGGAGTAAGTCATCCACGCCGAACCAATCGGTGATGCGCCGAGTGGTATTTTCCTCGCTGAGTTCTGCAGAACCTTCAACAATTTTGGGGGTTCAAACGGTGGACAAAGTCGGGCTCGCCGACCTGTTCGACGAGTCGCTGATTATGTTTTAAGTCCGCCAAGTCGCTGATTATGTTTTAAGTCCGCCAAGTTTTACAAAGTGCCCCTTCAAGCTTGGTGGTTCCAACGGCGGTCCAAGTCGGGGATCGCCAACCTATTTGCCGAGTCACCAAATGGACTTTCAGCTCGCTTACTTATTTAATTTCTAACACTCTGTGCTTTTTAACCTGCACAATCAACACCCGTTATTCAAAATCAAAACTAAAGAATTAAAAATATGGGTTGTCTCCCAAGAGGAGCCTCAGTTAACGTCATGTCATGACGAGGATACCAAATCAAGCTTCACTTTTTGGGTTTTCCATTGTGTTACTAGGCAACCCCCCTTGTTGTCTTCGATTCAGATGTGAAGAAATTTGACCCATTTGGGTCTCCAACTGCTTAATAGAGACTGAGTGAGAGGTCACTGTCTGATTGACAATTGAGACATCCTCTTTCATCTCTTTCAAAACTTTGTTGGTCCCTTTAACTTTGTTGAGAATGCGTGAGAGCATATCTTCCGTACGACCACCTTCAGATTCCTTGGGCTTTTGACGCTCGTGAGGAGGGACATACCTATCTTTGTCACCTTCCCTTTCCTTCCAAGTGGCATTCTGATCATGCTAATCTCTGTCACGGTCTCTCCAGCCCTCATCTCTATTCCATCCGTGATTTCCACCCGGTCTTGGGTAGTTTGCACGATAACTTCCTCCTTGATTGGCTAGATAGTTCACTTCTTTATTGTACAAAGCTTCAAATTTTGCTTTATCGGGGTTTACTCCACCAACACCCACATCATTAACACTCTTTGCACCAACATCCATGACATTTTTAGCCAAGATATCCAGGTGGGTCATCATTTTGTTCATGTTTTGGTCTCTCTCTTGATCATTTTTGATCTGCTCTTTTGTCATTTTAAAAGAGAGAGGAGAGACTTGGTCTTCACGAGTGTATCAAGCCCTATTAATCTTGGTTATGCAATCAAGGAGTTAGGACACCACTGCATATGGTTGTTGCATTATACCACCCGGTGAGAGTTGATTAGCCACTCCTTTGTTTACTGAATCAAGGCTCCTATAGAAATGTTACAGTAGCACATTATTTTGAAGTCAATGAGTTTGGCACTGGAGCACCAACTTCTTAAACCTCAGCCATGTCTCATGGATTGGCTCACCTTCCAAGCATTTGAAACTTTGGATTCCATCCCTTAGAGTTATCATCTTCGACAGGTGAAAGAATCTCACTTGAAATGTTGTGGTCAGCTCATCCCAAGAGGTGATAGAGTCCCTCGGCAACTCAGCCAACCATTTAGTAGCTTCACCCATCAAATAGAACGGGAACAACCTGAGACGGACCGATTCTTGCGATATGTTCTTAAATGAGAATGGTCCAAAGACATCCATAAAGTTCCTGATATGCTCATGGGGATCCTCATGAGCCAGCCCGCCCAAATAATCCTTTCAATTGTAGGAGCTGAAGCATTGTGCTTGTGATGTGAAAAACAATGTTTCCTTCGGCCAAAGGTAAACGAATGGCACCAACACCACCCACTTGGATTGGGTCATTGACATCATTGAGGTTCCCAATGTTTGTGGCCCACTTGGCTACAATTACTTCCGTTCACGCTCATCTCCTCCTGTAGTCAGCACAAGCAACACAAAACAAAAATCAAAGTAAGTCGATTCAACTACAGCCAAAAAAATCACAATTCAACTTCAATAAAAGAATTTTAAACAACAGCACTCCCCGGCAGCCGTGCCAATTTGATTTAACGTTTCAGGCATACCTCATCCAATTCTAGGTGTAAATGATCGTTAAGCAATATAAAATCCAACAAATGAGTAGGGGTCGAACCCAAAGGGAGTGGTACGTGTTCAAAGTTCAGTTATTAAGTACGAATGTGATCTAACTAGCTATATGATTAAACATTATCAGAAAAGACATGAAATAAATTAAAAGGGGTTGACACGAATGTTAGATGGGGGATTTTGTTTGCAATTATCAACTACAACGCAGTCACCAACAATTTGAAATAACAATAAGGGGAGGAACTTTTGGGATGTGATCGATTATAGGAAAATTTTGATATATGGGTAAGTGAAACTACTAGTAAACAACTAAACATTAGTGGGTAGGGTAGACTATACGGGAGATAGCTTTCTCTTAAACAACTATCCCCGAATCAGGTGATTTCTTTCGAACATCAACAAGTATAGCATGAAGAACAATTCACACCTTACTTCATCCACTCTCTTGAGCTAGATGGGTAGGATTGGGTTTAGGATTCACTCTCTCAAGTTGAACCCAGGTCAACCCAATACCTACAGACCATTAATCAAAAGCCTTGGTTCTAAAACCTCTCTCTCGAGCAAGCTAAGAGTATAAAGCTAGAACTGCATGGTCAACTACAATTCATAAATAAAACCTCAACTAATGATTAAACCCACTTTAATATAGCATTTAGACTAGTAATTAACAATATCCATAAACTAATTCAACCCATAATCACACGATCACACCACAAGAATTGGGGTTTTTGCCAAACATCATAAAAAGGTAAAAACGATTACCAAATCAATTATCCATCAACTGGGTAAGAGTAATTAAGCTTTTACAATGCTCAAAACCGAAGAAAATCAATAACCCACTTGCAATATCTCTGAATTGAATCTTCAAAAGCTCTCAAGTCTACTAAGAAACTATTCTAAAATGGTAGTAAGCTAAAATATGGAAAAGAGAACTCCTAAATAAACAGTTCAAAATTCAATTTATAGTTGCCAAAAATTAGCCACGAAGGGCTATTAGGCGAGGTAAGTTGGGTTCACAGAATGGCTCGACGAACTACCCTTTGCTCTCTAATATCGCCTTTTTGCATTGGCTCTCAACATGTTCAAGTCTTGTATATTTGGGAAATCACTCTTTACATCACGAAACTTCTTGGCAATTTTCCAACTACCCCTTTCCTATCGCCGACTTGGTTTCTTGTCTCAGGGATGGCACACTAGAACTTTACGGGGTCAAAATAGCCACTCGGCGATTCGCCAAATACTCTTGGCGATCATCAGGCTCGCCTTTCTTCACTTCTTTAGTTTTTTTGTTCCTTTTTTCTTGTTAGTGTCCTTGCTATGCTGCTCAATCTATATACTTGAATATCAAGGTTTTAACATTAGTTTATGTTACTAATTAGGCATTTGAGGACACTAAAACTATATAAACAAATCCCTAAATAAGTCCAAATCTCAAACACATCAGTAAACAAGAGATGATAAACATGAGGTGATTACCAATGTCATGTAATGATGAGTGTCACGTGATTACCCTTAATCTATTACTCCTAAAGCAAGGCAAGAGGTGATTACCCATTAGCCTTTATTATGTTGATCATGGAGGCAAATACCTGTGATCCTTATTAAATGACGTGGAGGTGAATACCTATATCATATCATGTTGTTCATGGATACAAATACCAATGATCCTTGTAAAATGATGTGGAAGCGAATACTTATATCATATAATGATGGGGCATGGAGGCGAATACCTATGACTACACAACTAAGGCAAGAGGTGAATACCTATTAACCTTTATAATAGACATAGAGAGGTGAGTCCCTATGTCTTAAAAGTATGCAAGAATAATGTGAACTATGAAATATAAGAATGACTAGTGTGGATTGTAGCTTCAAAGGCCATCCATGACATCTATGACTAGAGGTGATTTCCCTTGTCCATGAATGATAACCTAAGGATGAGATCAGAAGATGATGAACATGTATGATGACCAAAAGTGGTTTACTTAGCATGGGTGAGATTTATGGGGTCTTATTCATGCATTGCACAAGTATGCTTTAAGGTTACTTATGAAGTGTTCTTTTATCCCATGATGATTTAAGTGTATTAACCATGCTTATGACCTATGTTTATATCTCATATGCTTATAGTTTATGTCTTATGATGCATCTCTTATGATTATGGTATATGTCTTATGTTGAGTAACGCCTACGATATGCTTATGTTGATGATTTATGCTAGCCATCATATTTAGTACATGTTTGTACTAATACATACTTTTGCTAACATTCTTATCAAATGTAGGGTCCGACAATATTGATTTCCATCCTCGTGGCTAGGTTCATAGTAGAGCAAGAAGATATGTTTTGGTGAGTCCTTATAGCATTCGAGGTCTTGACCACCATGTCCTTATGTCTTTTGATTTATGTTTAGAACTAATGTATGGGCTGCACCCCAAAGACTATTCATATTTTAGATGGTTTGGGACAAGTGTAAAAGACTTCCGCTTCGTTTTATAAAACTTTGATGTTATGAAATATGTTTTAAATTTCCTCTCATTTCTATTATCATATGATATGATATGCTAATAGGCTCTTATAAGGCTTCTCGGGGTCTTCTACGCCTTGTTACATCTAAGGGGTACCCCTGGGTCATGACAGATTTTCATGCCATACTTCATGAAGGTAGAAGCCACTAAGCCAAAATGATCATACCTTTACACTCAGCCTCGTTACAAGCCTTGAAAAGACCTTTGTCATCTTGAGTTAGTTGAAACGAATATTGAATGGAAAATAAGGGTAAACTTATGGGTAGAATCATGCATGTTTTCATATTTGTGAGTGTGAGAGTTGTATTTGATTCCGAAATCATAAATTGTTGAAGAAATTTGCGTGAGCATGGAATCATCCTTGTTGTGAGGGCATTTGAATAATTTTGTTGAGGTTGAACTTGCATTTGAAGCAAGCATTGTGAGCTTGAGTATATTTGATAATGGTAAGTCACAATTTGAATATTAGAGTGCACAATTAAAAATGGAATGTGTAGTTTGAACCTCTTGTGTGCATTTGTGTTGAGTCATTGAGTAGCACTCTTTGTAGACATCCTTGTTGAACTATTTGATCTTGAGTTTTACTTGAGGACAAGCAAAAGTTTAAGTTGGGGGTGTTGATAAGTCTGCGATTTCACCTCATTTAGGGCTTTGTTTTGATAGTTTAAGTGTCCTCATTGCTTAATTTATGCTCTAAATTGATGTGAACGTGTTGATTTGCAGAAATGACAGCTAAAGGGGCAATGCAAGGACATTACCGGTCAAAAAGGAGCGAAAAATCTGAAGAAGTTGAAGAAAGGCAATCCAAGTGATTGCCAAGACAACTCGGCGAGCCGCGGAGTGGCTCTTTAGCTCACCTAAGGTTCCAGCATGCCACCTCTAGGGGATAACCTACTTGGCGACAGAATTAGACATTCAGCAGACCGCCAAACAACTCAGCGAGCATGATCTTGATCGCCTAAAGTCACCGAACCATGTGGATTAAAAGCTAAGGAAAACTAGCGATGGATTGGAGCAAAGGGCAGATCGTCGACCTGGATGTCGAAGCGCGACTTACTTAGCCTAATGGTCCTGAAGGCCAAAAATTGGGAAACTATAAATTGAAATTTGAAAGGCAGGAAATGTAATCAATCTTCTAATCTAAGCATTGTAGAATTTAAATTGAGTTTTCGTGAGTTTTCTAGTGTAGACTTTGAAACTTTTGAAACTTGGTTTTGAGCAATGGCAATAGGGTTTTTGAATTAATTTGATTTGAAGCATTGTAGAGACTTCAAAACCATTACCTAGTTCATGGCTAATATAGTTGGTAATTATTTCTTTTTTTTTTAAAGATGTGTAGCTAAAACCCTAATTCTTCGGGTGTGATCATGTGATTATTGGCTTAATTAGCTTATGGGTATTGTTGTTTACTGATTTAAATGCTTAATTGAAGTGGGTTAATCGATAGTTGTGTATTAATCTATGAAATGTTGTTGCAAATGCAATTCTAAGTTAGTGTTCTGAGCTTGCTTGAGAAAGAGGTTTTATAACCAAGATTTTCGATTGATGATTGTAATTATTGGGTTGATGTGGGTTCATCTTGAGAGAGTGAATCCTTAACTCCATTCTACCTATCTAGCTCGAGAGAGTAAATAAATTAAGGTTTTGGGCTGTTTAAATTGTTAAGCTTGTCGAGGTTCGAGTGAACTCGCTTGAATCGTAATAGTTGTTTGAGAGAAAGCTATTACATCTATAGTCTAGCCTACCCACTAAAATTTAACAATCGTGAGTAAATTTTGATTACCCATATAACGAAATTAGCCTATAATCGATCACATCCTAAGTATTCCTCTCTATATTGTTGATTCCCATGTTTTCTTATTTGTTTAGTTAATAATTGACAAATCAAATCCCCCATCTGACATTTGTTGTCAACCCCTTCGATTTATCTAAATGTTTTTGACAATTTTTACTCCTACAACTGATTAGATTACATTTATAATTTCATAACTGAATTCGAACTTGTACCGATCCCTATGGGTTCGACTCCAACTCTTCGTTGTGTTTTATACTAGATAACAACCGCCTACACCTAGTTTTGGATGAGATGTAGTTGACCGTTCATCAGCCTAGCCCATACATCATGTCCAAAATTAAAACTAAGGAAGAAAACTAAAAAACTGAAAATCCGTCCTCAAAGCATGAGGACTCACCAAAGCTCGGAATCTCTCAAATCAACCTCTAGCCACCAAACTAAGAACCCTGACTGTTGGACCCTATATTTGTGGAAATGTAGGGAAGAGCATGCGTTAGTACAAACTATGTACCAAGTATGATAGCCATGCATAAAACATATAAAGTTATGTGAAAAATGAGACCTTCATAATAAGCAAGGACCAAGCTAAACATGAGATAAAGAGGTTAGACAACTTTAGTCATACCACATATTCAATGCACATAATCATCATCTTATCATACATGAGGTATTTCTTGAAGTACTCTTAATTCATCATTAGTCAAGACATGGGTGGTCGCCTCTAGTCTTACGCCCCTTGGAAAGGCATACCTAAGCCTCCAATCCAATCTAATCATCTAACATATCTTATCTTAACTATTAAGGTCATGGATAATTGCCTCTTCCCTTATTCTAAAGGTAACATGGGTAATCGCCTCTAGACCTTTCTCTATAGGATCCTGGGTAATCACCTATTGTTCTCTTACCTTAGGATCATTGGTAATCGCCTCTTGTCCTATTCTATAAGAATATGGGTAATCATCACTTATCCTTTTTCATTAGAGGTCATGGGTAATCGCCGCTTCCCTCTTTACTAGAATAGTCCCTTAACCTCGATTCATCTTAGGTGAGAAGACACTTCATCTAAGAATCTTCTAATGTGAGCAATCCTTTCACATTCATGAATTAAATGATCATATGGGAAAATCCCCACTACAACAATCAACATCAACAATCAATAGAGATCATATGTGCCTTACTCTCAAAGCATCCTTACATCAATAACATACATATATGTTTCGATCTCAAGCAATTCATATTAATCATAATTATACATGAATATACTTCAATCTCAACACAATCTATGTTATATCTTATCAATCTCGTAAGGACATGCTTCCATCCATAGTTCTCCTTTCATAGATTAAAACCCACTTAAATCAATTTCATCTTAAAACATGGGTTAAGCATGGGTACATGAAAATTCATCATGAAAGCATAGAATTAACTCAATTTATGCACAAGATATCATAATTCGATCAATTAAATCAATAATCAAGAGAACCCATAACATAGAAGAAAAACCCTAGCTCAATAAGGGATTTCTAACTTTGAAAATAGGAGAATTTGGGAACTCCATGAATGGAAGGAATCCATGGATGAAAACTATCATACCTTGATTCCAATTGCTTAACTTCAATGGTGTAATTTGATACTTGGCTTGCAAACCCTAGCTTGTACCATTCTTCTTCAAGCTTTCTAGAGAGAGAAATATTTGGGAGGAAGACTTGTTCTTCTTTTGTGAATTTAAGAGAATGATTTTCAATTGGGAAATTTTGGAGTTAAACCACTTATATAAGGGTTTTGGTGAAGGGTAAAACGATATAGTATTAGGATAGAATAATTAGGAAAAGACCCAAATTCCCCTAAAAATAATAATTGCCAACCAAGACGACGACCTGATTGATGGTCCGTAGGTCAAACCACAGACCGTCCTATTGGGGCATCGTTTGGATTAGAGTTTTGGTCCTGAGTCCTTGGATTGACGGACCTCATCCACAGACCGTGGTCCAATCAATGATTCGTTGATCCGGGTCATGGATCTTAACCTTTTGATCCTGAGTTTTCTCGACTGGGACTCACCTACGAATCTTATCTATGGATCGTGCATTGAACTACGGACCATCCCGGTGGACCGTTGAAAAAGTACTAAAATTTGACATTTTTGTAAGACTGATTTGGCCAACGACAGGCCTACCTATGGTTCGTGTGTCAAACGACGGGCCATCGGTGGCGTCCGTTGGTCTGGTACCTGATTTCTTAAAAGTTGACACTTTTACCCTTTTTGAATCCGAGGTGTTGCAGTTTTATTTATTTTTAAAGTGTATTTTAGTTCTATAAGCCCTTAGAAAGTCATCTAAATTACCCTAAACGTGTAGAAAAATCAATTTTCATAATCAAACCCTCTCATGCACTCCTAAATTTCTACGCTCAAGAACTTCAAGAAACGCTTAGGCTTGGGTTCATTTTCCAAGATTTTCCCTCAAGTTTCTTCAAGAAGATTATTCTTCCAGGTATGTAAGATTTCATAGTGTTGGGTTTGTTCGCCCTCACGCCAATCATGTAATTTCATTCATAAATTCGTTCTTGAAGTTGTTTGATTGAGTTTCTTGAGTTTTAACCCCATTCATTAGCTATAGAGGTTTTTTTGAGTACTTGAGGGGAAGATCTTGCAAATGAGTGGTATTTTTGATGGAAATTGAGTGATATTTCAATGAAATTGTGTTGGGTTTAAGATTTAAAGTGAGTTTCGAAGAGGAAGAAAAAAAGGCCAAATATACGTGTCTAGGTTTGCGTCACGAAGACGCTTGAAATTTCCAGCTTCAGTCAAATATCTTCTTTCCTCATCACGGAGATGCTACACAGTTTTTTATCTAGAAAGTCTTTTCACGAGCAAAAATTTAATTCCCTCTCTGCGTCGCGCCAGTGTTTCTTCAAATAACGTCTTCTCTCTCTTCTTATTACTAACTGCCTAAGCTTTCATTAATCATTGAACGATCCTATATCCTAATCATAGTTCTTAAATTACATTTCAAATTGAAGTAAAATTAAGATGAAATTTCAAAATAATCCTTTGAGTCAAACTGAGAATTCTATTGAAATCAACTATAGTTTTGAACTAAGGATTGAGGAAGTAAGTATGAGAATGAGAAGAGTTGTACCCAGGTGTTCCTATATTGTTATTGAGATCCTTGATTCGAGTCGTTTATGGCCATAGTTCTGCATGAACCTTATGAATTTAGTATTTCTTGAGATGAGTATTATTGTTGAGTTCCGAATTCTGAGTTCTTGAGTTCTGAGTATTGGGTTTCTTATATGGTTATTGAGATCCTTGAGTTGATTCTTTCAAGTCTATATTTCGGCATGAACCTTATTATGAGTTATAAGTCTTGAGAGTCTTTGCCAGTTGATCATTTTGTTTTAAAATTCAGTTTTGAGGAAAGTTTAAAGAGATAGTTTTGAGTAAAGTTTAAGGGAACTAAGCAGTCACAAATGTATCATTTTTACATTGAGAGAAGAGAAACTTTGATTTTGAAAAAGAGTCTATGAGTTCAAAGATATTTCAAAGAAGTTACCTCTTTTAAGAGGATTGTTAAAGCAATTATCTAAACCCAGAAAAAGAGTATGTGTTATACATTTGAGCATGAGTATATACATTATCAGGAGTAATATTGAGCAGCGATATGGGGATGAGTTGAGACAACTCACATTCCTCATAAACCATGTATGCCAACATGGGTACATGATCATACTTTTTAGATGAATCCTAAGTGCCTTCAGGTAGAGCTTAGTGGATCCACTTAGTTGAGGTTTTCTATACCGTTGCAAGGTATATGACAATTCTGGCAGTGTGGGCGAGACGTCGATCATCACGTAGCTTATTGTGATGGTTGTCGATTAGAGAATCTCCCAAATAAGAGTAAGGAATATGGAATTATATTTTAATAAACATTGAGTTAATTTGTACTGTGTTGAATTTATGGTGTTTTTACATACTTTCTTGAGTTATTATCTGTCATTTATAAAGCTTTAAACATGTAAATATCTTGTTACTGCTTTTGTAATGAGGTTAGTTGAGGTGAGTACTTTTCCAGTCTTATTAGTTCTGTTATCTATGTTTTCAGTTCTATTTGCCTACTCGTATGTTCAACGTACTGATGTCATTCGACCTGCATCCTTTTATGATGCAGATACAGGTGTTTAGGACTATCAACAGGCGCTTCGTTGAGACCACTCTACACTTTAGTTATCTTTTGGTGAGCCTCCTTCTATTCTCGAGGACTTCACATTTACTTTTAGTTTAGTAGTTTCGAGATGCCGTGGGTCTTGTCCCAATATATAATAGAGACTTCATAGATAGATAGAGTTGAGGAGTCTTTAAGTATTTTCTTTTTCTGAGATGTTTTACAAACTATAAGTATTTTTATTGAGTATTGTTCGGACTTTATGAATTGAGTATTTGAGATTAACAGATTTAATTCAGTTTTAAGCTTATTTTGTATAAGTTAGTTATCCACTTGTAGTCAGTCATGATGAGGGTTTGCTTGGGGACCAACAATGATTCTCGAGTGCCGGCCACGTCCAGGGCGTAGGCTTGGGTCGTGACATAAATCCTCTCTGATGTCTCTTAAGCAAACAAAGGTTCTCTTAAGCGAACCTGCATAAAATGGGACCATCGCGGTCACGAACAAAGCTTCACTTTCTCAAAGGTAACAAAAGAGAACAAACCTTTGCAAAAGTGAGGGTTTGACCATAGGGCCCCTTCACGAATGCGAGTAGGTCTTCGGCAACAAGACCCTCGTGAAACCAAAGACCTTACGCGAATGAGAGGTCTGCAGTCATCAAAACATAACCAACTCTCAAAATATCTGAAGGACCGACCCTTGGAATTTGTTTGGAACTCTGTACACACAAACCATCTATGCAACCTGACTAAACTCGACGTTCCAGAATCAATGGAACCATCGAAACACAAATCTGAGGTCTCCTTTACCTGAAACTCGTTGGAGTCACAAGAAGTGAACATAACACACAAAAAGGCTAAATCAAGCTCGGAACCTTTGAAAATTCAAACAAGACCTCGTTTAGGCCTAAAATCATTCTTCAAAGCCAATGGAACTCTCGAAATACCGATCAGAGCATGTAAACCCCGAATGTTGACCAAAACCAACCCCTAAGGCAAAAATTTCACAAAGTTTCAACTTAGGACCTCAAATAC
Organism: Solanum tuberosum; assembly: GCF_000226075.1. NCBI lineage: Eukaryota > Viridiplantae > Streptophyta > Magnoliopsida > Solanales > Solanaceae > Solanum > Solanum tuberosum. The sequence goes on along the minus strand of NW_006239011.1, from coordinate 1,756,491 downwards.
TAAAAAAGACTCTGAACCTGAAACCGACACTCTCATTGACCAATTTTCTTTTTTCAAAACTGATAAAATTGATAGAATTCTATTCCGCAATTCGAAACTCTAAAAGATCTAGAAAACCACTTTTTAATAACTTTACCCTTTTGAAACAAAAAACTTTCAAAATTCACAACTTTTTACTCAAATCTCGAAACAAATTTTAAAATCCATTCAGAAATAACTCGGAGTCACTACCAGGAGGGGTACAATTGTATTTTTTATGAAAATTTCTAAAACTGACCTTTTCGGTTATTACATTATCCACCACTAAAAACAATGTATGTCCTCGAACATTAAGTAAAAAAAGTATCTGAAGACTCGAAAAACTGAGGATATCTGACAAGCTTCGACTCTATCTCCCAAGTCGTCTCACCAACTAAACGATGCTTCCATTGGATCTTCACTGAAACAATCTCCTTGGTCCCAAGCTTTCCGACATGCTTATATAAAATGATTATAGGTTCCTCCTCAGAGGAAAATTCTGGACCCAACACTAGGGGTGGTGTCAATGGGACAATTCGGTAGATTACTTTAAAAAAATTATACCATATCAATTTTTCAGTTATTTTTAAATACATAACCAAAATTAGATATTTTAAAACAATCCCAATCATATCAGTTTTTCTTCAATATCGATACGATTCAGTTAATTTTTTATATTTTTACTTTTAAAGTATCACCTCAAAACATACTATTATTAAATTTCTTTCGCAAGTATATTCTTGAAGAAGCACTTCAATTCTTCACCAAGATGTCGAGAATGTAAAACCTACAATATTGCTTGATCTTAAATATTTAATAAGAGTTCTTGCAAAGGTTTTATAGCATTGTTTGTTGGTGTATCTATTATAGTATCTAGAAATTAGATTGTAATTGTATTTGAAAAATGTGATAAAATATATTTATATATGAAATTTAAAATATTATTAATGTATAAAATATATTTATATACATGTGAGGTTATCTAGTTCAGTTCAAATTTTTTTTTGGTTTTTTTATAAATTAAAAGGACTATCCCAATTGTTAGGGATGGTTATGCAGTCAAATAAAAGTCCAGGATATTGAAAAATAGTATAAATTGGTTTAGTACAATTAGGTTCGGTTGGTTTTTCATATTCTTTTGAAACCCCTATCCAACACAACCGAATCAAGCGAAAGCACATCTGACTCATTAGGCACATACTTTTGAAGTATAGAAACATGAAACATAGGATGCACAACTGACTAGCTAGGTGGAAAAGCCAACTTATAGGCCACCTTCCCTACTCAGCTCAAAATCTCAAAAGGGCCAATGGATCTAGGGCTAAGATTGCCTTTCTTACTGAACCTTATCATACCCTTCATAGGTGACACTCAGAGCCAAACATGATCCCCATCTATAAAAACTAGGCTCGAACTCGTCGGTTTGAATAACTCTTCTATCGACTTTGGGCTATCAACAGTCTACCCTGGATCATATGAACCGGCTCCATGACATCTCTAAGAAAGCCTATATCTAAAGATTCCATCTCAGTAGAATCAAAGCAACCGATTAGAGATTTACATTGTTTTCCATACAACATCTCAAACGGAGCAATTTGAATACCAAAGTCATAACTATTGTTGTAGGCAAACTCTGGTAATGACAAGTGTTCATCCCACCGAGTACCAAAATTAATTAAACATGCTCAGAGCATGTCTTCCAATACCTGAATCATCAACTCAGACTGACCAGGGTGAAAAGCTATACTCATGTCTAACTGAGTACCAAAACAATGTTGTAAGGCCCTCCAAAAGTAAGAAGTGAAAAATGAACCTCGATCAGAGATGATGGAAATGAGGACTCTTTGTACTAGAGTAATCTGACTGATATAAAGTTGGGCCAATTTCTCTGCCGTACACTTCACCCCAATTGAGATGAAATGGGTGGTCTTGTTCAACTTATCAACAACCACCCAAATGGAGCCGTAACCACCCATAGTGGTAGGAAAACCCAGTACAAAGTCCAAAGTGATCCGATCCCACTTCCAAATAGGAATAAGCATCTTCTAAGATATACCAGGCCACTGATGCTCACACTTGACCTGTTGGAAATTCAAGCATCTAGAAACAAAATCTGCAATATCCCTCTTCATGCCACAACCAGTAATGGTGGCTCAGATCATGATACATATTTACTGCTACTGGATGAATGGAATATCGAGAATAGTGGGCCTTCTCAAGAATCAGTCTAACTAACTCGCCCACCTTGGGCATACAAATCCTGCCTTAAATACTCAAGACATCATTAGAATTAAGCACAACCTCCTTGGCTTCCTCTCTCATCACATTGTCTCAAATAAGACACAACTCTCATCATCGAACTGGTGCTTAGAGATCTGGTCAACTAAGGAAGAATGGGCCTCTATGAAAGCAATCAAACAACAACTACTCTTCTAAGAAATCTGCAGTTAGACAAAGCTTTTGGCTAACCTTTGAACATCCCTAGCTAATGGTCTCTCCTCAACACTGATAGCGACAATAGTCCATACTAGAAGTCTTCATATTCAAGGCACCCACCCCAACATTAGCCTTTCCTAGATGTTACAAGATTGTGATATCATAGTCCTTCAGTAGCTCAAGCTATCTTCACTGCCTCACGTTTCGATCCCTCTTATTGAAAATGTACTCAAGACTCTGATGATTTGGAAGAACTCACAATGTACCCCATACAGATAATGTCACTATAGATTAAGCACAAATACTACTCCTGCAAACTGTAGATCATGAGTAGGGTAGTTTTTCTCATGTGTCTTTAACTATCTAGAAGCATAGGCGATAATTTTCCCCTTTTACATCAGAACACCACCCAACCCGACTCCAGAAGCATCAAAGTATATGGTAAATTCCACACCCTCCTCGGGTAGAGTCAACACAAGAGCCAAATTCAAAAAGGTCTTGAGCTTTTGAAAGATGTCCTCACACTCATCAGACCACTGGAAGGTCACACTCCGTCTAGTAAATTTGTTCAAAAAAGATAAAATAAAGGAGAAACTCTAAACAAACTGCTTGTAATAACTTGCCATCCCCATAAACTTTGAATCCCAATAACCCAAGTAGGCCTGGTCTAACCTTTAACTGCCTCAATCTTCAACGGATCCACCCAAATACCCTCTTTGGACACCACGTGTCCTAGAAATGCAAAAGAATCAAGCCAAAACTCGCACTTTGACAACTTGGCATACAATTTCTCTTCCATCAATCTTTGGAGTACAATCCTCAAACGTCGGTCATGGTCCTCCTCAGTTTTGGAGTACACCAAGATGTTATCAATGAAGACTATCACAAAAGAATCCAAATACTTTTGAAATACCTCAGTCATTTATTCCATGAATGTTGCAGGGGCGTTAGTCAAATTGAAGGACATAACAAAAAATACATAGTGTCCATAACGAGTCCTAAACTTTGTCTTAGGGTTATCTGATGCCCTAATATTCATCGAATGATAGCCGACCTCAAATCAATCTTAGAAAAAAAAGATGCTACCTAAAGTTGATCAAATAAGTCATAAATACGAGGAAGATGATTATTGTTCTTCACTATCACGTTGTTCAACTGACGGTAGTATATACACATCCTCATGGTTCCATCGTTATTTTTCACTAAAAAGACAGGGGAACCTATGGAGACACACTGGGGTGAATAAAAGCCTAACTCAACAAGTCCTGCGCAACTGATCTTTCAACTCAGCTAGAGCCATATGGTTATGAGAAATAGAGATAGGTTTGGTGCCCATCTCTAAGACAATATGAAAATCAATGTCGCTGTCCGGAGGACAACCTGGAAGATCAATAGAAAAATATTTTAAAACTCTCGAACTACGAGAGCAGAATCCATTAGAGGTAGCTCTACACTAGTATCTCAAATAAAGGCAAAATATGACAAACTCCCTCTATCAACCAACCTTCAATCTTGAATGAATGAGATAACTTTGCTAGGGTAAAAACTACTAGCACCAATCCACTAAACTCTCGGGACACTCGACATCACTAAGGTCATAGTCTTTGCATAACAGTCAAGAATAACATGATGCAGGGAGAGCCAGTCCATACCCAAAATAATATCAAAGTTTACCATCCCTAGAATGATCAAGTCTACCGAAGTATCATATCGAGCCAAAGAAACAAGACATGGTCGATACATTCGATCCACCACTAAGGACTCACCCACTAGTGTAGAAACATAAATAGACATAAGTTTTCTATCCAACATTATATCAAATCCAACAACAAATTAGGTCGACACCTAAGAGAAACTGGACCCCAGATCAAACAATATAGACGTAAGTCGTGGAAAAATGGGACAATGACTCTAATTACACCATCATTTATCTCAACATTGGCTAGTACCCTGATCTCCGCTTTGTTAAGTTGTAGTACCCTTACCAGAAGCCCTACATCCTCGATCAAACTGACCCCTACCTCGACCCCTGGCCAGGGCGCTGAATATCTAGCTGGTGCAACTGAATATGTATGTTGGGGTCTTGATTATGTCTATACTCAACCCCGAAGGGGTCTCATACAAGCCCTTAGCATAATCATAAACAAAACTAATAGAAATGATGCAGAATTTAAAACTTTTACAATCAAAGCCTTTTCATTAATACCAAAAATAGGAGTCTAAACGTTATCTCAATGAACCATCTACTACAATAGAATATTAATAAGGTCATAGCTCTTTTACAATAAAGTCTCTCAGTGGAACATACGAAAGGAAACTAGATAGAATAACTCTTGTCCTCGAACCATGAGGACTTACCAAGGCAAGGAGAGAATCAATCCAAGCCTTCAACCAAAGAGAAGCAACCTCAACGACCGGGACCTACTCTTATAGAAAAAGGTAGAGAATATGGGTTAGCACAAAAATGTACCAATTATGAAAGCCATGCATAAAAATCCTTGAAACATGCTTTAAAGGTACACTTAGTTCAAACCATGCATTTATCAAGTTTAAAAGCCATCATGCACATTTGTGAAGAAACATGTCACACCATATCATAAGCAACCCAAAGCTATATTTGTGCAATGCATAGGTAAGATCCCATAATCCTACCTAATACTAACTACCACTTTTAGGTCACCAACATCATACATATCATACCTTGAACTTATCATTTGCCAACATTCATAGACAAGGAAATATTCATATTCATAACTTATAGAAAGTAAAGTCACTCTTGACAACAATTCATACCACACATGAATAATTCATAAGTCTTCATAGCATAAGAGAACCTCAGCACGACCACTCTTAAAGCCTACTTGTGCAATGCATAAATGGAGTCCCATACCCCCACTCATACTAAATAGTAACCCTTAAGAAGTCATAGTTATAGTTCATGTTCTTGTCATAATTCATATTCTTTTCATATAGGGAAATATAGCCTTAACCGACATAGACCATGTAAGCTACATGGAATCCGATGTCTTACCCCCACACTGAAAATATGTGTCTTACTTGCCTAAGGAAGAACTAACATATTATATTTTAGGCGGATCCACTAGCTAAAGACCTATGTGGGTACATAGTTGTGGGATAAGAAGATTGCTACTAGAAACCCAAACTTTCTAATGTAAAAGGTTTCCATCTCCTAAGATAACTTACTTTGGGAAGCCAGACTTTCTAACGTAAAAGCTTCCATCTCATATTCTTATCCACTCGGTGCTAAGCATAATTCCCTTTAAAATTCATATTAAGTCTTTACTTAAGTTCATGTTCATGAAAGAATGGAATAGGCACACAAACCAACATGGTATCATAATAGCTCATAGATTCATTAGGTGAGAATGTCCTTTCAACCTTAGAATCATCAATATGTGAGTAAAGCTTTCGCATCATATTCATAGTGTGTTCATGAAAATAGCCTTTCATTAAACACAACAATACTATCATAGTCATTGACATTTCATACATAGTCATGTGTAAGGGTATAAGGAGAATGATCTTACAACAGTACCACAATTACACAATAATCATAGGATCTTCACTTTCTAAGTGAATCATAAGCTCATACACAATTCTCATCAACATGTACAATCCTTTATAATTTGCCCTTCAAGGCTATAAATCAAACTGAACCCAAACATCTAGAATTTCTACATTAGATATGGGAATATAATGATTCAATAAATCAATAAATATAAACATAATTAATTGACATACTTCTATACTCAATCAACCCACATCATGAATTCACAATTTAACAATATGTGGGATTCATGGGTTCTTGGGGAGATTTATCATAAATCACCAATTAATAATCAATTCAAGCATAATCCACCATAACCAACCATAAACAACCATAAATAAATAGTTGAAAATGTTTTGAAAGAGAACCCATGACATAGATTGAAACCGTAGGTTTTTGGGGGAAATTGAAAGCTTGAAATCAAGTTTTGAAGGGACTCTATGGGTGAAAGATACCCATATATGAAAAGCCACCATACCTTGATTAAGAATCTCCAAGAAATTTGAGGAAGAACTCTTGATTTTGCCAAACCCTAGCTCCAATTTCTACATTTCTTCTTCTTGAGTTTTAGAGAGAGAAATATTGTGAGGAAGAGAACTTTTGGTTTGATTTGGGTGTTTGAGTGTAATGACTTATTTTTGGTGAATTTGGACTTAAAACAACTTATATAGTACCCCTAAAATACCCAAAATGACTAATGTTTGCGTAATCAGGACACAACTTCCGATGCAAGTGTCTACGATCGTACAATAGTTTAGTAACCCAACCAAGGGTTGGGATCGTCCCAAAATAGTGGTTTTGAGAATTTATAGAAAAATAAAATTTCGTTTTAACTAGTCGTAGCTAAAAACATTAACGAGTAAAAACATTGTAAATTAAAGGGGGACACAAACGTGTCAATTAACAATGGGGGGTTTTTGTCACTAGTAAGTAAAAAAAATAGTAGAATCAACAAGGGTTTCTAAGCAATGAGAGGGGATCCTTGGGATGTGATGGGAATACGGGTTAAGCCAGATTATTGGGTACTTGCTTTCGATAGAAGATTCATAGAGTAATTGTGACTATGCTAAGCTTTAAGGGGGATAAACTCTCTCTCGAGCAACTTACCTCGTTTCAAAAGTGTTCCTCTCGGACACCCACTTGCCGCATGAAGACCAGCCTACGCCTTAACCCACTCACTCTCTCGAGCTGAGTGTGTGGACATGGGACTAGGGTTCACTCTCTCGAACTGAACCAAATTAATCCACAACCACTAAACAAAATCACAATTAAACTACGATTAAACTATCAGCAAGCAAGACCCAACAATTATCTTAACCCATATTCGCTAAATCACACCCCAAGAATTGGGGTCTTTAGCCACACATCAAGAGAAAGAAATTTATACCTAAATGAGCTTGCATTCAAATGGGTATGAAGATTTAAGTCTTGTTACAGGCCAAGAATGAAGAATCCAAGAGACCCAAGTCCAAATCCTTGGAGTTGAAACCTTCTTTTTCTTCAAGTCTTCAAAACCTTCTCAAACTTAGAGCAAAAAAATCAAAAACTACTATTCTATATGAAAACTATTATAATTGTTCGACACTTAAAAATACAACTCTAACTAGTATTTATATCTTTCACAGATTTGTGCTGCAGTGGATCATTCGGCGTCGTTAGTCGGAATCACCAATCTACTCGGCGATTTCCCCTTTGGTATAGTTCATCACCGTCTTGTACCAGCCTTCAACATCGTCGTGCTCTGGGTGATTGGGCGACATGGTACTGCTTCGCAGAACAGCTCAGCGATGCACCGACTACTCCCTTTTTCCGCCGACTTGATCCTTTCCTTCAGGGCTCAGCACACTAGAACAGAAGGCGAATTAAGACCCTTCGGCGACTAGCCAAGTGAACTCGGCGATCCTCAGGCCTTCTTTTCTTCGTTCTTTTCAGCCTTTTAATTCTTTTTGCGATGTAGTGTCCATGCCTTCCTTTAAACATCAAATACCTGAAAATTAAGGGTTTTCATCAGATATTGAGATAAAATAAGCATTTGAGGACACAATTTCTATCAAAATATAGCCCTAAATGAGTACAATTTGTTGACTCATCAACACCCCAAACTTAAACTTTTGCTTGTCCTCAAGCAAACTCAAGTTCAACCGTTCAAAAAGGGTGTCTCAAACAGTGCTAGACAAGACTCAATCATGAATGCACACAACAAGACTCAATTTACTTATGCAAAGATCAAATGTGCACTCAAAGATTCAAGTTGTGACTCACCAATATCAACGAATCTCATTCTCACAATACTTGCTTCAAATGCAAGTTCAAGCTCAACTATAGTGTTCAAATGCTCTCACACAAAGAATGATTCCATATTCACACAAAAGGTTTCTCGGTTTAAAGCTTTGGAATCAGATGCAACACTTACACTCACAAAGAAGAACATAATGCATAATTTCACCCATAGGTTTGTTCGTATTTTCCAATCAACATTTGTTTCAGCTCACTCAAGATAAAAGAGGTCTTTTGAAGGCTTGTAATAGGGCTGAGTGCAAAGGTATGGTCATTTAGGCTCAGTGACTTTCATCCTCATGAGATGTGGTGCTTACAACACTTACTTCCCTTTCCCTTCATCATTTTCTTTAGTGCTCATGAGTCATCCTATTATTCCCTTCCCATGAATTGTTAGGAAACCCCATTTCTTTTGTACTTTATTCCACAATTTTCTTTTTCATTCTTTTTCTTTTTCTTTTCTGTCTTTTCTTTTCTTTTTATTTATATGGAGGGGTTCCATTTGTCTCAAAATCATGGGTAAGAGGGACTTTCTTTCACTTCTTGATTTGCCTACTCTTTTCACCACACCCCCAACTTAGGCTTTTGGCCTAAGTTTGCTATCCAAACTAACCACAACTTCATGAGGATTATGGGTGATGGATTAAGAAAGGTCTAGTTTTCATCAAGTTTGTTCCAAAGAAAGGTAAGGCTCAAGGGGTGTTCAAGAGAGAATCATACACTCACAAGGTAGATCACAAAAGAGGTATATGTCAAATTGGTTCACACTCTTCGAAGTTTCCTAAGCATATCAAGAGATAGAATCACTTAGTTGGCTGGACCAATGGGGAAAATTCTAGGATCTATCATGCATAGTTCACATGTAAGCTCATCACACTAGGCATTGACACTATAAGTCAAACAAGATTCCACACTTTCGCTAATGTACAATGATCATCATAAGAAAATCAATTTGATATCATGCTAGTCATAACGAGATGCAAAGAGTTCACATATTGTCTATGCAACTTCATTTGGCCTCATCGTAGCCGTACATTGATGTTCGTCTGATTGAGAGCACTATTCAAGTCATCGGTATTGATCAGAACCGAGACTCAAATTTTAGCAAAAGAACAACCACATTCAAGAGCATATAACGGGTGGCGAAAGTCAAAATCATTTTGCAATTAAAAGGAAAAGGAGCCATAAGCTAAATCATCCACAGAAAGCAGTATTTAACACAATAATAGCTCAAAGCCCAAATACATAAGCAAAAACACGAGTCACAAATAGCACACAAAAGGTGGGCCTCACCCAACCACAGAATAAAATACATAGAATTTAGAATAAAGAAAGACAGAGAGGGAGGTAAATAGGGGATCCTATCTAAGCAGTCGCTCCATCTGTCTGGGTATCAGTGCCAGAGTGACCTCCTAAAGGACCACCTTTATTGGATCCAACAGCAGGAGCCTTTACCAAGGAAGCCTGTACAACAACATCTATCATGATTTCGTCAATCTCAGATCTATCGTCCGCTGCAGCTTTCTCAGTTTCCTCAAGCATCTCCTCATCAATTTCATCTTCTAACTCAGGATCATTTATCTGATTCGCTCTATCCTCATGTCATGTGGTAGTCTGAGGCATTTCGGGCACATCTGGAATTTCCATTGTTCCAAAGATCATAGACATATTTGTGGACTTTAGGTAGTCCATATATTTCTTCAGTTCTGCGATGGTGGCCTTTAAGACTGTTACCTGCTCTGTGGCTCCTTGGTTGTGCTCACACGCCGCTATCCTGGATGCTAAGGCATCAATGGTAGTACTCAGAGGTGTCCCAACATCAGTTAAGGAAACTTGGATCATGCCTTGAACAGAGGCTTCTAGACTAGTAGCCCGACAATCAGTAGAAAGGGCCAACTGTCCTATACGGAGTAGGGAAGCCTTGGTGAGTGGAAGCTGGGGAACAACAACAACAGTAGTGGGTCTTGGTGGCCGTGCGGCCGCAGAAGAACTGGAGTATCAGTGGCAATGGATATACCTTAAGTCCCTGGGACCAGAGTAGGCAAAGTTGCCTCTGCAAGCGATGATTCTGTGTTCACTAACTCCACCAATGCTGCCTTTTTCCTTTATACTTGATCTTTAAGTTACTCTGCTTCGATCCTCAGGATATCTTTAGAGGCTGTGGGCATCACTTCCATATCCTTCTTGGCATCTCGAGGCACTCGAGCTCGTTTGCATAATTCTGTAATCAAGACTGGGAATGGAAGTGAGGTTTGGCTCTGTCTTGCACGCATGAGTAGTTTTGAAGCAATGATTGTACCCAAGTTTATCTGAGTCTCCTCTATGACGCAACCCAGGCAAGCTACCTTAGCAAGGCGAATGATCAACTCATTTTGGGATGGCATCATTATGCTGCTGATAAAACTGAACCAGAACCTTGCAGCTATATTTAGGTATTTCATTTCAATCGAAACTGCTTCCGCTGACCACTTTGGAGTCTTATATGAAATTAGTGGGGCTAACCACTTTTTCATCTGATCCAGTTTCTTTGTTCTGATCATGTATTGGTAGTGATTCCTAATATTCGTGGACATGCCCAGGACTATGTTGATTTCCTCACTATCACACTTCACCCTCCTGCCTCTGACAACCACAAAATCAACTTCTTTGAAGGCTGTTGCTAGCTGCTTTTGCTGGGGTATTAGTGCACTGTATGCACTGTAGAACTCTCTTACCCAGTTTGGAATATAAGGGCCACGGGGTTTGGTGAAGATTTGGAACTTGTGGTATCTCAGACACTCCATTATCTCTAGGTGCTTGTCTATAACCACGTCTATGGACATACGCTTTTCCTCCAGAATTGTCCTCAGCCTCTTAGACTTTACTCAATTCATTGATTTAGGCGAAGGACCTTGTACTGGAGGTGCTGATATATTTGCGTGCTCTGGAACTAGAGGTGTAGTAGTGGTAGGCTGGGGAGTCTTGGCCCTGGAATGATCATTCATCTTCTTAATTCACCGCTCAGACCTCTGTGCTGTTAACATATCATCCTCATCGCACCTATTCCTTCAGATTGGTTGTGGTCATTTCTGTAATATCCATTACTGCCAGTGCTTGCATCTGATAATTCAAGGGTCTTGTGTTTTCTCTTGCCTTTTTCACTAGTTGTGGAAAGTTTAGCAACCTTGTTTCTGAATGCATCTGCATCCTCGTTGATTGTAATCCTTATTGCTTTACCTTGGAGTGTCCTACTTCTTCTTGCAACTTTAGTTCTAGCCATTTCTGTAAAGAATTTGGAAGAAGTTATAACAACTAAATCAAATTCAGAGGGGTTCAATTCCAGAAAAACTCGCTGAATAGACCGGCGAGTCACTAAGTTGCTTTGGCGAGCAAGATTTTACCGCCGAAGGATATAGTGCAAAAAGGTTTAGGGGTGCAGACAAAAATGACGACCATGGAGACTTTCGGTGAGTCGCTGAATACTTTTGGCGATCAAATATTTCTAGCCGAAAGTTATAGAGCCCTTATCATAAGTAGCATGAAATTGAAAGCGAGATGGGGTCATATGGCGAACCGCCAAGTGATTCGGTGAACTAGCCATAGCACGCCGAATAGTCTAAATTTATTAGAAAGGCAAATCACACGACATAGGATAAAATTACCTGCAATGAGAGTATAAATATCACAATTAAATGCAGGGTTTGGAGAACCAGCCTTTTACGCAGATTAAGTCAAGTTTGTGATGCTAGGCAGCAGGTTAGTACAGATCCAAGCACCACTAAAGCAGCTAGAACATTTATGAGGTGCAAGATTTTTGAAAATACTAAGTACGTGCGATTTTGCGAAAATCGAGAGTGAGAGAGTATAAAAGAGAAAGGTTGAAAGTCAAGACCCGTGGCTTTATAAAAACCATCTATATCTCACCCATTCGGTGACATTAGTTGAATTTGATCCGCCACTTCGGCAATCCACCGAGTGTTTATCTACCTCACCGAGTTTTACAAGACTTTTAGTCAAAGTAAGGATCCAAACGACGGTTTTTGTCGGGGTCGCCGATCTAGTCGACGACTCGCCAATTGAACTTGTGTAATTCAACTTTTCATGCCCAATCCTACAAAATCAAAACACCTTTATTTCAAAAATAAAATAATCAAAGCAGTTAAGGGTTTTGGGTTGCCGCCCAAACAGCGCCTTAGTTAACATCGTGGCACGATGCGGGTTAACTCCTAAACTTCACTTTTGGGGCTAGCCAAAACATCATTTCGCAGCCCCCTACTTCGTGCCTGCTGGAGATGAGGCATCACATGACCCTAGAGAGTTTCAATTAGCTGGATAGATCTAGAGTGAGAACCGCTCATCTGATTTAGCACTTCTACATTTCCTCTAATCTCCTCTAACACTCTATCTTGATCATTTAGCTTTTGGAGAATGGTTAATAACATATCCTTGATACGTCTATTTTCAATGTCCATATATCTTCCCTGCTCTGTAGGTGGTGTGCATTTGCTCTTCTCTTTGGACATCAACTCCAGTTCCTCGACCTTTTGGGTCAAGTTATCCATCTGACCCAGCAAAATGATCAATTGCTGGTCCCTCTCCGTATCCTGGTTGGTTTTAGCCAAAGGGTCAAGGAATTTGGCTGCGGTCTCATAGAAGTATCTCTCAAGGACACCTGGGATAAGGCGGTCAATTAATCCTCTGTTGTCGGGATTCAGACTCTTATAGAAGCATTCCAGTAGAACTAGATCAGGGATCTCATGAATTGAGCATTGTGTCAATAGTGTTTTAAACCTCAACCATGACTCATGAGAAAGTTCTCCTTCTAGACGCTTGAAGGTCAAGATGTAATCCCTGAACCTCATCGCTTCTACTGGGAGGTGCTCCATTGGTTCACCATCTCCATCATGTATACTCATTATCCTGTCTCAGCACACAAACAAGCTAGACAAAACTAAGAGTTCAGTAAGTAAACTACAACTAAGAAGAAAAAAAAATCTACTAATCTAAAAATTCTCAAATAACACCAATCCCCGGCAGTGGGGCCATTTTGATGTTTGCGTAATCAAGATACACCTTCCGATACAAGTGTCTACGATCGTACAATAGTTTAGTAACCCAACCAAGGGTTGGGATAGTCCCAAGAGAGTGCTTTTGAGAATTTATATAAAACTAAAATTTCATTCTAACTAGTCGTAGCTAAATACATTAACGAGTAAAAACATTGTAAATTAAAGGGGACACAAACGTGTCAATTAACAATGGATGGGTTGTCACTAGTAAGTAAAAAAAATAGCAGAATCAACAAGGGTTTCTAAGCAATGAGAGGGGATCCTTGGGATGTGACGGGAATATGGGTTAGGCTAGATTATTGGGTAGATCCTTTCGATAGAAGATTCATAGAGTAATTGTGACTAGGATAAGCTTTAAGGGGGATAAGTTCTCTCTCGAACAACTTACCTCATTTCAAATGCGTTCCTCTCGAACACCCACTTGCCGCATAAAGACCAGCCTACGCCTTAACCCACTCACACTCTCGAGCTGAGTGTGTGGACATGGGACTAGGGTTCACTCTCTCGAGCTGAACCTTATGTCGACCCCACTCACACTGGCCATAAATCTAGTGGTCTTAGTTTTACGACCTCTCTGTCGAGCAAGCCGAAAATAAATAAATAAACTTGTATTTGCCACTTAAAATTTATTAAATTCATCCACAACCACTAAACGAAATCACAATTAAACTACGATTAAACTATCAACAAGCAACACCCAACAATTATCTTAACCCCATAATTCGCTAAATCACACCCCAAGAATTGGGGGTTTTAGCCACACATCAAGAGATATAAATTTATACCTAAATGAGCTTGCATTCAAATGGGTATGCAGATTTAAGTCTTGTTACAAGCCAAGAATGAAGAATCCAAGAGACCCAAGTTCAAATCCTTGGAGATGAAACCCTTTTTTTCTTGAAGTCTTCAAAACCCTCTCAAACTTAGAGAAAAATATCAAAAAGTACTATTCTCTATGAAAATTATAATAATTGTTCGACACTTAAATCTAGAACTCTAACTAGTATTTATAGCTTTCACAGATTTGTGTTGCAGCGGATCATTCGGCATCGTTAGTCAGAATCGCCGATCCACTTTGCAATTCACCCTTTGGTGCAGTTCATCGCTGTCTTGTACCAGCCTTCAGTATCGTCATGCTTTGGGTCATTGGGCGACATGGTACTACTTCACGAAACTGCTCGGCGATGCACCAAATGCTCCTTTTTTCCGTCGACTTGATCCTTTCCTTCAAGGCTTAGCACACTGGAAAGAAAGGCGAGTTAAGACCTTTTGATGACTCGCCAAGTGGACTCGGCGATCCTCAGGCCTTAATTTCTTCGTTCTTTTCAGCCCTTTCATTCCTTTTTGCGAAGTAGTGTCCATACTTTCTTTCAAACATCAAATACTTGAAACTTAAGGGTTTTAATCAAATATTGAGATAAAATAAGCATTTAAGGACACAATTTCTATCAAAATAGAGTCCTAAATGAGTGTAATTTGTGGACTCATAAAGGACCTCACTTTAATTGGACTAAAATATGAAATTACTTAATTGACCCTCAATAAGTGACCACGCCCATGCACCATGAGGGACCTTCATGAGTTGTGGGGAGGACCACTATTTGTGGTCCCCCTCGTGATGGTTGGATAGTAGAAAGGAGATTGGAGCATGAAGTTCACCAGCCGAAGGCAATCCCACAACGGGCTCTACGAGCAGTGGTTAACACCACGAGCCGTGGTCCCTCTCGTGGTCCTTGAGGCAGTAGCTAGGATACTTGTGCCACAAGCCCTCCTTGCCTAAGGCATTTTCATGAAGGGATCCACGAACCGTGGTCAAGACCATAGAATCGAAGATGGGTTTCTAAAGAATAAGAAGAGTTGAAGAATTGGTGAGTCTTCATAGCATCGAGGAGAAAACTTACCTTTCCTTTATGTCTTTTATTTTCATGTTGAGACTATTGTATGGGCTGTGTCCCAAGAGTTTATTCTAAAAGTTGTATTAGATGGTTTGAGACAAATTATAAAAAGACTTCCGCTTGTTTTTATGAAAATGACTTCGATTGTAAAAGTTTTGAATTTTCCAATATTTTTATATTATCTTATGTTATAATATGCTAAGGGAATGTATGAGACCCCTTCGGGGTCAAGTACGCCATGGTATGTCTAGGGGTACCCCTGGGTCATTACAAACTTGGTATCAGAGCACAAAGTTTAGAATGGTTCTAGGATTGTATCAAACCATGTCTAGTATGTTCTTGTTCATAAATGTGAAGCGCGCCACATTTATGAATAGGAGGCTATTGGATGTTTAGGAAATCTCACTTTTTTATTCTCTAAGTCGTGCCATAGAGTTTGGTATTAGTAGTCCCTTCTTCTAATCCGGGCACGTTAATTTTTAGGGTATGGCTAATACAAGGGCAAATGCTAGTAGAGAAGAGAAAGTCAATGTGCAGCAAGAGGTTCCTCCTCTAGTGGTCCGGATGAGAATGCTCAAAAGAAGAATAGGTTTTATGCTCTCAAATCTGGAGAAGATCAAGAGTTATCTCCTCATGTCCCTTCCGGTATGTGTTTTATGCATTTTCGAATTTCTTCTCTTTTGTGACTTGCTATGTTGCACTTTGAAGTTGCTTTTAGCATGATTGATTTTTAGAAGAGTTTGTGTAGGCTTACTGATTTCTTTACGTGCATGTTCATGAAAATGCTTAGGTCTTGTTAGAAATGACTTATGTGCATTGGTTTCCTCATGTTGTAATGCATTTGAGTAGAGTTTCATATAAACTTCATGAGATGAATTAATGAACATGCCGTAGTTTGGAGTTGAAAGATTTCCTACTTGAATAAATGCTTTTTGAGAGTAAATTGCATTTAGGCTCCATGAAGGAGTATTTAGCATGTTTTAGTTAGGAGATGTTAGTTCCTCCTTTAAAATGAGTAAAATATTGAATTTAATGCATTTTTGATTGGTAGATGTAGTTCCTACTCCCTTGTGTTGCATTGAATGTGCTTAGCTTGGAATTGAAGTTTTCTTCCTTGGTTGTGTGCATTTAGATGTAGTGCATGCATGATGGGCTGCTAGTTAGAGTTGTGACTTAAGAAGTGTTTAGAATCATCATTCGAGGACGAATGATCCCAAGGGGGAGATATTGTAACTCCCCAGAAACTAGTAAGTTGAACTAGAGAGTTCTTGAGCTTTTCGTAAGCGTTTTGGAGTGTTGTATGAGGATTAAGAAATATAAAATGATTCCCATACTCAGAATAGGGGTTAGGGGTTAGGTAATCATGGTACGACCTCCCAAGGACCACCAAAGGGGTCCTTGAGGAGGAACCTCAAAACTGCCCTAGAGCTGTCAAAATGGCAGCAACTCACGATTGCCACCTACTGTCCGTGAGTGGACCAATGCCCCATCTGTTGGGGTCGTTGTAACGACCCTAAAAACGAACTAG
>NW_006239011.1:1732374-1739621 GCF_000226075.1 Solanum tuberosum | reverse complement strand
TCTTCAGCAAAGGTCATGATGGGAAGGACACAGTAAAGTTTGCAAAGATATAGCATTCTTATGTGTTTCTTCGTAAGAATGTGATAGCATTCTTATCATTAGATTATATACTAAACTAATTAATATATGAATCATGTACTCAATTATAAGAAGTTATTCTTCAGAATAATTGACCTGTTTCTTTATGATTTATCTGTTCAAGGAATTCCTATATCTTATGGGTAAGAAGATCAATCTACTAAGGAGGATTGGTTTGGTCCTAAAGTTTGGGAGATTTCATTTGTATAGGTTTATGACTAATTAGGGAAACACATAGAAAGAGTTGAAAGTTTGAATTCCATTAGTTTTGTGACTATAGCAAGATAACATATCAATAGGTTTGTTAGCTTCTCCAAAACAATGATTGATGTTCAATTTCATGAACTTCAACTAACTTTGGAATTTCATGGATCTTATAGGCAATTCTCCCATTGCTTCCCAAGGTTCTTAGAGGTTGTTGACAATGTTTCTCATACCAGTCCATAACTTTTCGATAAGGACTTACGTGCATTTGACTTATTAGTTTGGAATAGGATTTAGGTTTTCTACTTTCATAAAGATTAGATTTTCTATTGTTGTAGTAAGACTCTCTTCCATTGAATTCTAAGGTTTTAGTCTCCCTTCAACGAGCTGAATTTATATACAAAATAGGTCGATCTAGGAATTCAAACAAAGGCAAGGGAAAGTTGAAGTCAATTGATTTAGATTTTCCTGTTCATCGTTCTGTGACTCGATCCTTCTCTAAAAATTATACAAATTTGGTATTAAAGCCTCACACAATGGGCTACGAGATCAATTCCAGGTTCCAGGAAGAACATGTTATTAGAGAAACATTAATGGACTCTAAATTTGGAGCGATGGAACAACGTCTTGGCGAAAGAATTGTCCAAATCATTCAATAGCAATTTTAATAAAAATTCAAGATAAAAAATTTTAAAAAAAATTATTGTACCTTGTGTTAAAGAGCTACTTTCTTTAGTAATGCTTAATTCAAAAAAGTTATCTAACAAATAATGATAAGGTGACACTCATTTACAAATGATTTCAAATTGAAATATTTTATGTCTAAAAGATAATTTTTAAGTATACTTCATTAAACATCAAAAAATAATTTATGATGATTTTTTACACTGTATTAAGAGGTGTTGACACCCAATTTTGACCCTCCGCAATATGGATTAATTTTCGAGCTTTTCTAATCTCAAACAATTTGAAATAATTAGCTTTTATAAAATTCAAAATAATTTTCGAGTTATTTTTAGGTGATTTTTTGTCATTTTTATAATTTAAAATAATATGTAGAGTTGTCAAAAAGAGTAAGCCCAACCCCACCCAGCCCAAGCCTCGCGGGCCAAGAAATTTGATGGATTAGGGCGGGCAGGCCCTTCATTTGGAAGGGCTTGAAAATGTTCAACCCAACCAACCCTAGAAGGGCCGCGAGTTGGGGTGGGCTATCCCTTCTTTTTTTCTTTTCAAACTTAAAATTCTATTACATCAAGAAAATAGGAAAATTTTCAATTTGAATATGGCAAACAATAGTGTTGTTTTCAATAACACTAACAATTTTTTTTGTGTGATTAGCATGTATCTAGGATACTAGATACGCGAAATACATATATCCGGTGTGATGCATCCCAGATACGCGAGCAAGATAAAAGAGTGGCGAGCGAGATGGCAAGGAGGCGAGGGCACGAAATTTGTCTTTGTATCCTAGATACATGCGAATCCACTTGGATAGAGTGTATCTACAACAAATTACATATAATTTTGAGTCTATTTATCCCGAGACACATGTATATGGACGCACCATAAGCTAATAAGATTCATAATATTACAATATAGCGTACGTCTAAGTAATTAACTCATACACTAATGAGATTTCTATAAGTTACCCTTAAATAAATAGTTTTGGCCCATGGGCCTACCCCATCCCGGCCCGATAAAGCCTCAATGGCCAATGACTTATATCATAAGGGCTTATAAGCGCTAGTTTTAAATGGGCTTGAAAAATCATATCCCAACCCTACCCCAAATAACGGATTGAGTTGAGTCGGCCGCATGGGCAAAGCCCATTTTGACGGATCTAATAATATATAGTATAACTTACATAAATCCCATAGTATAAAACCTAAATTACCTTTTATCCCTATTTTTTTTTCTAATTACACAAATTCCATGTTTTATAGACATTTTGGATATATAATTAAGGATCTGGATACATTATTGATGATACATTATGTATCAATTTATTGCACTTATTAAGGGAAAAAAAGCTGAAAATCAAATTAAGTGTCACGCCCCGAGCCTACATCCTGGGCGGGACTGGCACTCGAGAATCATTGCTAGCCCCAAGCGAACCCTTGGCCTGGCTTACTTACTCAGCGGAAGACTTAGACATAAGAAAGAGAATCCAAATACAAGATAACTCAACATGTCTCAAAACTAAACTCATAATGTTTTAAGAAAATAAACATTTAACTAGCCAAAGTGGCAACTCAAATCTGAACATAAGCCAATAACAAGATAATGACGAATGAAATAACATCTGACTGACTATCTATGAAGCCTCTAAAACAACTGAGATGGATGTCGGGACAACCCCACGATATCCTAATGAACTAATAATAATACTGAAAGCAATAAAAGGGATCCTCCAAAAAGCAAGGAGGCTCACCACAAGACTCTGAAAAGCTCAACTGGATCAACGGTGTGCTGGATGCCGATCCAAGTTACTTGTGTCTGCATCATAATAAATTGCAGGCCAAATGGCATGAGTACATTGAATGTACGAATATGCAAGGGGAATTCTAAAACAAGACATAAGCTTGAAAGGAACTGAAGAACTTACATAGCTCAACGCAACTCAACATAACTGAACTCATTTCAATATAAAACAGTTTAAAACAAGTGCAATATAAAGAAAAGTTGTTTAAAACATGATGTCAACTCTGTGTGTATGCAAAGATACATATGTCTCTGAAATATATGTAAAAATACAATAAATTGTGTATATAAGAATATAATTTCTTCTGTGGGAGTTTCTCTAACCGACAACCATCACGTAAGAGCTATTGTGATGACATAGTATTTTGCCTCACGCTGCCAGGGCCGTCTTATACCTTGTCGAGGGTATAGAACTTGAACTATTAAGTGGATCCACTAATCTATGCTAAAAAGCACTAAAGGAATCATCTAAAAGTATGACCCTTTTCTACCTATGATGACTACATGGTTTATAGGGGCTGTGAGTTGTCTGAACTCTCCCCCCATATCGGTGCTCAATACTACTCCCAAAATATGATACTAACTCTTATGTTTAAAAACATACTTCTTTTTGTGATTTAAGATAATTGCTCAAAAACTTAGCTCAAAGGCTATCTTGGAAATCCAAGTTTTCTCTCTTGCTTTATTTAGAAAGCGATTACTCTTTTCTGAAAACTAGTTCAAAGGCTCTTTGAAATTCTCATTTTCCGTTCTTATTTAAATGTGAAAACATTTTAAACTCTTTGGGAATACATAGTTCCCATACACTTCTTTGAAGAAATGAACTTCAAACTTTACTCTTTACTCTTTACTCAACTTGAACTTTAGGTCTTAAAACAAAGTTATAAATATTTGCAAAAGACTTCTTGAAAAGACTCTAAGAACTTCCTAGACTTGGCTCTTGACTTTTCTTGAATTTGAATTTATGTATTCAAGGTTATGATTCATGTTTCTAGATGATTTCTAGATGTTTAGAAGTCATTTAGAGTAGTTAGAATCAATGGAAAGTGTTAGTACACTTTAGAAGGACTTAAATAGGCTAAACAACGAAAAATTGGTGAAAACAATGATTTGGGCGCATCCCGGGCACGCTGCACCAGGCCTAACTTACTGGGGCTCCTTTCTGGCTCATTGTAGGCGCGCCGCCCCAACCACTCTAGCGCTATGGGGACGCAACACACCTGGCCCTCCCCAGGTGCATCTGACGAATTTTTCAACTCGTTTTCTGATCCTAAATCGTTTTAAATCAATTCCTTTTCTCAATACTTTCTTTGATTCAGATACCCAAAACATGTACACTAGAATCTAACTCGAAACAACTCTTAACATTGCTAAAACGTCTCAAGAAAACCCATCAATCACATGTAAGTTCAAGAATGAAAACAATTCAAGAACATAACTCAAGAACATCAAATTCTAAATCTTTTAGAACGAAAATCGCTGAATTAAACAGGCTTGGCGCGTGGGTGAATGGACCCAACACTATGTGATCTCACATACCTCGTAGGGATCACCACTTGACGAAATCCAGAAGCGATTCGTTACGAAGATGACGAAACTTAAACTTTCTTCTCCTTTCTCCTCTTTTCTCTTTCCTCCAAGCCCTAACGTAGATTTCCAACTTTTCTAAATTGACCAAATTCAGTTTTGACCCTTAATTAATTCACTAAAACAAATTAAATTAATTGGGTAAGGAAAAGACCAAACTACCCTTTCAAAATCCGGATTGGACTTTCCTTATTTGAACAGCCCAACTTCGAATGAGCATATATCACTCATACAAACTCGGAATCGCGCAAACTTGGCGGCGTTGGAAAGATTATTCCAAGATATTTTCTACGATGTCTAGAAACACACCTAACTGATCTTGATCTAGAAGTTATGGTCGTTTGAAGTTGACCAAAAATCCAACTTAACAAACTTAACAAATTTTCCAGATTTTATATTCTTTCCAAAAATGACTATTTCCACTTTTAACTTCTTTCTAGTTCTTTCTAGTTACGGGGTGCTACAATATCTCCCCCTTGGGAACATTAATCCTCGAATGAGCTTACTCTTAGTGGGCTAAAGGGTGTAACATCTAATATTCAGATCAAACACCCAACAAGCAATGCAAATACAACATGCAATCTCATAAGTTAAAGAGTACTAAGAAGAGAATTAGTACCTTGGTCTAGAATTTCTCCGAATTCAAAGCGATATGGATATATCTTCTTCATATCCTCCTTTGCTTCCCAAGTAACTTCCTCAACAAATTGATTCCTCCAAAGGACTTTGACTGATGCTACTTCATTAGTCCTCAACTTGCGAACTTGGCGATCTAGAATCTGAACCGGAATCTCCTCATAAGATAAGTTATCCTTGATGCTAATATCTTCAGTTCTTATGATCAATGAAGGATCACCCATGCACTTCTTCAACATGGAGATGTGAAAGACCAGATGAATCGCGGCTAACTCTTGTGGTAGCTCCAACTCATAAGCTACACTACCTATCCTTTTTGATATTCTATAAGGGCCAATATACCGGGGACTAAGCTTCCCCTTCTTACCAAATCTCATAACACCTTTCATGGGTGAAACTTTCAAATACACTCAATCATCTACTTCAAACTCTAACTCCATTCTCCTAACATCAGTGTAGGATTTCTGGCGACTCTGCGCTGTTTTCAACCCTTCTTGAATCACCTTCACCTTCTCCATAGCTTGATGAACTAAATCAGGTCCTATCAACCTTGCTTCACCAACTTCAAACCATCCAATATAAGATCTGCATCTCCGTCCATAAAGAGTTTCATAAGGAGTCATTTGGATGCTAGAGTGGTAACTATTGTTGTAAGCAAACTCAATAAGAGGTAGGTGATCATCCCAATTACCTTTTAAAAATCAATCACACAAGCCCTCAACATATCCTCTAAGGTCTGAATAGTGCGCTCTGCTTGACCATCTGTCTGAGGATGAAAAACAGCACTCAAGTTCACCTTTGAACCCAAACCTTTCTGGAATGACTTCCAAAACCGTGCAGTAAATTATGCACCTCTATCTGATATAATCGAAATAGGGACTCCATGAAGTCTCACTACCTCTTGAATATATAACCTGGCATAATCCTCTGTTGAATGAGTAGTCTTTACCGGTAAAAAGTGGACTGATTTAGTCATTTGATCTACAATCACCCAAATAGAATCGTGTTGCCTGCGAGACCTTGGAAAACCTGTGATGAAATCCATATTAATCATCTCCCACTTCCATTCCGGAAGTTCTATATTCTGAGCCATACTACCGGGCCTTTGGTGCTCTACTTTAACTTGTTAGCAATTCAGACACTTAGCAACAGACTCTGCAATGCCCTTTTTCTTACTACTCCACCAATAGACCTCACTCAAATCGCGATACATCTTTGTGGAACCAGGATGAATAAAATATCTGGAGCTATGAGCTTCCTCCATGATCCTCTCTTGGTGTCCATCTACCATTGGTACACATAATCTACCTTGATATCTTAATACGCCATCTCCCCCTTGTTCAAAAGCTAATATTTTTTGCTTATGAACATTTGCCTTCAATTCAAGAAAAATGGGGTCTTGCTTCTCTTTTACTTCTGACACTAATTATGATTCATCCCCATTCATCACCATCACTCCTCCTTCTGTGGAATCCATTAGTCGGACTCCCAAGCGTGCAAGTCTATGCACATCTTTCGCTAACTCTCTCTTTTCTTCCTCACAATGGGCGGTACTACCCATAGACAACCTGCTCAAGACATCAACAACAACATTAGCCTTACCTGGGTGGTAAAGAATACTCATGCCATAATCCTTGAGTAATTCTAACCACCTCATTTGTCTGAGATTAAGATCTCTCTAAGTAAACACTTACTGAAGGCTCTTGTGATCGGTGAACACATCTACATGCACACCATACAAATAATTATGCCATATCTTCAAAGTAAATACTACGGCAGCCAACTCTAAGTCATGTGTTGGGTAGTTTTTCTCATGAACTTTCAACTGTCTAGAGGCATAAACTATAACCTTGCCATTCTGCATTAATACACAACCCAAACCAACTCTAGACGCATCACAATAGACAACAAAGCCTTGCGTACCTTCTGGTAAGGTCAATACTAGGGCAGTAGTCAACCTCTTTTTCAATTCTTGAAAGTTTTTCTCACAAGCTTCAGACCATTGAAACTTCACTGTTTTCTGGGTTAACTTGGGTTAAAGGGGATGAAATAGATAAGAACCCCTCTACGAACCTTCTATAATAGCCGGCCAAACCCAAGAAACTCCTAATGTCAGTTGGAGATGTGGGTCTAAGCCAATTCTGCACTGCCTCAATTTTCTGAGTATCAACTTTAATTCCCTCTCCAGACACAATGTGGCCTAAGAATGCCGCAGACTCAAGATAAAACTCACACTTAGAGAACTTGGCATATAACTCCCT
>NW_006239011.1:1723392-1732266 GCF_000226075.1 Solanum tuberosum | reverse complement strand
GAAGGAGTTATGCCCATTTTCGTAAAACCTGTCCGGCAGAAAATGCAAATTCCAGTAAGCTCGGTTACTGTTCACCCGCGTGGTTACTGTTCATCCGCCCAAAATATTTTCTAAGTGTTGGACCATTTCTTCCAAATGACTTATATTATTTCCTAGATACCATAATCCAATTCCCATCCCTAAAAACATTTCCCTCTCTCAAAAACTCTCTCAAAACCCCATGGAAGCTCAAGGTGAAAGATGGAGCTAGGGTGGATGGGGGCTGCTGATTTCTTCTCTAATTTCGTTTGGTTCTTGAAGAATAAGGTATGGGGACTCTTCATCTTTGATTCCTTCTTCAATCAAAGAGTCAATCCAAAAGATTTCAAAAGTTGTTCAAAAACTCAAAATCCTAATTTTGATTCTAGCATGGGTTCTTGCATTAAATGTTTTTTTTTTATGATGATTTATGTTATTATTGATGGTTTTAAGAAAGGAAATTCCATGAACCCATGTCTTTGCAAATTTCCAAAAGTTGGCATATGAAGTGGGATTATTGTTTGTGATTGAATGATGATAGAATTATGCTTAAATGGAGTTGAATAGTTGATTTTTATTATTAGCTATGCTTATCTATTGTGAATTATTGGAGAGTTGAGGAATGATGATTGTGGCTTTGGAAAAGGGTAAGTTGGCCTAACTTCATTGTTAATGTAGAATTGATATAGAATTTTGATAGATTGATGTGTGATCCACTTATGGTGGAGGTGTCTACTTATGGAATGTATTATGATTGAGGCCATGAAGGGCATTATATGAGTGTTATTGTATTGTTATATTATTATATATGAATGAGGCTATATGTAAAGTCCTATATGAAGCTATATGTGAAGGTATGATGTGAATGAGTTTTATGTGAAGCTATATGTGAAGGTATGATGTGAATGAGTTTTATGTGAAGCTATATGTGAAGGAATGATGTGAATGAGTTTTATGTGAAGCTATATGTGAAGGAATGATGTGAATGAGTTTTATGTGAAGCTATATGTGAAGGAATGATGTGAATGAGTTTTATGTGAAGCTATATGTGAAGGAATGATGTGAATGAGTTTTATGTGAAGCTATATGTGAAGGAATGATGTGAATGAGTTTTATGTGAAGCTATATGTGAAGGAATGATGTGAATGAGTTTTATGTGAAGCTATATGTGAAGGAATGATGTGAATGAGTTTTATGTGAAGCTATATGTGAAGGAATGATGTGAATGAGTTTTATGTGAAGCTATATGTGAAGGAATGATGTGAATGAGTTTTATGTGAAGCTATATGTGAAGGAATGATGTGAATGAGTTTTATGTGAAGCTATATGTGAAGGAATGATGTGAATGAGTTTTATGTGAAGCTATATGTGAAGGAATGATGTGAATGAGTTTTATGTGAAGCTATATGTGAAGGAATGATGTGAATGAGTTTTATGTGAAGCTATATGTGAAGGAATGATGTGAATGAGTTTTATGTGAAGCTATATGTGAAGGAATGATGTGAATGAGTTTTATGTGAAGCTATATGTGAAGGAATGATGTGAATGAGTTTTATGTGAAGCTATATGTGAAGGAATGATGTGAATGAGTTTTATGTGAAGCTATATGTGAAGGAATGATGTGAATGAGTTTTATGTGAAGCTATATGTGAAGGTATGATGTGAATGAGTTTATGTGATCTTGTGATGATCCTATGTAAAGTGGATAGCATTGTGAGTTAAAGTATGATTTCTCATGATGTATATATGAAATGATGTTGGATTATGAAGTATCCTTAAATGAAAATGTTGTGACTTGGTTGGTAGACTAAAGTGTCCCTCCTTGTTACTTAAAGTCTTGAATGCATGAATGTGTGAAGTGGGCTAGAACTAAGAAATGGTGCCCTTTCTATAAATGCTAAAAGAGGAATTCTAGGCCAAGACTTGAATCGGCAAAACTAAGAAATGGTGCCCTTTCATAAGTCTAGCTTTCCTAAGTAAATGTAAAACCATGAAATCGGTAGACCTAATGGTGGTAGCCCTTCTCATGTGTGAAATGATGAACCTTGGATCGGTAGGCCTAAGGCACCCTTCTAGGGGGATTTAATGAGCTATCCTTATGAACCTTGATTGGCCATGACTAAGAAATGGGGCCTTTCTTGGGAAGAGGTACTATGAGTTGGTTGAACTAGAAAAGGAACCTTCTCTAAGTACATATGTGATTGAATACTCTATGGGAAACAAGGCTAGCACCGAGTGGATGTGGTTAGGAAGGTGGCCTAGTTGAGTATGAGATTAGGCACAATGAACTTCCTTGGACATCCCTTAACCATGTGCCTACATGGGTTGCTTACTAGTTCTACCTTTGGCAAGTAGAACAACCTCCACGGAGTAGGATAGACTCCGGATTCCATACCTAGCTAGTATGGTCTATGTCGGTTATGCCTATTCCCATCATGTGGGATGTGCACTCTAGTTATTGGATAGGTTCTACAACGTGTAGGTAGTAGTATGGGATGCTATCTACACATGGCACGAGTAGGCTTTGAAGATACTAAAGTGAGTTCCCTAAGTCTAACGACTATTATGTGAAAGTCCCCTTATGTGCTTGAATGTCTCCAAAAATGGTTTCTTAAAGAATGTTGGTCTATTGATGTTATGTTGTAAAGGAAATGTCCTTATCTAAGGTAATCTTGAGGAACACTTAAGTGTGCTTGAAGAGGTTGTATGGGCGGTCACTTCTTGTCTTACTCAAGTGTGTCTTAAGGTTATATTAGGTAGAGGTCCTATGGTAATGAAATGGCATGTGTTCCTTTAAAGTTAAGCATGGGTTGTATATGAATATATGTTGAGTATGTATACGGTTGGCTATGGTTTTATATGTGAACATTGACTTAGTATGTTATATTGTAATGGTAAATTTCCTTATCTATGGTAACCCTTAGGAATACTTAGGTGTATATGAAGAGATTGTATGGGCGGTCACTTCATGTTTCACTTAAGTGTGGCTTTGGGTAACTTGAGATAGAGGTCAAGAAATGATGAAAAGGCTTACTTGTATTTTTTTTCATGAAGTTTTACCAAATGGCATAAAAGCATGTTTCTCCAATAAACGTCCCTTTTAGCATGTTTTTTGCATGGCTTTCATACTTAGTACTTAATTGTGCTAACCCCTTTCTTTCCCTTTTTGAACTAAAGTGTAGGGATTTGGAGATGATGACATGTCATGGCTATTTGATAGGTTTCTAAGTGTTGAAGATGAAGACTTGGTGAGTCCTCATAGATTCGAGGACAATACCCAATATGTTCTTTTATGTCTTTTAGTATTGTTTAAGTTGTGTACGGGATTAGTCCCGAAATTTGTACTCTAAAGTATTAGATGGTTTTGAGACATCATGTATAAAGTCTAGAAAGTCTTCCGCTTGCTATTTTTAATTAAATGTCTTCTTTGTAAATAAAGTTTTTAATTCCTTATGGTTTTTAGTGTCTATGCGATGAATGAATGCTAAGAGTCTTGTATTAGACCTCTTCGAGGTCGAGTACGCCGGTTACGACTAGGGGGTGCTCTCGGGTCGTGACAAAGTGATAGACACACACTTTAGAAACTAACTTCATTGCCATAAGGTACGAAATAAAATGACCTTTAGGCACTGCTGAACTGCTTTCGCTCTCTAAGACTGGCTCATTTGGAAACTGAACCTTGACAACTCGAGTTCTACAATCAACTGAGGCATAAAAGGCATGAAGCCAGTCCATACCAAGAATGACATCAAAATCTACCATGTCTAACTCGATTAAATCGGCCATGGTACTCTTGTGATTGACGGAAACGAGACAATCACCATAGACTCTCTCTGCTAGAATAGACTCACCAACAGGTGTAGAAACACTGAATGTTTCACTAAGTTGCTCAGGAATAACATCAAAATTCATCGCAACATAAAGAGTTACAAAAGATAAACTCGCTCCTGGGTCTAGCAAAGCATAAACATTAGAGTTAAAGACTTGGATCATACCAGTGACAACATCTGGCAAATCCTCTTGCTTTTGGCGATTGGTGATAACATATTGGCGGTTTAATCCTCCGCCAGTACCTAAAGTAGCTCCTCTAGGTGCAGCTCTGTCTGGTGGAGTAGTTGAAGAAAACTGGGCTCTATTGCCCCATTATCATTACCCTTCTTGTTCTTTGGACACTCTCGCATGAAATGTCCATTCTGGCTACACTTGTAACAACCAATGGAGCCCTCACAACATGTACCTGAGTGGATCCTACCACACTTAGTGCAGGCATGAGGCTTACTACCCCCTTGCGCCACACTACCCTGGGAATAGGCAGACTTGGCTCTGAAATTCTAACTATTGTACTCACTTTTATTCTTAGGTGCAGGTGCACTAGCAGATGACGAAGCAGGTCCCTTCTGTTTCTGTTGGAAGGATGACCGGTTGGCAGTACTCTTCTGCTACCCAGACTCATTCCCTGTCTTAGCTCTCTTATTCTTAAAATCTTCTTTATCCCTTAGCTTCTCTTCCTCAACCTGCTGCACATATACCATTAACCTCAATATATCCATATCCCCAATTAGAATCGCTGCCCTGCCCTCTTTTCTCGATAGACTGGACAACCCAGCAACAAACAAGCTCATTCTACTCCTCATATCCGCAACTATATCCGGAGCATAACGGGATAGTTGGGTGAACTTCAACCCATACTCATGAACACTTAGCAACTCTTGCTTAAGGGTAGGGAACTCTCATACCTTAGCCTCTTTCAGTTCTCGGGGAAAGAAACGCCCTAAGAAGCCTCCTCAAAACAAGCCCTACTCGCAGGTGGTGCATCCTCAGCTCGATTCTTCTTCCATTGATTGAACAAAATCCTAACGACACCTTTCATTTGGTATGCAACGAATTTCACCCTCTTAGTATCAGCAACATGCATGACATCAAATACCTTTTGCAGCTCCTTAATAAAGTTCTCTGGATCCTCAGTAGTGTTTGAACTAGTGAAACTTGGAGGGTTCATCCTCAAGAACTCACAAATCCTCGAAGTGTCAGCCTCTTCTTGTCGAGCTCCTCTTTGTTGCCCAACCTGATTAGTCATAGCTTGACTTAGCATCCTAATTGCTTCCCTAAACTCAGCATTGGCAACTTCTCCTTGGGGTTGCACTTCAGGTGCATTGGGTACCCCTTACTCCTCAATATTACGCCTAGCAAGACGACCTCTGACAGCACTTCGTGGAGGCATGATTATATGAAAACACATGCAAGCACGAATTAGAAGGAAACTTTTTAGACATAAAACTCTAACGCACGAAATCAGTGTGAAAGAAGTGAGAAATTTTCCTAACTGTTGCAGCCTCCTAATTATAGATGTGGCGCGCTTCACACCGATAACTAGGACTCTACAGACACGGCTTCATAGACTTCCTAGGACTCTTGAACATTGGTCTTTGATACCAAGTTTGTCACGCCCTGAACCTACACCCTAGGAGGGAGTGGCACTCGAGAACCATTGCTGGCCCCAAGCGAACCCTTGGCCTGGCTTACTTACTCAGCGGAAGACTTAGACAAAAGAAAGAGAATCCAAATACAAGATAACTCAACATGTCTCAAAACTAAACTCATAATGTTTTAAGAAAATAAACATTTAACTTAGCCAAAGTGGCAACTCAAATCTAAACATAAGCCAATAACAAGATAATGACGAATGAACTAACATCTGACTGACTATCTATGAAGCCTCTAAAACAACTGAGATGGATGTCGGGACAACCCCACGGCATCCTAAAGAACTGATAATAATACTAAAAGAAATAAAAGGGATCCTCTGTAAAGCAAGGAGGCTAACCACAAGACTCTGAAAAATTCAACTATATCAACGGTGTGTTGAATGCCGATCCTAGTTACCTGTGTCTGCATCATAATAAGATGCAGGACAAATGACATTAGTTTATTGAATGTACGAGTATGCCAAGGGAATTCTAAAACAAGACATAAGCTTGAAATGAACTAAAGAACTTACCTGGATCAATTCAACTCAACATAACTGAACTCATTTCAATATAAAGCAATTTAAAACAAGTGCAATATAAAGAAAAGTTGTTTAAAACATGATGTCAACTCTGTTTATATGGAAAGATACATATAACTCTAAAATGTATGTAAAAATACAATAAACTTTGTATATAAGAATACAATTTCTTCTGTGGGAGTTTATCTAACTGACAACCATCATGTTAGAGCTATTGTGATGATACAACGTTTTGCTTCATGCTGCCAGGGCCGTCCTATACCTTGCCGAGGGTATAGAACTTGAATTACTAAGTGGATCCACTAGTCTATGCTAAAATGCACTAATGGAATTATCTAAAAGTATGACCCTTTTCTACCCATGATGGCTACATGGTTTATAGGGGCTGTGAGTTTTTTGAACTCTCCCCCATATCGGTGCTCAATACTACTACCCAAAATATGACACTTGCTCTTATGTTTAAAAACATACTTCTTTCTGTGATTTAAGATAATTTCTCAAAAACTTAGCTCAAAGGCTATCTTGGAAATCAATGTTTCCTCTCTTGCTTTATTTAGAAAGCGATTACTCTTTTCTGAAAACTAACTCAAGGCTCTTTGGAAATCTCAGTTTTCGTCCTTATTTAAATGTGAAAACATTTTTAAACTCTTTGGGAATACATAGTCCCCATATACTTGTTTGAAGAAATGAACTTCAAACTTTACTCTTTTACTCAACTTGAACTTTTAAGTCTTGAAACAAGTTTAAAAGCATTTGCAAAAGACTTCTTGAAAAGACTCTAAGAACTTCCTAGACTTGGCTCTTGACTTTCCTTGAATTTGAATTTATGTATTTAAGGTTATGATTTATGTTTCTGGATGATTTCTAGATGTTTAGAAGTCATACAGAGTAAGAATCAATGGAAAGTGTTAGTACACTTCAGAAGGACTTAAATAGGCTAAACGACGAAAAACTCGTGAAAAACGACGATTTGGGAGCATCCCGGGCGTGCCGCGCTAGCCCCAACTTACTGGGGCTCCTTTCTGGCGCACTGTAGGCGCGCCGCCCCAACCACTCTGGCGCTATGGGGACGCGACATACTTGGCCCTCCCCAGGTGCATCTGGCGAATTTTTCAACTCATTTTCTGATCCTAAATCTTTTTAAATCAATTCATTTTCTCAATACTTTCTTAGATTCAGATACCCAAAACATGTATACTAGAATCTAAATGAAACAACTCTTAACATCGTTAAAACGTCTCAATAAAACCTATCAATCACATGTAAGTTCAAGAATGGAAAGTATTCAAGAACACAACTCAAGAACATCAAATTCTAATTCTTTTAGAACGAAAATCGCTAAATTAAATAGGTTTGGTGCGTGGGTGAATGGACCCAACGCTATGTGATCTCACATACCTCGTAGGAATCACCACTTGACGAAATTCAGAAGTGATTCCTTACGAAGACGACGAAACTTGAACTTTCTTCTCCTTTCTCCTCTTTTCTCTTTTCTCCAAGCCCTAGCGCCCTAGCGTAGATTTCCAACTTTTCTAAACTGACCAAATTCAGTTTTGACCCTTAATTAATTCACTAAAACGAATTAAATTAATTGGGTAAGGAAAAGACCAAACTACCCTTTCACAATCCGGATTGGACTTTCCTTATTTGAACATCCCAACTTCGAATGGGCATATCTCACTCATACGAACTCGGAATCGCGCAAACTCAGCGGCGTTGGAAAGCTTATATCAAGATATTTCCTATGATATCTGGAAACACACCTAACTCATCCTGAGCTAGAAGTTATGGTCGTTTGAAGTTTACCAAAAATCAAACTTAACAAACTTAACAAATTTTTCAGATTTTATATTCTTTCCAAAAATGACTATTTCCACTTTTTAACTTCTTTCTAGTCATTTCTAGTTACAGGGTGTTACATTAAGATCTTATAGTATTCATCTATTGCACTAATTAAGAGGGAAAAAAAATGAAAATCAAATTAAGATCTCATAAATTGCGCTATTCCATTCCAAATTATTGTTAAGAATTCAATCATATATGTAACAAACTAAAAAATTCAAAAATTAAATTTCTTCTTCCTGTTCATCGTTCTCTCTATTTAATCCATTAGCCGAAAGTTTCATACAATACATAATAAATATTTTGATCTTTTTTTGTTTCTTCTTACTTTCAATCATACAGAGATAAATCGTAACAAAACGAAGAAATTCAAAATTTCAAATTGTTTCGTCCCACCTATTCAGCGAAGAAACCTTTCAGTTTGATTCAAAAACTTTTGTCAAAATTTTGGGTAAGTGAGGTGAGTTATGAAGGATATAGAAGTGATGAAATTGTTGTCGGACAAACAATTTCTTTTGTGAATCTTCAAGTTCATCGAAGATCCTTTGAATTTTGATTCAAGATTGTCGAAAATTTTGAGATCCGAAATTCTTCTTCCAATTCATCGAAGATCCTTTCAATTTGGATTCAAAATTGTTGAAAATTTTGAGTTTCAAAATTATTCTCCTAGTTCATTGAAGATCCTTTCAATTTTGATTCAAAATTATTGAAAATTTTGAGAAGATACATCATGAAGATCCTTTCAATTTAAATTGATAAGTGTTGTATTTCTACTAGATACATTAAGGGTGTGTTTGGTTTGGAGGAAAATATTTTCCAAAAATGTTTTCCAATTTTCTCATGTTTGGTTGGCTTAAAATGTTTGGAAAATGTTTATCAAATCAACTCATTTTCCTCAAATTTAAGGAAAATGACTTCCCTTCCAAAATTAAGGAAAATTTTTTCCAAAACTATAGAGTAATCCTTTAATTTTTTTGCTTACCCTACCCATATCATGTACCCGACCC
>NW_006239011.1:1704318-1723347 GCF_000226075.1 Solanum tuberosum | reverse complement strand
CCCCCGTCAAATTTTTTTTAAAGTGCTTTTGGAAAGTATTTCAATATTTTATGCCACCTCCATCCCTACCCCACCCCCAGCCGCCTACCCCCAGCGACTCCGTCAAATCTTTTTTTCTTAAAAAAAAAAATTGAATTTTTTTTTCCTGGGTTGAATTTTGGAACGGTCATCGGGGTCTTGTCCTAGTTTGGGTGTGGGGGTCGAATCCTAGATCAATTATCAGGATTGATTTTTGGATCATAAATTATTTTCCTAAAGAGTAATTTTTTTTAGTCTGAAGGCAAAATAAAAAGATATCTTTTGAAAACTATTTTTCATTGACCAACCAAACATTAAAAAATATTTTCTACTCTTCAACCAAACATAGGAAAATAAGTTAGAAATGCACTTGTTTTTCAAGAAAACGTTTTGTAGGAAAACATTTTCCTTCCTACCAAACACACCCTAAATGATAAATATTTTCTTAATATAGTATATTTATGTAAGTTTTCCCTGATTCATGCTATTAATTCTCTTCACTAGAACAAAATCAAAGTAAAATTATATGCATACTAAATCAGAGGATAGAGATTAATTCTACTTACATCTCAAGAAAACGCATATATTCGATAGGAACAAAAAGCAACAAATTATTATCCAAACCAAGCTAGAAGAAACCGAGTCACTTTGACAGGTTTAGACCAAAGACAAACATGACTACATTCTTACACACAGAGATTAAAAATAACATATAGAAAAGATGTAGATTAAGAAAAAAAATTGAAAATAAGGATGTCATGTTTGCTACATTTACAAAGCATCGTGAGGGTTTGTACAAAAAAGCTAGCGAGCTCATTACAGAATGCAATGTTGACATTAGAATAATGATGGTTTCCCCTACTAGTAAGCCTCATTCAAATTTTTGCCCTATAGTTAATGCAGTTATTTCTCGTTTTCAAAATCCTGATATGCAATTAAGTGAAAGTACAAATCTAGAAGCGAATGCTGCTAGAAATAAAGTGAATCAACTCAAAAATAGGCTTGAAGAACTTGAATGTCATAGAAGACATTGTGATTGCTAAAAAGAACTCTTATGACCAAATGATATAAACAAGACATAAAGGTTGGTGAGAGTCGATTGAGCAGCTCAATACAGAGTAAGTGTTCATATTTAAACCTTGGCTAAATGAAACTAGTTCTAATATACACCATCGTTTGAATCAATTAGAAATTGAAGCTTCATCCTCAATGAGATATGAATCTTTTGGAGTGTGAAATTTGAAAAATTCAAATTACAAATGATTGACCCTAAATCATCACTTATAGATATATTAGGGAAGACTCTAGTAAGCTTAAATCTATATTAATAAGGTGTTATTTTAAAAAAATGTTTTATTTCAATAATGCTACAAACATGTATTATGATATGATTTTCATTAATAATATATTGATATGGTTAGTCTGAATTATTGTTTACGAGAACAGAGTTTCATGTATTGTTCAGAAATACCTTTATAGATATATATTGACAAAATTTATCGATGATCACATAAAATTGACATCAACATTCATTTAAACATCTCAACTAAAATTTATTTATTTTAAACACATTAAATAAGACTTGACGGTGTCATTTCAACACGTTTTACTAAGTGGAACATTAACGTTTTACTAGGGACTATGGCGCGGGGCAAATGTGGGGCGGGGTGGATTTAAGGTTATGTAGGGCAGGGTAGGTTTAAGGTTATGCAGGGCTGGTGGGATGCGGGGTAGGTTCAAGTGAGTTTTTTTAAACTAATATGGGGCGGGGCAGGTTGCGGATATATATGACTTTATGTTGGTTCAAACTTAATTTTAACTTTTTACATGTTATAAGAGTGATAGAACACTATTTAGTAAGATAATTTCTTTAAAGCTACTAACATATTCAAGATAGTAAATCAAAATGGTTCAATAAAGAATAATACAATTTCTTACATGTTTCCCAATTGACCTCTAAAAAAAAATAATTAAGTCACTATCCTATTAAATTAATACAACTTAATGAAAAGTAAATTTATTTTTATGAATTTTATTTTTAGTATCAAACTTAGATAGAAAAATAAAATGTTTAAAAAATTATGTGGGGCGGTGCAGAGTGGAGTGGGGCAGGTTGAAAATGAAAAACATTGTTATGCGAGACGGGGCGAAGCGGATTAAAAGATATGCAGGTTAAGCTCAACCCACCCTGCACCGCCCCATTGTCATCCCTACGTTTACTAAGTCGACACATTTCAACATGTTCTACTAAGAAGGTCATGTTTGTTAAAGGAGGAGGAGATGTGAAAACGGGGGAGGAAAAAAAAGAAGTGTTGCAGTTTTTTTTTAATTTTCTTCTTTATTGAAATGTAACGTTTATTAAATCATGTTTGTAAATTATAAATTATGATAAACCATGGCCGTTTCAAAAAATAAAAATTAAAAAAATGAATTCACAAATATTAATCTCAATGTATAACAATATTGTACAAATATTGCCTTGTCCTATGTATCGTGTATGGTTATTTGGTCACATAAATTATTGAAGCAATACGATTTTACATGTGCATTATGTCTAGCCTGCATTGCGTTGCTGCCATTTCCATCTTCTTTTACTTGTTTTTTTTCTTTTAGAAATGACAACCCAATGTATCAAATTCTGTGTAACGCGCTTTTGAAGGACTTAAAGGATCATATTTCCTTAAGTACACTTTAATCTTATTTTTCTCCTAGAAAAGTTAGTTTTACAAATTGAACATGTTATGTAAAATTGTACAACGACAACTTAGACTCAAAGGAAAATATAGTTATTTAGTTGCGGGTTCATCTTGTATGAAGAAAGAAAAATATTTTCAATTTTTCTATGGTTGGTGTGACAAAATGTCTTGGAAAAAAATATTCTACACAAAAAACAAGTTTCATAAAAATGCGCTAAAATGACTTTCCAAATAGAAGTAAGGAAAACAAATTTTACAAGTGACATTTCAAGTTCATTGTCTCCTCCACAACCATTCATGCATGATGCACCCACCCAACACCCTCTGGCATCCGCAAAACCTTATTCCCCACTCCATCTCACACCCAAAATATTTTGTTAGATTACATATAAATATTCTTGAAATAATAATCTATAAAGATTAGACAATCAAAATATTTTGAAAAGTAAATGGTAAATATTGTTATAACCTATCTACAACAATGGGAGGGATTATATTTATTATTTTAGTGGATCAGGATTAATTAATTAGAGGTAAAAAAAAATCAATTATAATAATTGTAAAAAATAAAAACAAATCTTGACCATTTATTTTTCTGTTGTCTAGTCCTTGTATTTTTTGTATAAATACTTTTTACACCATTTCAAATTTTTGATTCCTTTATTAAGTATTCATACCTTTAGACTATCTACTTTAGAAACTGTTGTCGTCGCCCTTTTTATCTTTTCCTTCGAACGACCATTTGTTTTTCAATATCATAAATTTGAGTAATTAGATCAATTTTTCCATCTTAAAAGATGTCTAAGCTATTGTTCAAGATATTCTTCTCAGTGGTTAGTTCACTCATCGAATCAATTAGTATAAAAATATTCACATTTTGCTTGAAGTCAGATAGGGTTACCTCTTCATTATCATCATCCTCTTCCGATTTTGCCATAAAGGCGTACACATAATCAAATATTTATTTATCTTCTTTTACTACGAACATGGAAGTACCATGAGGGTATTCAGAATAATTTGAATTACTTGAGGTATTTCCCCAGATGGCGGAAGCTTTCTTCACCACATAATCAGTCGTTTCTCTTTTGCTTGACTTGTTAACGACCTGGTCCCTTCTTTTGTCATTGTCTCCTCCAGACTTGACATATTCCTTGTGTTCAACCTTGTGCCAGTTTCTGATGAAGTGAATTGATTTACCAAACTTGTGACACAAGTCATTTGAGTTTGTAGCCTTGTCAAGGTTTCCTTTCTTCATGTGACCTCCATGTTTTCTCATGATTTTTTGAAATCTTCGAGTGAGGTAGGCCATGTTCTCATCTATTTCAACGCCCACTGTAGAACATACCATTAAATCGACTCTCTTCCAAGTTTAGTGGAGCAACCATCTTTTCTACGGGATTCTCTCTTGGTGTTAACCAAATAGAGAGCCCAAGCTCGGATACTAATTGATAGAATAGATGTGTCCACTAGTAATCACTGGACAGGTCCCTCGACAAATAATAGTATAGAAAATAAATAGTTCAAAGTAAATCAGACACAAGATATTTTTACATGTAAACTCTCTTGCTCAAGGGAGGAGAAAACCACAACCTATACTCACAGAAGAATTTCCAACCGAACTCCATTTCACTCAAAGCAGAGCAAAACTTTAGATTACAAACTCTAGATTGTAGCATAGGAATTAAAAACACTTTAATCCATTCCTCCTTGTTTTAACAACTCTACTACAAGCAAAAAAACTAAGCAATAACTCTATTGCCACTAAACCAACTAACTCTAGTGGATCTAGACTTCAAGAATCCAACAAGGCTAACTCTAGTCACCAACTCAGATCTCAAAGATAAGAGCATAAACAAGCAGCAACTCTGTTACACCCACACATCAAGTTGGCACTCCTAGGCAACTCTACCCAAGAGAACATCAAAACAATGATGTAAAGAGGCTTGACTAAAACATAGATGATTCGACTAACTAGTTAATCCAACTCAACCTAAAGATTTAGACAAGTAACCGATCTACCGTCCTTTAAAACTTAGACAAGCAACCAATCTACTATCCTTTATAATCGATCTACAACAAAGCTCAAAATACAACAAAGACGCTCCATCACTCCATTAGGTCCCGGGACGCTCGAGGCATCGTGCTCCGAGCCCCCCACCCCTCTGGAGGCTCGAGGTGCCCATCGTACATAGAATTGTCATTCATTGCTTCTGCTCGATGGTAGTATGGGGAGTACTTTTAAGAAAACAGAATATCACCTATAGTAATGGCCGTAACCACTCTTTACATTTGTTTGTACTATGCAGGAAGACAAAAGCTGGCCTCTTTTTCTTATCGGTTTCCTTCATGCTTAATACCAAGACAGGCAACTGCCCTTGCTCTCCTTCCTGGAAACAGTGATTTCATGGTCAATACTTATTGCTGTAGACATTGAGAACATTATTTGACTACTATGCTCAGTCTTTTTAAATTATCGCAAAACCACTGCATAGCGAGCATCCAATTCAAAGAGTTGAAAAGAAATAGAGGGTAAACATTTTTATACCTCACAGGCCCATTGTAGCGCATAATTTATCAATGTTGACAATTTTATCCCCTGATTCCAAATCCACAATTCATGGTCATCTATGTATTCGACCTCAGGAGTTCTCACTGTGTCAGAAGTTGACATAGATTCATCCATGGAGACTAATGATCCATCTGAGTGAGATGGAGAAATGTCCATGTTGCAAGTTGCAGGAACATGAATGGCAGTGATCATAGGCACAACTGCATCACTTCTAATCTGAAACAAAAAAATTAGAAAAAGAAAATAGAAGGAAAGAATAGAAAAACATTAGTTGATTTAGGATAGATGACTGACCAATGACTACAACAGATATATTTCAAAGGGCTGCGAGTGATCCTTGAGTTGAAATTAGTGTCCATCAATTCTTTGAATGGATAGGTGTTCCAAATCAATGCAAACTCTAGAACACTCTCATCCAGCCAGCTGATATCGTGGCTTTACTGTTTTAGGAGATGCAGCACAAGGGGAAAAAGATATACAACAGACCTGATCATAAAAGATCAGTTCTGGCAGCTCTTCCACTTGGACATAATACTTCGTTAGGCTTTCTGGCTGATATGTCGATGACTACATTTAATTTAACAAAATCAGAAATTCAATACAAAAACATTGAATATGTACATTAGGAAAGGGTGCTAGGAATGCAAATACCTTCGACTTCATTGAAAGTTCAAGTGCATGTGGAGATGCTCCTAGATGCACAGGGACATCATCTGCCAAAGGAGAACTGGATCAGCAAAATGTTTTTAATACACGGTTCAATCAAATATAAATGTTGGTCGTACCATGATATCTAATCCAACTTCCTTGAAAAAACAACTCATGTCCATTGCCTTTCTCTGTGCTTTGACACAATTCTGATTCTGCAACAGATGACGATTTCCAGCAGTGACTGAATTTGATTAGGGAAATTTTGGATGCATAGACGTAGAAGAGAAGTTATGTGCCAAAGACCTAGTGAATGGAGCTCCTGATGGTCATATAAATGTAGCTCAGAAAGAGAGGAGGGAAGACGCCCTACTTCCAGCAGTGACTGAACTTGATTTTGAGGTAATTAATAAGTAGTTAGATACTGAAGAGAGGTGAGGCTTTTGAGATGTTGGCTGCTTAATGTTTTCAGATTCTCTATGGTAAGAATTTGAATAGAGGAAGGCAACTCCCAATTTCTTGCAATTGATGATCCAAAGGACTTGTCAATTGAAGGGCAATCCTCCTTGAGGAAAGGACTCTATTTCTGGACAATTATGCAGTTGCAGTGTATTAAGAGATGGAAGGAGTTCCTGCATACGTTCTGGCAGCCACTT
The DNA here is from genome assembly GCF_000226075.1 of Solanum tuberosum. Classification (NCBI taxonomy): domain Eukaryota; kingdom Viridiplantae; phylum Streptophyta; class Magnoliopsida; order Solanales; family Solanaceae; genus Solanum; species Solanum tuberosum. The sequence continues at coordinate 1,716,760 of NW_006239011.1, read as the reverse complement.
CAACTTCCAACAGTCCTCAATAATCAGTGACGTCATCTGGGTCCCCCCACATGCGGCCGAAAGTATTTCAGCAGTCTCACAATTCCAAATATCGAGTCTTTTAGTGGCAGTAGGAATCAAAAACCTCCTAGTAAGGTTGTGGAAACTCCAAATACTCATCTATACAATCACATTCTTTCACTCTCAATTCCTTCAGAAACATACTCATCTCACCAACTGGCTGCTCCAATTTCAATTTCTGGCAATGAGATATGGTTATTCTCTTCAAGGATTCAGCAAAATGTTTTCTTTGATGTAGAGCAGAAGGCTTTGAGATATCATTAAGTGCTTTTCTTCCACCAATCCCTCCTCCTCTTTTCTTCGAGATACCATTCTTTCCCACCAGAGAAGCCCCTGCTAAGAAATAGTATATCACACCAATGTATATTCCAGTTGTTAGATGAAATTTGTATCATTATAGTGTATACTTGTATTCTGATCTTGAATCAGGTAAGCTGAAATATAGATAGAAAACTTACAGAATTGATTTTCAGTCTTGTTCCAAAAACATTTCTGTAATTCCCCACCCCCACCACCACCCTTCCATTTTCAACTATCAAGAAATATTACCGTTAAAACCAAAAATCTCCAAAATAATACCCAGAACAGAAATGAAGCAAGAATTAAACATCAATAAAGATAGAAAACTCACAAAGTTGATTCGACCAACTAAAATTTTCGGTCTTGTTCAAAAGTTTATTCGTAAATTCTTGAAATTGGAAACCCCCACCCCCAACGATCAAGAAACCATACAATTAAAACCAAAGGTTCATAGTAAACCAGAAATCTCAGTGAAGCAAGCTTAAAATCGCAAACCCCCACCTCCACCCCTCCCATTTTCCATCAAGAAATCTTACATGTAAAACCAGAAATCAGATGGAAACATCTTAAATTGTTGAAATCAGAAACCCCCAACCCCCAACCCCCACCCGTCCCATTTTACAAGTAAAACCAGAAATCACAGTGAAGCAATCTTGAAATGGAAAATCCCATTTTCAACCATCAAGGAATATCAATACAGTTAGAAAACTCACACAATCAATTCGAGGATGACAATCTTTCTTCTTTCTTGGCGATGTATTACAATTCGAATTCCAAAAGGGAAGCTTTGGCGATATAGAGACATAGCTCAACGGTCACTAATGAGCCTTTTGGTTTAGGAACTTACAATTAAAACCATCAATATCGACCATGACAATCTTTCGATTTATTCCAAAATTTTTGTGTGTTTTAAAGTTGCCAAAGAGAAGCTTTAGAGACGTTGGGCAACGTGAGAAAATTATCATATCATATAATAATGTCTTTAACCAACGAAGAGATGTCTTTCAATAATAATGCACATGTGGGAGGTAAAGTAACAAAGACAATTTACATGGGCATTTAATAGCAGGAGCAACATATATCATTTTGTTGGTGAATAAACTTTTGCTTTCTTAGATATTTTGTGATACATGAATTATATTAATTTATAGGAGGTAACGGAGACAGGGGAAGTCACTTGAGTTGTCTAGGGATCCGATAGTTTCTCATCTCCAAATCTAAAGCTAAGAAGAAGAAAAGAGTTAAGGATCTAACACGTTTCGGATAGCAAGAGAGCCAAACTATACTATTCAACAATATAGAGAAGGGAATTCATGGAACATCATCCTTAGAACGAGCATACGAGATTGGGAAATTGAGGAGTTGGTCAGCCTACTAGCAGCACTTCACAATGTTGCAATTAACAGTGAAACACTAGACCAACTCGATTGGGTAGCAAAAGGGGATGGGAAGTTCTCAGTTATAGCAGCATTCAAGCTTCTAGGCACACAAAATGCAATTACAGCCACTGGCGTTGGAAGCTTATATGGAAGATCAAGTTGCCCCCGAAGATTAGTTGCTTCAGCTGGATTGCACTTCATGGAGCTTGCCTGACCCAAGAAAACCTAGCCAGAAGGAAGTTTGAGATGGCTAACAGATGTTATATGTGCATGAAGGAAGCAGAAACACACAAACCACCTATTTGCAGCAGATCCTATGGAGTATATTTTTAGGTCTTATTGGTCGCAAATGGGTCATGCCTCAGAATATCAAGGATGTATTGATAAGCTGAAGTTGCTGGAAGTTGATAGAACCATCAAGAGAATCTGGAAGATGATGCCTGCAGTCATTGTTCGGAGTATCTGGAATGAAAGGAATAGAAGATGCTTTGATGGAATATCAACTACCTACCAATCCTGAAAAGCTAATTGCCTCATGTATTTGTATAGTTGGGTTTATTTATCCCCTCTAGATTCCCCTGATTCATTTCGTAACTTTGTCAGCTCTCTGGCTCTAAACTAACAATGTAAGAGGAGAGCTGACCTTTTTCTACTTTGCTTTTGTAACTATTAAGCATCTACTTGATGCCTGCAATAGAACTAATTACTTCATCAAGAAAACGCTCTAACACATCTATATACTTCAATCTCAGAAGCAATTTTCATAAAGACTATGCCTTGCTTTTCTCTTAATGAAATATGGAAAAATTGGTAGAAGGAATATCAAAGGTCAGATAGGACCAGAAATATTAATATTATCACTTTGAAGAGACAACTTGAAAACTTAAAATGGAGGAGATGGAGACGTAATACCCAAACAAGTTGATGAAAGTCAAATCCAAACATTAGATAAGGCTCTTTTGAAAGAAAGGATTGTCGCAAAAGTCCTCAAAGTTCACCTAAAAATTTAGCACTGAAAATCTCTTCCCTCGAGGATTTTATGGATATTGCAAAGATGATTTTTGCAGAAATTATTAGTGCCTTTGACGCCCAAGAACAAAGAAGTACGAGGTATCATGAAATCACTCATGAGCTAGCTTTATAAGTCAATAATATGATCAACCCAAGGTCTTCAAAAAAGGTAAAATTTTAGTGGAAAAGGTAAAAGTTACAAGAAGAAAAATGTAGCTCAACCTTCTCACAACCATTGCCAAAAAGGAAAGTTACCATCATCCCACCACCTTTGAAATGTAGATATTGCAAAAAAAATCACCGGATGGAAAAGTTTTGTTTCCATAAGCAAAGGTAGCAACAAGAACAGCAGGTAAACCTTTCTGTGATGAAGAAGAAGAAAAAGAGACAACATTGTTATTGGTACTCCAGGAGAAAGAAGTTGAGCTTCAAAATTGAAATGTCGAAGAATGTTTTGTGAATTCCAACCACAAGGTTTAAGGTGTTGGAGAATGAACTTTGTATTGGAAGAAGAAAAGGCCTTATTAGATTTTTGTGATACAAGAATTATCTTTATTCATGTATAATGAAATTAATTTAAGACCATCTCCAATCCACCTCTATTTTACTCTCCATTCTCCATATATGGAGAGTAAAATAGAGAATGGGCACTCCAACCCACCTCCATATCACTCTCTATTCTTCATATTTAGAGAGGTGAATAGTAGCTCTCCATTCTCCATATATGGAGAGTAAAATAGAGAGTGGGCACTCCATATCACTCTCTATTCTTCATATTTAGATTATCATATTTGGAGAAGTACTATTCACACTCTCTATTTCACTTTTTAAATATTTTATTATTATTTCTATGACTTTCTAATTAACATATTATTTTCCATATAATGTCATTAATTAAATATCTAATATTCATAATTCTTTTTAAATGTAATATAATATTTTAAAAAATATATTATTTAATATATACTACTTTCATCCCGAATTAATAGTATTTTAATATTTTCTAATTTTCGTCAATAATATAATTTGATTTTATTATTAATTTTCACTATAAAAAATACACAAAATTAAAATGATAAGATGAAAAATTTAATTTAAAATACAATACGTAATATGATAATTTAAATACAAGATAACAATACAATACATAACATAATAATTTAAATACAAGATAAAATACAATACATAACATAATAATTAATTCGCGATGAAACAAGAATCATGCCGAAAAGATGTTGAACGCGCATTCGGAGTTTTGCAATCACATTTTGCAATTATTGCAGGACCGTCACGTTTTTGGAGAAAGGAAGTGTTACATGATATAATGACTACATGTATTATACTGCACAACATGAGAATTGAGGATGAACGTAATCTTAATGCACCAATTCAAGATGTTGTAGAGGCTCCAACTCCAACAACAGATTTGAACAATTTTTAGCTAGACATAAAAAAAATTAAGGACAAAAATGCTCATTTTAAACCCTGTAATGCATTAATAGAGCATTTATTGGAGCAATGTAATAATTTCGAAAATTGAGTGTATAAGTAATATTTATGTAATTGTGTTTCACTTTTATTTGAATTTGTCTATTAATTATATATTATATGATATTTTTTTGCAATTTAAGCTATTTAAAAATTTAGAATAAAATATTATATTAAATAAAAAAATTAAAAATAAAATTTTTATATCACAAGAAAACTATATAAAGTAATTATTGGGAAAAAGAAATATAGGATTTATATTATAAAATAAGAAAATAAGAATGAAATAGAAATAATAATATAATATTGAGGAGAGAGAAAAAGATTCCTTGTTTAGATAGTAAAATAGAGAATTGGGTTGGAGTTGGTTGTCTAAAAAAATAGAGAACTCTATATTTGAAGAGTAAAATAGAGTGTAAGGTTGGAGATGCCCAAGGATACATGTATTGTTTGGTCCATGAACTAGAGAAGAGCAAAAAGTAAACAATAAAATTAAGATATGTGTACTAGACAAAGTAGGACAAGTCTATAGCCATTTTATGTAAGCAAGTTGACCAAAAGAAAAAGAATCATTTACTCCACTTGTCTTCAACATAATTTAACTGTTTTTTTGAAAATGTTCCTCCTTAACAAATTTCAAACACATTTCACACCCGAGTACTCAAAGAACAACGCCTTCTTATATGTTAATTTAGAATTAGTGCAAGCCTACATTTAAAATCATCAAGAATCAGTAGGTAAATTTACCCCTCTCTTTTTCCTCATTTGATTTCTCTATTGTTTATTCCTCCCCAATTCTCTTACTTCAACCTTTTCATTCTTATTTCTTTTTATAGTGTAGTTCGACTATGGGAGATTGTCAATAAACACAGCTGTTTCCATAGATTCCCTCTAATTGTCCTATTTTATTTTATATCTCAATTTGATTGGGCTGATTGTGTAGTTGACGAATTGATTTAAGCAAATACATCTCATTCTCATTCTCCATTTCTCTTCATTAAAATTGAGGACTGCCATACAAGAACAGGAAATAATGTACAAAAGAAAAGAAGAACCAAAAAGTTTTCAATTTAAGAAAAGGATAACTAACGTAACAGAGGTGGGACAATGTGGAGTCAATGTTAGCAGGGAAGAGATTATTAAGTACAACATGACAGGGCAAGATTGTGGAAGTGGCTAAACTTAAGTAACTAAGCGGTGAAACTCTTTCGCATTCGCTCAATCACTCAATTGCTTTGGAGGATTTTTCAATAATTTGTTCAATTAAGCAACGGACAAGAACAGTAATCTGAATTTAGTGCCCCAAATAGCTATTGTGTTATTTCTACATCGTCAGAGAATTCCAATGGTGAAGAAGAATTTACCTCAGTGGGAACAAGAGAGAAGTTGCCGGAATTAGAGGCAGTTTTAGGGCTGCCTTTCCGCCAGTTGAGGAGATGGTGGGCATCATCGGAGTCGCCGGACATGGAAAGTGCGTCAATGAGGCAAGTGGCTAGCACGTGCTCCTTAAGGCCATAAAAGTGAGTCGCATGGAAGCAAAATTGTCTTGAGGCTTCCTGCAGAAGGTATCACATTCCGGATCTTGGACCGCTTCTTCTCTTCTGTATCCATTGGAAAAGGCTGACCATTACGCTAAATTTTATGTCTTCTCCACCAACACTGCTATTAACAAAATCAGAAATTCAATACAAAAACAGTGAATGTGTACATCAGGAAAGGGTCCTAGGAATGTAAATAGTATACAAGATCACAGCAATGTATTTTCCAGTTGTTAGAAATTTGCTTATATCCAGAACTTGAATCAGGTAAGCTGATGATGTAGCCGTTCCTCTCAACAAACCATGGTTGTGGTTTAAACATTAAATTTAAAGGTGATCTGTCAATACCAAAATAGAAGCAGTGTAACAAGAAACAACAAACACGGACTATGACAAACCTAAGGCATATTTTGTGTTAAGATGATTAGATTGAAACCCGCAACAGCAGCAAGGAGAGAAAATTGAACATCACCTGCCGATGATAAGCAGGAACATTTGGTGCATTATCAATGTTCAATCAATCTGGTAATTGCATTTCAAAAAAGAAATAGATGAAACACCAGACTACCCCCATCAGATGCACATGCTGGGGTGGTTAACACCCTCCACCTCTCCAACTCTAAATTTGTAGGGTTCGAATCATCAAACAGAGCAAAATGGTGAAGAGGGGTATATTCATCTTTAGTTGAGATTTTCATCCTAAATTCTTGAAATCAGAAACCCCTCCCATTTTCAACCATCAAGAAATCTAAAAATTAAAGGCAAAGGTTCATAGTAAAAGTGCAAAATAATACACAGAACAGAAATGAAGCTAGAAGGAAACATCAATAAAGATAGAAAAATCACAGAATTGATTCGACCAACTAAGATTTTCAGAATTCAACAAGGTGCTAAAGAGTGACTTGATTCTATTTCTGTTGGTCTGGGTTATACTGAAGATTAAGTACTATCCCTTGCAGTTGAACTAAAGGATAAAATCCGCCATATGCAGTCCATCCTGTCGGTAACTGATCAATTTCTCTCTTTTTTGTGGCAGAGCATGGTTCTAGTTGAAGCACCTTTTCTGCTCCCTCTTCTCCTTATCAGTACTACAAATATCTTCTAGATTATATTTGCTTATCCTTCTATATTTGGTTTAGATACTTTCCTTATCATCATTGTTTCTTTACTCTTGTATTTTCTTCAAACTTATTTTTGAGGCCTATTGGAACCAGTCTTTCTACCTTGCACAAGTTGGGGGTAAGGTCTACACACACTCTTGGTATAGTTAACATACTATAGATGCAAGGTTCGATCCACCGTAGTCGTATTTTTTTCATCTCTTACCCCAGCTATATTTCCATACCCATCAATAAATGACAAAAGGATTAGAGATCACCCTTCAATCATGTTACTGTTTCAAAATAAAAGAAAGACAAAAGATGCAGTAATCCTAACTTGAGTTCATCCAATTCATCCAAACTAATCTGAAACAAAAAATTTAGAAAAAGAGAAACATTAGCTCATTTAGGATAGATGACTGACCAATGACTACAACGGATATATTTCAAAGGGCTGCGAGTGATCCTTGAGTTGAAAGTAGTGTCCATCAATTCTTTGAATGGATAGGTGTTCCAAATCAATGCAAAATCTAGAACACTGTCATCCAGCCATCTGATATATCGTGGCCTTACTGATTTAGGAGATGCAGCACAAGGGGAAAAAGATATACAACGGACCTGATCATAAAAGATCAGTTCTGGCAGCTCTTCTACTTGGACATAATGCTTCGTTGGGCTTTCTGGCTGATATGTCAATGACTACATTTAATTTAACAAAATCAGAAATTCAATACAAAAACATTGAATATGTACATGAGGAAAGGGTGCTAGGAATGCAAATACCTTCGACTTCATTGATAGTTCAAGGGCATGTGTAGATGCTCCTAGATGCACAGGGACATCATCTGCCAAAGGAGAACTGGATCAGCAAAATATTTTTAATACACGGTTCAATCAAATATCGGTGTTGGTCGTACCATGATCTAATCCAACTTCCTTGAGAAAACAACTCATGTCCATGGCCTTTCTCTGTGCTTTGACGCAATTCTGATTCTGCAACAGATGATGACTTGGTTGAGTTTGCAAGATCAGCTAGTGCTTTCCTGCCACCCTTTTTCTCCAAAACTTTAGAATAATTATCTTTTCTTCCTGCACTAAATTTGTTTCTAGAGGAAAATCAAGATCTTCCCCTCACATTTGTGGAATTATATTTCTTTGATGCTTGTAGAGCAGATGGCTTTGAGATATCATTAAGTGCTTTTCTTCCACCAATCCCCCCTCCTCTTTTCTTTGAGATACCATTCTTTCCCACCAGAAAAGCCCCCTGCTAAGAAATAGTATATCACACCAATGTATATTCCAGTTGTTAGATGAAATTTGTATCATTATAGTGTAGGCTAATATTCTGATCTTGAATCAGGTAAGCTGATGTTGTAGCCATTCCTCTAAACAAATCAAAGTTGTGTTCAAACATTAAATTTAAAGGCGATGTTATGAAAACCAGAATAGAAGTAGAGTAACAAGAAACGACAAACACAGATTATGACAACAACAAAAAAATTGAGATTTTCATCCTAAATTCTTGAAATCGGAAACCCCCATCTTCCACCCCTCCCATTTTCAACGATCAAGAAATCTTACAATTAAAACCAAAGGTTCATAGTAAACCCAGAAATCTGTTATTCCAAAAACATTTCTGTAATTCCCCACCCCCACCCCTTCCATTTTCAACCATCAAGAAATATTACCGTTAAAACCAAAAATCTCCAAAATAATACCCAGAACAGAAATGAAGCAGGAAGTAAAGATCAATAAAGATAGAAAACTCACAAAGTTGATTCGACCAACTAAGATTTTCAGTCTTGTTCAAAAGTTTATTCGTAAATTCTTGAAATAGGAAACCCCCATCCCTCCCATTTCCAACGATCAAGAAAACATACAATTAAAACCAAAGGTTCATAGTAAATCCAGAAATCTCAGTGAAGCAAGCTTGAAATGGGAAACCCCCACCTCCACCCCTCCCATTTTCCATCAAGAAATCTTACATGTAAAACCAGAAATCAGATGGAAACATCTTAAATTGTTGAAATCAGAAACCCCCAACCCCCACCCGTCCCATTTTCCATCCAGAAATCTTACAAGCAAAACCAGAAATCACAGTGAAGCAAGGTTGAAATGGGAAACCCCATTTTCAACCATCAAGGAATCTTACAATTAAAACCAGAAAGAACATCAATATCAATACAGATAGAAAACTCACACAATTAATTCGACGATGACAATCTTTCTTCTTTCTTGCCGATATATTACAATTTGAATTCCAAAAGGGAAGCTTTGGCGATATAGAGACAGCTCAGCGGTCACTAATGAGCCTTTTGGTTTAGGAACTTACAATTAAAACCATCAATATCGATTATCGACCATACTTAACTAAGAAAGGTTTTTTTTTATCGGAAAAACTAAAATTAAAGAATATATTCCATGTGTGAAATCCTATATATAATCATTTGTTCATCTTACACCCAACAAAGATATAATTCATATACTTGTAAATTATTTCAATTTATTCAACCAAGTATGTTTCGTCAAAGGAGAAATAACAATACCATGTTATCACATATATAGGGGCGGTGTAATAATACGAAAAATTATTAGTCAAAAGTAAATATAAGGAAAGATGAAAGATAGAAATATAATTAATGTAATATCTATGGAATTCATAATATTGTACCTAAGAGTGTAAAAGAGTGTGAATAACGTTTGCTTTAATTAGTAATAACTAAGAGAATTTATAATGTTATAGCTGAAGAATTATTATGCAATAGCTGAAATTCTAATAAATTTTATACATACATAAATAAATAGGATTTTTAATATGGAATATACCCTCTTAGGATAGAACGATTTACTTCATCACAATAGTGCCCCATATTCCATGTAACACCCCGTATCCTAGACAGACCAGAATGCAGATTTCAGAAGTTGCAGGTGCCAGCGACGGGCACCACCCACGGACCGTGAGGGTTAATGAACAACACACTCTTGATACTAAGTTCTTTTCTTGGGTTAATGAACAAGAAATCATTCTATAGATGTAAAAATTGAATAATGGTGTAATGGTACTTATTATTTATTGTTTTGGAAAGAAAATCGACAAATCCAAGAAAAATCTAATTTTGAGGAAATGAATATGCATTGTTGTTATTCAGTAAAAAGTCATTTTTGTTGTTTTTGTTCTTTCTTTTTTTTACCATTTTGTTCATATAATTGTAGAAATATGTTCAGTTGTCCAACATATATTTCATTCGTATGATGCAACATATAAGTGATATGTTGATACATATTTCAACATAGTTGTCATATGTTGGAACATGTGACCTATGTGTTAAAGTAACAGAATGATCATCTGTAGTAACAGGTTACCCATATATTGAAACAAAAGATTCATTTGTGTCAACAAAAGGTACATATGTGGCAACAAAATGTCCATCTGTGTCAACATAAGTATAAATAGCTACCCCTTATCATTTTATAATCAGTTGTAAACTCTCGACCTTTTTTATTTACCTTGTAGATAAAATGTCACAAGAAGCTTCATGTGTGGCAAGAGCTCAATCTTTTGCTGGTGTTGCTTCCTCTTCTAACATCAAATGTTCTTCTTGTCGATGCGAGGGATGTGAGCAGCAACATGATTATTTTATTAGTCATATTAAAGAACTCACTAATATTTTTAAGGAAATGACATATAATATTGATGTCCATATATCCAAGAAGATTTCACAGCCTTTGAAGTGTAGGAGGTTGAAAATAATAATTTTCCGATCACTATCTATAATTAGTAAAAGAAAAAAAAATCAATGACTACTGCTCCAGTATCTTTCTCAACCGCAAAAGGCAAGGAGAACGAGAAAGAGAAAGAGAAGAAAGTCGTCAGTTGTGATGTGAAGTAACAATATCCATTTGAAGGTTTTAACATTGCCGATGAGGGTCCAACTGAACTAATGTCATCCTTCTCGCAATGGATAAACAAGGGTCTTTACAAGCATCATGCAAAAAAGTAAAGGCATTCAACTATTATTAGTATTTTTTGATGTCCACTAAATAATTATTTTTAATGTTTACACAATTATAGAAGAGACAAGGATGATCATACTTAGTCAATTGCTCGAATCTAGATTCAAACAACTTGATTTTGTAGTTGCATTTTCGAAGAAGAAAGATTGATTCTACGTAATGTCTCAACCTAATAGATGTTGGACCGATGAGTTAAATCCATATCCACTTACGTTTTGTTTAAGACATACTCATACATACAAATAATTGATATATAAATACACTTGTTGATGCATCTGTGCAGCATGTGGATGTCATCTTATACTATTTGCGGAAGAAGTCGAAGCAACAGAGTCATTCTAAATTTCAATATACCACTACTAATTGTTTTTCTCAAAACATACATTGACAATGCTAGTGTTGTTTCTAAAAATGAGAATAAAATCGTTGACATTATCAAAGGGTTTAGTATACTCACTGGACTACCTTGGCACCTCACACATGAGGTTTATGTCCCTGCAAATTGTAATGGGGAGTTTCATTGGGTCCTGGATGTCGTTGTATTGAAGGAACGGTGCATAAAGGTGTATGATTTGATGTCCTCATCTAGAACTAATAGAAAATTGTCCTCCGAGATTCAAAAGTTGTCTACAATGTTGCCAAAGTATCTTGAATCCAACGATTTTTTTTGAGCAAAAAGACCGAACCAACTGATCAGTTCTTGAATCTTAACAGGGCAGGAACTAATCTCACCCATTCAAAGTCAAACATGTTATTGGTATTGCCCAACAAACAAAAAGCAATAGTCTGTACGTATCACATTAATTTTTTGTTCTACCACTGTCAAAGTGTGATGTTGTTAACTGTTAGTTTATTATATTTTCTAATTTATGATTTACCATGTAGAGATTGTGGACTTTTTGTTGTTGAGTATATTGAGTTTGTGAATGATGGACTACAAATATCATATTATGGAATTATTTCTCAATACCTTCGCATGAGATATGCTTCACTCCCATGGAATTATGGGATTTTAAAAGCTCAGAGTGGCTACGTTAGTAACAATGAAGATGCACAGAGGCCTAGAAAGCAAAGCTCATAACTCCATATGAAAATGTTGTGATTACCACCATTGATTAGATTTATTTTGATGGTTATGTATACCATTTTGAATTACCTTTTTGTTGATAAGTTGTAAAAAATAATTGATAAAGTGTTCATTTTTGTTGATATATTAATGATTATTATTATATGTCAATCATGTCGGAAAGGAGGAATTATGGTATCTGTGGCAACATAGATAACTTTCATTGTAAAAAATCACACAATAGAAAGGTGATATATGGCAACATATAAAGCCTCTGTTGTAAAAAAGATCACAGAATTATCTGCATGTGCCCTAACAGAAAGGATATATGTGGAAACATATATCACTTTGAATCGTCAATTAATGCTGGCAAGGGGACGGGGACGGGGACTGGGGGACGGGACGAAGGGGGACGGGACGGGACGGGGGACGGTTCTGGGGGGATTTTGGGGGGACCGGGATTGGGGGGACAAAAATAAGTCCCAT
>NW_006239011.1:1698750-1700343 GCF_000226075.1 Solanum tuberosum | reverse complement strand
GGGGGGCCCACTAGCCGTTGCCCAACGGATAGAATTTTAAAAAAAAAATAAAAAATAAAAAAATTTGTTAGAGGATCCCGCGAACCGGCCGGTTCATCCGGGCCGGGACCAGGCCGGGTCGATCGGGACCAACGGGTGAACCGGACCGGTACCGGTCCCCTATCCCGAAAGCCCCCATCCCGCCATCTCAACGGGACCGGGTCCGGCGGGCCGGGGCGGGCCGACCCGGTCCCCCTGCCACCCCTATCGTCAATGTTGCAACCTTATATTGTCAAAATTCAAAAAAAAATAAAAAGGTTGAAAACAACTGCCATTTTCTCTCTCTCTACTCTATAAAAGGTCGTTTCATATTCTAAATTTAATTTTCGTTTTGTAATTCCTTCTTTCCTCCCATATCTTGTTTCTCCATTATTCTTCTTCATAGATCCAGTTATTGTTGCGTTATTTTCTACAACATAAGTGTAATTTGTTGCAGTTTTCTCTTTCTGTACAATAGTTCCAGCGCGTCATCGTTGTCCTCATTCCTAATTTATCGTTGATATCTTCTCAGGTAAAATTTAATTAGGATTTTCTTCTGAAATTATATAATCTTTTCGAAATCGGTGATTTTTCCACCCTCCCAAATCACACGGAATAGAAGAAAATATTATCTTAAAGAACTTATAAATTTACTAAGTATCAGAGTAAATTAAACAAATTATATCCGAAATATAAACAACTTAATATCACAAAAAACTGATAACAAAAAATTAGATCAATTAATAGATAATATATCTAAAATAGAATATAAATATATTCAATATTTAAAGATACAATGAATAGCGAGAATAACGAATATACAGAAAAACTTACTGAAATAATTATAGTGAAAAGACAAGAATTAGAACATAGGCAAAATAGACTTAATAATAACATATTCGCAGGAATTTGTAAAAAATCTATAATAGCACAAAGAAAAACTATTTTTTATCTAGAAATACAAATAGAAAGTTTAGAATATAAACTTCAACACAATCTATAAATGAATAAGGAAGAATACGCAATAGATGAAAAAACATATGAAAACTATGATGGATTAAAAATAAAGATAATATTTTCTAATCTAGGAAGAAGATATAAGAAAATAGGTGACAATCTAAATTTAATGTTAGAAGAAAAAATGGTAAAACTAGAAGATAGTTTAACTGCGATGATAAGAATAACAAAAGAAAATGAAAAAATAGATAGAAAAACGGAAATCGAAAAAATAAAACAACAAAGCAAAAAGGAAGTACAACAATTAGAAGAAGTAAAAATACTAAAATAATAGAACTAGAAAAAGAACTGGCAATATTAAAAAGAAAATGTATGAAATTAAACAAAAAGAAAAAGAACAAAAACGAAATTAGCAAATGCGATAATTAAATTTAAAGAAAAATTGCAATTAGAAGAAAAAGAAGAAAATAGCCAAGATAATCTACCCGAAATAAGAATTGATGAAATAAACGACGACGATCTAGAACAACATTCGGAAACAAGCGAAACATATACGGAACTTTTAGCAAACATAGATGATGCAAATAATTTAGAAATAAATACAGGAGACGTAGACAT
>NW_006239011.1:1692097-1698650 GCF_000226075.1 Solanum tuberosum | reverse complement strand
CGGTTACGACTAGGGGGTGATCCCGGGTCGTGACAGTCGTGGGTCAAGGTCTTAGATGGCCTGAAAGACTATGATGAAGTACCACACCCACGAGTGTGCAGCACGATCCGTGGACGCACCCACGGTCCATGGGTGGGTAAGATAAGGTGGGGCATTTTTTTTTAGTTTTAGTTTTTGGTTAGGGGTTTGGGGGTTAAGTTAGTAATTAATTAGGGGTTAAGGGAAGTCGGTTAGTTAGTTATTTAACCACCTATATAAGATTAATAAGAACCCTAAACTAAGTCATTAACTCATTCGTCTAAGAAACCCAAATTCCCTCAAAATAATTTTCTCTCTAGAAGTGAAGAAGAAGGAGAAGAAAGGAAGTTGGGGCAGCAACCTAGGTAGATTTTCATCCATTGTTTCAATCTTGATTAGGGATTTGTATTTCTGTATGTTCGCTGAATCATCTATTGGTCCTTCCACTCATAGAGACCCCTTAATTTCCCCCAATTGTGAAGTCAAAAACCCAATTCTAGCTAGGGTTCTTCTTACATTGTGGGTAGGGTTTGGGTATGACTCCAATCTAGTGTTTAAAACCTAATTATGATTTTATTAGCATTGAATTATGATTATATGATGAATTTATGTGATTTATAGGGTAAACCCTAGTCGAAATTGATGAATGTGATATTTGTGAGTTTATGCCATTAGAGGTGAAATTGAAGGTTCATAGGTGATCTTTCTAAATCAATGTTATGTGTAGTAATTGTTCAAATTTACAATCATATAATCATGAATTGACCTAGACCTTATTGAATATGACTGATCTTGACTTGTAATGTTGGAATTGAACCTTTATGATCAATTGTGACTAGAATCACCTATTAATGAAAGATGTGATCAAAATACCTTGAAACCTAGGTATAAAGAAGAGATTATGAAAGAAAGTTTGAGAGTAAGGCTTGTGATCTGAATAGTCAGGGCTTTAGAGTGAAGCTAATATGATTAACTAAATATGTTAAGGCTTTGAGAGTAAAGCCTAAATGAGAATAGAAGTCTAATAGGTAGAATTGTGGTGAAAGGTCTATACTCACCTAACCTACCTTATGAATGCTTGAAAGTAGGAAGTGATAGATTCACTTAACCATGGATTGATTGTCAAGGAAATCCTTCTATACGACATGAGTGTTAAGCAAGGCTTGACAAGTAAACCTTGGGGTGTATGATTGGCCTCTAGTTGATATTGAAGATGATATGGAGTGTCACACAAGATAGGGTTTGGGCTCCAAGTAGAAAGGAGACCTACACCTAGTTGATGTGAGTACTATTCAAGTTAAAGGGGGAAATCTTACGTAGTATAGTGTGGGTTTTCTCAAAGTTAGGTCTCGTGAGATTGGAGCCTTCACATAGTTGAGTTAATCTTTCTAGTAGCAATCTCCATATCCAAGGAACTAAGACATGTTTAAAGAAGCATCTCATAGTGTTTCAAAGGATAAGTGAACTAAGAAATGCTTGAAAAGCATGTCATAGTGTTTTAGTGCATAAGTGAACTAAGAAATGCTTGAAAAGCATCTCATAGTGTTCAAAAGCATAAAGGAACTAAGACTTACATAAGAAAGTAACTCATAGTGTTCAAGAGTGTAAATGGACTTAGACATACTTAAACCAGTATCTCATAGTGTCCATGTGAAGAAGGAACTTAGACATACTTAAGAGAGTATCTCATAGTGTTCAAAGTATAAATTGATTTAGACATATTTAAGTAAGTATCCCATATGATCCATATCAATAGTGAATTTATATCTGCTTAAGGAAGTACCTCATAGTGTTCCAAGGCTTAAAGAGAGATGAACTAAGACGTGCTTAAGAGGGTACCTCATTGTGTTCTAAAGTTAAAGAGAGGAACTAGGTTCCAAATTAAGAAGTAAGTATGAGGACTTAAAAGTGGTACTTAGCATGAGTAGTATTATGGGGTGCCATGCATTGCAAAAGTATGACTTAAGGTTGTTAAAGAAGAGATTTGAGATAGGATTGTGCAATATTTTCCTTCCCTTCTATAATTGACTAAAGGTGAGAGATTCCCTTAGCTATGAGAGTTAAGCTAATAATGAGACCAAAGGAGGGTGAGTATGACTAAGATGACTTCAAGGTTATGTTTAGTATGAAGGGTAGTATGTGATGGCTTTCATACATCGCACAAGTGTGCTTTGAGGTTACTTAGGAGTATGGTACTTTTATGGTATAGAAGATTAGAGACTTAACCATGTATATAGACTATGATTATGATGACCAAAAAGTGATATTTTGCTTGGGTAGTATTATGGGATGCTATTCATGCTTTGCGTATGTATTCTTTTGAGGTTACTTGAGAATGGCACTATTATGGTATAGATGACTAAGAGTGAAATTATGCTTATATGATTCTTATGTTGGAGACTTTGTTTATTATGATTATGATTTGTCTCCTATGCTCATTAACTGTGTCTTATGTTGACTTATGACCATATGATGCTTATGTTGGACATTATGCTTGACTATGTTATTATCTCTTATGCTTATGTCTTATGTTGACTAACCATTTTGAGATTCTTTTATGATGTTGTGCTAGCTATCATACTTGGTACATTTTGTACTAACACATACTTTACTTACATTCTAATCATATGTAGGGTTTCGAAGATTGAGTTCCTTTGGAGGCTAGGTTTCTAAGGACCAAGAAGAGTTGAAGAATTGTTGAGTCCTCATAGCATCGAGGAAAAAACCCACCTTTTCTTTATGTCTATTATTTTCATGTTGACACTATTGTATGGGCTATGTCCCAAGAGTTTATTATAAAAGTTGTATTAGATTGTTTGAGACAAATTATAGAAAGACTTCCACTTGTTTTTTATGAAAATGACTTCGACTATAAAAGTTTTAAATTTTCCCGTATTTTTCTATTGTCTTATGTTATGATATGCTAAGGCCTTGAATGAGACCCCTTCAGGGTCAAGTACGCCATGTTACATCTAGGGGGTACCTCTGGGTCGTGATAAACCTGGTATCAGAGCACCAAGTTTAGAATGGTTCTAGGATTGTTTCAAACCACGTCAAGTAGGGTCTTGTTCATAAATGTGAAGCGCGCCATAATTATTTATAGAAGGCTATTGGATGTTTAGGAAATCTCACTTCTTCATTCTCTAAGTTGTGCCATAGAGTTTGGTTTTAGTAGGACCTTCTTCTAATCCGGTCCCGTTGATTTTCTGGGTATGGCTAATATAAGGGCGAATGATAAGAGAGAAGAGGAAGCCAATGTGGAGCAAGAGGTTCTTCCCCAAATGCCACATTAATCTCCTCTTAAATCTCCAATTGACCCTATAGAGGGAAATGTGACTCAAGAAGAGTTTACGGATACTCTCCATATGTTAACTTAAGCCATGACGGCTCAGCCCAAAACTATGACAGCCCAAGACAACAGAGAGGTGGTAGCTCCGGCAAACCCACTAAGGGGGATGACTGCTTCTATGGTAAGAGAGTTTTTGAGGATGAACCCTCCGTAGTTCTATGGCTCCAAAATGGAGGAAGATCCTCAAGGTTTTGTAGATGAGGAGTATAACGTATTTGCTATCATAGGATTATATTCGGTAGAGAAAGTGGAGATAGCCGCTTACCAATTGAGGGATGTAGCACAAATTTGGTATGAGCAATGGAAAGATAGTAGGCCGGTAGAAGATGGCCCAATAGAATGGGAAGGGTTCAGAGAGGCATTCTTTGATAGGTTCTTTCCCCTAGAGTTGAGGGATCTAAAGATGCAAGAGTTCATAATTCTTAAGTAAGGGGGTATGAGTGTGAAAGAGTATTCCCTTAAGTTTACCCAACTATCCAAATACGCTCCAGCCATAGTGGGTATTCAAGTGCCAAAATGAATAAGTTTGTGATGGGATTGTCCGGGTTAGTGGTCAATGAATGCCGTTCGACAATGCTTATCCCTAGTATGAATATTTCCCGTCTCATGGTGTATGCTCAACAAATTGAGGAGCAAAATCTGAAGAAAATGAATACGGAGGTAAAAAGAGCTAGAATCGAAGATGGGAACTTTCCTAATGCTAAGTCCGATGAGCAAGATAGATCTAAGTTGAGACAAAAGTATTCTGGCCAAGACTCTCAATTTCCTAAGCCTAGTTCCACCAAGTGTGGGAGAAATAATTATGGTAAGTTCCTAATCAGTATGGATGGTTGCTATGGGTGTGGAAAGGACGGGCACAAAATGAGACATTTCCTGGTTCTTAAGGCTAAGCGAAGGGAGGATAAGAAAGTTGCCTCTAGTGGTACGGATGAGAGAGCTCAAAAGAAGAATATGTTTTATGGTCTCCAATCTAGAGAAGATCAAGAGTGATCTCCACATGTCCATTACTGTATGTGTTTTATGCTTTAGTAAATTTCTGAATTTCTTGTCTTTTGTGACTTGCTATGTTGGACTTTGAAGTTTCTTTTACCATGATTGATGTCTAAAAGAGTTTGTGTAGGCTTACACCCAAGGAGGAGATAATGTGCCTATATAGTAAGGTTATTGTGTGTTTATGTGTTGCCATGATTTCCTTATGTGCATGTTCATGAAAATGCTTAGGTCTTGTTAGAAATGACTTATATGCATTGTTTTCCTCATATTGTAATGCATTTGAGTAGAATTGCATATAGACTTCATGAGATGAATTAATGAGCATGCCTTAGTTTGGAATTGAAAGATTTCCTACTTGAATAAATGCTTTTTGAGAGTAAATTGCATTTAGGCTCCATGAAGGAGTATTGAGCATGTTTTAGTTAGGAGATGCTAGTTCCTCGATGAAAATGAGTAGAATATAGAATTTCAGGCATTTTGGGTTGGTAGATGTAGTTCCTACTCCCTTGTGTTGCATTGAATATGTTTAACTTGGAATTGAAGTTTTCTTCCTTGCTTCTGTGCATTTAGATGTAGTGCATGCATGATGGGCTTCTAGTTAGAGTTGTGACTTATGAAGTGTTTAGAATCGTTAATCGAGGATGAATTATCCCAAGGGGGAGATATTGTAACACCCTAGAAACTAGCAAGTTGAACTAGACAGTTCTAGAGCTTTTTGTAAGAGTTTTGGAGTGTGGTATGAGGATTAAAACTCATAAAAATGATTCCCATACTTAGAATACGGGTTTAAGGGTTAGGGCGTCAAGGTACGATCCCCCAAGGACCACCCAAGGGGTTCTTGAGGAGGACCCTCAAAACAGCCCTTAAGCTTTCAAAATGGCAGAACTCACGATTGCCACCTACTAGCCGTGAGTGGACCCACGCCCCATGGTTTGGGGTCGTGGCTCAAAGTCTGAGATGGCCTGCAAGCCTAGGCTGAAGTACGACACCCACGAGGGTGCAACACGATCCATGGACCCACTCGCGGTCCGTAGGTGGAGCAGTTATTTTAGTTTTAGTTTTTGGTTAGGGGTTTGGGGGTTAATTTAGTAATTAATTAGGGTTTAAGTTAGGTCGTTTAGTTAGTTATTTAACCACCTATCTAAGATTAATAATATCCCTAAACTAAGTCATTAACTCATTTATCTAAGAACCCCAAATTCCCTCAAAATAATTCTTTTCCTAGAATTGAAGAAGAAGAAGGAGAAGAAAGGAGGTTGGGGCAGCAAACTAGGTCGACTTTCATCCATTGTTTCAAGCTTTATTAGGGATTTGTATTTAGGTATGTTATATTAATCATCTATGGGTCCTTCCACTCAAAGAGTCCCCTTAGTTTTGCCCAATTGTGAAGTCAAAAACTCACTTCTAGCAAGGGTTCTTCTTACATTGTGGGTAGGGTTTGGGCATGACTCCAATCTAGTGGATAATACCTAATTATGATTGTATTAGCATTAAATTATGATTATATGATGAGTTTATCTGATTTCTATGGTAAACCCTAGTCTAAATTGATGAATGTGCTATTTGTGGGTTAATGCCATTAGAGGTGAAATTCAAGGTTCATAGGTGATCTTCCTAAATCAATGTCAAGTGTAGTAATTGTTCAAAGTTAGGAACATATAATCATGAATTGAACTAGACCTTATTGAATATGATTGATCTTGACTTGTAATGTTGGAATAGATCCTTTATGATCAATTGTGACTAGAATCACCTAGTAATGAAAGATGTGATCAAAATA
The DNA here is from genome assembly GCF_000226075.1 of Solanum tuberosum. Lineage (NCBI taxonomy): Eukaryota > Viridiplantae > Streptophyta > Magnoliopsida > Solanales > Solanaceae > Solanum > Solanum tuberosum. Next base: position 1,692,510 of record NW_006239011.1, on the reverse strand, counting down.
CCTTGAAACCTTGGTATAAAGAAGAGATTAAGAAAGAAAGCTTGATAGTAAGGCTTGTGATCAGAATAGTTGTAACAACCCGTATTACGCATATGCTTGTTCTATTCTTGTGATACTTAAACATAGCCTTATAGTATAGGTGAGGGACCATGTTTATTATATGATTAGTGTTGGTTTAAACTAACTCGGAAGGTGATGTAATTCCTTGCACATTTCAACATGCGTACTACAAGTTATAACTCCAACGGAAATATTTAAAATCGAGACGGTAAGGTGGTAATTGAACTTAAAGTTGAAAGTAAAGTGCTAAGTTAAGAAAACGAGATTAATATTTAGAAAATGGAATAAAATAAGTGAGTTGCTTGCTTGACTTAACTAAGCTAGTAGGTGACAAGTAGGTGCATCACCTACTT
>NW_006239011.1:1637755-1691800 GCF_000226075.1 Solanum tuberosum | reverse complement strand
ACTCGAGACGGGAAGGTGGTAATTGAGCATAAAGTTGAAAGCTAAGTGCTAAGTTAAAGCAAAAAAGATTAATAATTAGAAAATGGATTAAAATAGGTGAGGTGCTTGCTTGACTTAACTAAGCTAGTAGGTGACAAGTAGGTGCATCACCTACTTTGACTTATTGACCAGTCCAAAGAACCAAGTAGGTGCATCACCTACTTGAGCTATATGGATCTAGTTTAAAAGGCCAAGGTTTATGGATCAGATTTGGGTCTATGCTAATGGACTCACTTGAGGCCCAAACTAAATTAAATAAAATGAAAATGAAATTTAAAACCCAGTAGTCAATCTGCCAAGGCCCATTGTAAGTTAAGCCCAACTAAGGAAAAGGGAAACTACGTGAATCACCTACTTGACCAATTAGTGGCTAAAAATAAAGCTAAAAAGGAGGAAGTTCTAGAGGATATTCTTAAAGGTGAAGAAAGATCAATATAAGATATATTGGCTGATATTCTCACTCTTTTTTAACACACAATATTGAGAATTAACTCCAACTCTATCTCTCTTTTCTCTTAAGGATTAAAACAGCAGGCTTAAAGTTCTTCTAGGGTTCTTGAAGAAACCCTCATCTCTGCAAGACAAGGTAAGTGAAAACACTTATGAATTTAGCTTAATTCTCTCATGGATGATTAGGAAAACATGTTATTCATGCTCAAGTATAAGTATAAAGGAAGAGTATTTCCAGAAGCTACTGCTCACTTCCTTGGTTATTAAGATACTTTTCTCTTCTTCTTTGGTTTAAGTGTGAAGGGAAGTTGAAGTTATTGAAGATTCCAAGTTAAAAGGCAAAGTTTCATAACTTAAGGTAAGCTGACTGATCCTTTTTTGTTCTCCTTATGCATGGGTTTGGATAAGGAATTACATATGTGTTGTTATTAACAACTCAAGGGGTGGTGAGTTTAGTATTTTGTTAGTATGAGAAGGAACATTTTTGGCTGTTTTATGTGTATAGGTGGGGACTGTTGGGGAAAGGTGTGAATATTTTATATGGAAATATAGGAGGGTATGGTGATACACCACCAAACTGAATGTTGTGTAGGCTTACTACTCACTCCACGTTGGTATGTAGATGTAATTCGAGGATAAGTACTTGAACAACGTCCTTGATATGATAAAATATGGGCCAGCTGCCGCGTTGCCATTTTTTTGAGGTTAAGTAGCCAAATGTGTTGATTAGCTACTAATACTAGTTTTGTATATTTCATTATAGATTAATAATATGAAAGGGAGGAGGTTAATTACTTGTTATATCTAAGTTATACAACAGGGTATGTAAGGCTATTCGATTGCATATACTTTGGCATGTAATCTGATACTTGCGATTAATATCAATGAAGTGAATTTTCTAAGTTCTCTTCCTAGTGTGTTGAATCACCTCATTATATGTTCATTACTCTACACTTGTATAATTATCCTCCTATGTGCTAATATAGAAATGGTATTCGCGACAGCAAGCATGGTAAATTCTCCTCTTAGTCAATTGAAGTTAGTTGTGCCATTAAGCTCATAAGTAATTCATTGATGTTACATAGCTCCTTACGCCATTGTTACTATCTTGGAGTCATTATTTTCATATATTCTATTACTGGTCTATGGTTCCAAATCTCAAAAATGATTATGCTCACCAAAATCAAAATCTCAAAGATTAAAGAATCAAAGTGAAGCAATCTGTATAATTATGGATGGCGGCCCAGGAGCAAATACCTAGAATGGGTCGATCACAATTCATATAGAAGGGTGGCAGCTCAGGGGAAAAAGCCAAGCATGGGTCGATCCTAATTGTTATAGAATGGTGGCAGCTCACGGGTGAAGGCCTAGCATGGGTTGATCCCAATTTGTATATTTATGAGGACAGCATCCCAAGGGTTAAAATGCCTAGCATGGGTCGCCCTCTTCTACCACTGATCAGCTGGTCATTCCTATCACATGCCATATATAGATCATAAGACACATAAAAGTAAAGAAATGAATGCAACATACATGATCCTACAAGAGTAACTAAAGTGTTCGTATTCTGATCTATACACATTCATACAGATACTTGATGTCATTTGAGCCTTGCTTTACATATGTTATTGCCTTACATATTCAGTATATTTTTTCGTATTGACGTCCCTTACGGGGACGTTGCATTTTATGTTGCAGGCACATAGACTCAGCTGCTATTGGTAAAACTCCAGGTTGATTCGGGGCTTACCGAGGTCTTGACACCTATTTTGTTGTTGTATGATAGTTAAGGGTAAGGAAATGAGTTGTTCCCCCCTAAACTAAGGTTTTCTATATTTTAGAGGCTTTGTAGACGAATGTATATAGTTCAGTTGCGTCCTGTCTGGTTACAGGATGTGGCCTCAATGTCCAAGGCTTGTATATAAGTGTTGGGTCTACTTATGTTTGTTCGTACCGCGACATCCTAAGTGAACTTGTCCCATCTTTAAGATTGTCATAGTTATATGCATAGTAAGCACAAGTTACATGTTGGTTCTCTCGGGGCTTTAGGGCATCGGGTGCTTGTCCGTCTTAAGGGGTTTGGGGCGTGACAAAATTGATATCAGACCAGGTCATCCTAGAGAGTCTCCAAAGACGTGTCTGTGTAGAGTCTTGCTTATGGATGTGTTGTGCACCACATTTATAAACAGGAGGCTACGGGACATGTAGGAGTTGTCTCCTTTCTTGTATTTCTTAGATCGTGTGGTAGAACCAGTGTTGTAGGTGAATCATATTTAATTTGTAAATTGTTTTATTATAGCGAAGATGACGGTTAGGAGAAGGAGTAAAAGTACTAGTAAGCGAGTAGATGTGGCTGCCCAAGAAGGGACCAGCCAACCACCACCTAGTCAAGCTATTCAAGGTGAGGCTCAAGATGAGTGTCTATCACAGACTTCCTCGACCCCTCCATCTCCAGAAGATCTAAGGAAGGAAGCTGCACCTCAAGAACCCCCTATTAATGCTATCAAGCAAGGTTTAAAGAATGCAGTACAATTATTGACTCGTATAGTTGCTGGTCACAGCTAAAGGCAAGAAGGTCCACTTGCAGGCACTAGTGGGGTAGATAGAGCAGCTGGCATGCGGATACGTGATTTTCTTAATTTGGACCCTCCATCATTCACTGGGTCAGATCCTACTGAAGATCCACATGACTTTATAGCTTAGATCCGACACACTTTGGATGTTATGCATGTAAGTGATAAATAAGCACTTGAGCTAGCAACATATAGAGTAAAGGGTGTGGCTATATTGTGCTATGAAACTTGGAAGCAATCTAGGGGAACAAATGCACCTTCAGCTATGTGGAAAGAGTTCAAAAAGGCATTCCTTGACCATTATCTGCCATGGGAGATCCGAGAGGCCCATGCAGATCAGCTCTTAAATCTCCACTAAGGAGGTATGAGCGTGAGAGAGTACAATCTCAAATTTAATTCCTTGGCCAGGTATGCTCCTAATGTAGTAGCTACTATGGAGGATAGAATTCATCGATATGTGGATAGATTAGTGTCACGCCCTGAGAGCAATCCCAAGTCGCGACACGGCGTATTCGACCTCGAAGAGGTCTTATACAAGCCTTTAGCATTCATTCATTCATCACATTGGCAATAAAAATAGTGCGGAAATAAAACCTTTTTAAAACAAACTCATAAGACTTGAAAGTCAACAACATTTTAAAGAAGTCTTTATACACAAGCAGAATACTAGTCTCACATGGCCAACTTAGACCCAAAACTCCAAGAAACATACTAGGGGCACGACCCTTTACATTTGAAAGAAACCACAAGTCTATTACAAATGTCATAATAAAAGAAACTAGAATATAGAATACTTGTTTTCGACATATGAGGACATACCAAAGTCTTGAGAGAAACTTTAATCCCAAGCTTCACTATGGAAAGCACCTCACTTGCCAACACCTACACTTGTAGTAAAACATAGGAAAAGAATGGAGTTAGCACAATGAAGTACTAGGTATGATGACTATGCAAAAACATGCAAAAAGGGACATTTATTTAAGGTATATGCTTTTCATGCTATTGTTTTTTATAAAACTTCTTAATACAAGTATAAGAGACATATTACAAGTCACCATCCACATACAAGATAATACTCACATAATATAAATGCTCAACTAATACCAAACTACAAGACATATCCATATTTATCAAGTAAACCATTTCATCATTTAAGACCCTCCATCTAAGGTTATCCTAAGACCCGCCTAAGTAAGACATGAAGGGGCCGCCAATACACCCTCTTCACACACACCTAAGTGTTCCTAAAGACTACCAAAGAAAAGGACCTTTCCCTTTCAACATAAACCAATAAGTCAACATTCATTATTAGAGACATTTAAGGAGACATTCATGCATTTAGGGGACTTCACATAATAGTCATTAAAGACTTAGGGAACTCACTTTAGTACCTTCAAGGCCTACTCGTGCCATGTGTAGATAGCATCCCATACTACTACCTACATGCTATAGAATCTATCAAGTAACTATAGTGCACATACCACATGATAGGAATAGGCATTTACCGACATAGACTAGCTAGGCATGGAATCCGGTGTCATAAGACCCCACAGCGTGGAAGGTGTTCTACTTGGCAAGGGTAGAACTAGTAAACAACCCATGTAGGCACATGGTTTAGGGATAACCAAAGACGTTTATTGTACTCTTGCCTCATACTCTGGAAGAGCTACCATCTGAACCATATCCACTCGGTGCTTAGCCCTAGTTTCCATAGAGTAATTTCATTCACATATGAGTACTAGAGAGGGCGCCATAATTATGCCTACCGACCCATAATACTCTACCAAGAAGTGCACCACAAGGATCTACCGATCAAGGTTCATAGAGGGTAGCTCATTGACTTTCTTAGAGAGGGTTTCCTATCGTTCCGGTCCACCAACTCTAAGTCTACCATTTAACACAAGAATGAGGTTATCACCCTTAGGTTTACCCCCTTCAAGGCTTGACATTCACATAGGGTCCTAGACTCATCATGAAGGGGCACCATGCTTAGGTCTACCGGTTCAAGACTTAGCCTAGAAGACCTGATTAATCATTTATAGAAGCTTTCATGCAGCAAGGAGAGACAACTAGGTCTAACACTTCAAGACACAACACCACCATATAGAGACTCTTTATAGTCTATCATCATCACATATGAACAATAAGATAGAACATACTTTCAATCACATTATAACAACACTTTATACTAGATCACATTGAGATCAAATAAACACCTTCACATTGTACATTCATACATACCATAACATAATAATCCTTCAATTCCCCATATAATGCCTTCAAGGACATAGTCAATACACATTCAATAAGTAAACACCCTCCACCGTAAGCTGATCAATCCAAAGAAGAACAATTTCAATATAGCATGAAAGTAGGTCAACTTACCATTCTCCAAAGCCATAATCACCATTACCCAATTCCCAACAATTGGAACAGCACAAGCGAATTTACCCATGACTTGCCTACAAGGCCATAATTCTCAACTCATCCATACACAAATAATCCACCAACAATAGATATAGATAAAAATAGGAATCAATAATACAATTCAATCTAAGTACAATTCCATCAATACCCAAGCATTATCATATAACCCACTTCATAAGCCAAACTTAGAGATTTAGGGAGATCATGGGTCCATGATGTTTTTAACCTAAAAACATCAATTAAACCATAATATAATCATAATAGATTGTTTTGAAACCTATTTAATGCAAGAACCCATGAGTTTGAGGAAGAATTGGGGTTTTTCATAACTTTTGAAAACCTTGAAAACCATTTTGAGATTTGGCTCTAGGGAGAAAACTAGCCCTAGATAAAGAGCCATCATACCTTAGTTGATGAATTCCCAAAGAAATTTGATGAAGAAATCTTTGAATCCAAACCCTAGTTCCCACTTCTTCTTCTTCCTTGAGTTGAGAGAGAAGAACTTTAGAGGTTTTTGATTTGTGTATTTGAGAATAATGAGTTAAATAAAGGTTTTAAGACTTAAAACTATATATATTAATGATATAAACTATTTAAAATCAACCCCACATGTTAAAAACTTAACCCGAAATTACTTAAAAACCCTTCACTTGGGCAGCCCCGTCAGGGACCACGCCCATTTGGACGGGTCGTGAAGGGCACCATGGCCCGTGGTGGTGCCCGTGGTCCCTTGACCAGTGAGCCTCTCCGCCATGTCAAACCCTCAAGGGTCCAAGGAATCTTCACGGAGGCTCCCACGATCCGTGGTGCACACCACTAGTCGTGGTGTAACTTGTGAAGATGAGGCAGCACCTAGGCAAAGTTGCCTTGCCTCCCTTGACACCAAGTGATCTTGACGCCCAAGTATACGCACCATCTAGGGCACCACTGATCCTGGTGATGCCCGTGGTCTTTGGGGCAGTGAACAGCCAACTTGGGACAACCTTGGCTTTTTGGCTAAGGCTTGCCCCTTTTGGCTTGGCCCCTTGTCTAGCACCTCAACCAACCCTAGAGTAGGTCTCATAGCATGGAGTCTAACATGTGCCTTGACGTTGACTCCTTAAACCCCTTTCAAGCAAGGCTAGGGCAACATTACACCACTAAAACACATTAGTTCAATAGACTAGTTTCCAAATGTCATGGTCGTCCCTTGACGTTCAACCTCAAAACTCATCAAACTAAACTTTAAAAGTCATTTCTTTTAGTTTTAACAGTTACCAATTCCTAAAACACATGTGAAGCTCTAGTTCATCCTATTTCATTTTTAGGGTTGTTACATTATCCCCTACATGGGAACATTCGTCCTCGAATGACGCTTAAAACACATAAAGGGGTAACAACTCAAGACTAGCAGCCCACGATCATGTATACAACGTTTTAAATCATATTCAAAGCTAGGAGGAAAATCAACTCCATATGAAAAGGCATCAAAACACAACAAGAAGGTAGGAACTACATCTACAAACTTATTATGCACATCAACATCACCATTCTCATTTGATTGGAGGAACTTCCTTCCCCAACGATCATCATTAAGCACATTATGTAAATTTCTCATAAAGCACAATTATGCAACGATTTCGAGAACACCCATTTTTTTGTTAAACGTGCTCAGAAGTAAACTCATATAACATTTAAGCAACTCATTATAGATGTACATCAACAGGAGGAACAAAATCATTCAAGCTCATTTTCTCATGTAAACATAAACTCATGAAAACATGCATAACATAAGGAGACCATGGAAACTCAATTTTCACAAAAGACTCCAAAACATGCATCATGCTAATAGAAACTCTAAGTCTCAAGCTTGAATAGAATATAAGGAAAGAGACAAGGAAATCAACACTCTCACAACCTTACTATTCAACAAACCATCCCCCCCACTTAGGAAAAACCCAACTAAGGCTACCATGAACAACACATAAGGATGTCATCACCAAAGAAAGGAACTACAACTTACTGGCAGCTCCATCCGAATTAGCTCCTTTGTCATTATTGGCTTGGAGAGCATAGAAACGAGTCTTCTTTTGATAATCAACTTTAGGACCACTAAAAGAAGCTTGTCTAGTATCCCTTCCTCTAGTCGCAAGAGTAGGACAATCACTCACCTTGTGATCATTCTTTCCACAACCATAGCATCCATTAGTACCAGCTAGAAACTTACCAAAATGCTTTTTCCCACAAGTGTGACAAGTAGGCTTAACAAATGGAGAACCACTACCGCGCTCTTGATTAACCTTTGGAGCACTTGAGGAATCTTGGTTAGGAGCTCTCTTCTTAAACCTAGGTTGACCATGATCATCGGATCTACCCCTCTTTAAATCTCTACCCAACTTCATAAGCTTGGACTCCTCAATGGGTTGAGCATACACCATGAGTCTATAAATAGCCATATCATTATGGAGCATGGCCGTACGACACTCTTCCTTGACTAGGTCGGTTGCACCGGTCACAAACCTACTCATCTTCTCTCTAGGGTTAGACACCAAAGATGGAGCGTATTTAGACAACAAGGTAAACCTCAAAGAATACTCTTCCACATTCATGTTACTTTGCTTAAGATTTATGAAATCCTCAATCTTACACTCACTCTTCTCCCGGGGAAAGTACCTTCCTAAGAATGCTTTCTTAAACTCTTCCCACTTTATAGGACCCGTTTCAACTGGCCTAGTGGCTTTCCATTGTGCGAACCACACTTGGGCCACTTCCTTTGATTGGTAGGAAGCCAACTCCGCCTTCTCCCTTGAAGAAACCCCCATAGCATTGACTATCTTATAGATTTCATCCAAGAATTCTTGGGGATCTTCTCCCACTCTTGAGCGAAGAAAAATAGAAGGATTCATCCTCACAAAGTCTCTCAACCTTGAGGCCACGGTACTCTAATTAGCTTTCAACCTAGGCCCCACATCTTTGTTTGCTTGAGCCTTCATGGCTTGAGCTAGATTTAGAAAAGCTGCCCTAATCTCTTCATTAGTCATGACCGGGGGAACCACCGGAACCTCATTCTCCTGATTGCCTATGGGGACTTGGTAACCTTGAAGACCTTGGGGAGGAACTCCCCCATCCACATTCTCCTCTTTCGCACTCCTAGGATTAGCCCTCGTATTCATATCTTATAAACACAAGAGAAAGGATTAGAAAAAAGGACACTTATAGAACCACACTCTAAGGCACGACTTCAATAATATGAAAGAAGGGTAATTTCTATCGTCCTATAGCTTCTCGCTCATAGATGTGTCGCGACTCACACCGATGACCAAGACTCTACTAGACGTCGCTTGTGAGAATTTGACCCTAAAATCATTCCCAAAACTTTATGCTCTGATACCAAGTGTGTCACACCCCGAGAGCACCCCCAAGTCGCGACACAGCGTATTTGACCTCGAAGAGGTTTTATACAATCCCTTACCATTCATTCATCACATAGCCAATAAAAATAGTGAGGAAATACAACCTTTTTAAAACAAACTCATAAGACTTGAAAGTCAACAACATTTTAAAGAAGTCTTTATACACAAGGGGAATACTAGTCTCACATGGCCAACTTAGACCCAAAACTCCAAGAAACATACTAGGGGCACGACCCTTTACATTTGAAAGAAACTACAAGTCTATTACAAATGTATTAATAAAAGAAACTAGAATATAGAATCCTTGTCCTCGATATATGAGGACATACCAAAGTATTGAGAGAAACTCTAATCCCAAGCTTCACTATGGAAAGCACCTCACTTGCCAACACCTACACTTGTAGTAAAACATAGGAAAAGAATGAAGTTAGCACAATTAAGTACCAAGTATGATGACAATGCAAAAACATGCATATAGGGACATTTATTTAAGGTATATGCTTTTCATGCTATTTTTGATAAACTTGATAATACAAGTATAAGAGACATATTACAAGTCACCATCCACATACAAGATAATACTCACATAATATACATGCTCAAGTAATACCAAACTACAAGACATATCAATATTTATCAAGTAAACCATTTCATCATGTAAGACCCTCCATCTAAGGTTATCCTAAGACCTGCCTAAGTAAGACATGAAGGGGCCGCCAATACAACTTCTTCACACACACCTAAGTGTTCCTCAAGACTACCAAAGATAAGGACCTTTCCCTTTCAACATAAACCAATAAGTCAACATTCGTTATTAGAGACATTTAAGGAGACATTCATGCATTTAGGGGACTTCACATAATATTCATTAAAGACTTAGGGAACTCATTTTAGTACGTTCAAGGCCTACTCATGCCATGTGTAGATAGCATCCCATACTACTACCTACACGTTATAAAACTTATCAAGTAACTAGAGTGCACATACCACATGATGGGAATAGGCATTAACCGACCTAGACCACACTAGCTAGGCATAGAATCCGGTGTTATAAGACCCCACACCGTGGAAGGTGTTCTATTTTCCAAGGGTAGAACTAATAAACATCCAATGTAGGTTCCAAATTAACAAGTATTAGTATGAGGAACTAAAAGTGGTACTTATCATGAGTACTATTATGGGGTGCTATCCATTCATTGCACAAGTATGTCTTAGGGTTATCAAATAAAAGATTTGAGATAGGATTGTGCAGTAGTTTCCTTCCTTTCTATAATTTACTAAAGGTGAGAGATTTCCTTAGCTATTAGCATTAAGCTAATAATGAGACCAAAGGAGGGTGAGTATGACTAAGATGACTTAAAGGTTATGGTTAGTGTGAAGGGTAATATGGGATGCCTTTCATACATCTCACAAGCGTGCTTTGAGGTTACTTAGGAGTATGGTTCCCTTATGTTAAAGAAGATTAGAGGGTTGACCATATATATAGACTATGATTTAGATGACCAAAGAGGGATATTAGGCTTGGGTAGTATTATGCGATGCTATTCATGCTTTGCACATGCATGCTTTTGAGGTTACTTGAGAATGGCTCTATTGTGGTATAGATGACTAAGAGTCAAATTATGCTTATACGATGCTTATGTTGGAGACTTTTGTGATCATGATTATGACTTATATCCTATGCTCATTAACTATGTCTTATGTCGACTTATGATTATATGATGCTTATGTTGGATATTATGCTATGACAATGTTATTATCTCTTATGCTTATGTCTTATGTTGACTAACCATTTTGAGATTCTTCTATGGTGTTGTGCTAGCTATCATACTTGGTACATTTTCTAATCAAATGTAGGGTTCCGGAGATTGAGTTCCTTTGGAGGCTAGGTTTCTACGGAGCCAGAAGAGTTGACGAATTGGTGAGTCCTCATAGCATCGAGGACAAAACCCATCTTTCCTTAATTTCTTTTATTTTCACGTTGAGACTATTGTATGGGCTGTGTCCCAAGAGTTTATTCTAAAAGTCGTATTAGATGGTTTGAGACAAATTATAGAAAGACTTCTGCTTGTTTTTGTGAAAATAACTTCAATTGTAAAAGTTTTAAATTTTCTCGTATATTTCTATTATCTTATGTTATGATATGCTAAGGGCTTGTATGAGACCCCTTCGGGTCAAGTACGCCATGTTACATCTAGGGGGTACCCCTGGGCCGTGACACCTTGACTCTTATACTCCTTATTTCACCCCTACATGTCTACTAATATACAATGAGTCATTTTATGTTTTTTACCCCTACACGTTTAGCCTCTAGTTTAACCTATCATATTTCCAGGGTGTTACATTAATTCCCCTTGGGAACATTCATCCTCAAATGATGATTTAGACACCTTACGACATTATAGACTCAAGACTAGCAGCCCATCATGTATGCAACATAAAATTAACGCAAAATTCAAAGGAGGAAACATCAACTCCATCTCAAGACATAAACAATGCAACACAAGGAAGTTGGAGCTACATCCACAACACATTATGCACAAAATTCATCATTTCACAAAACCATAGGAGGAACTACCTTCTCCAACTCAAGCAAAGCTCAACACAACATCATGGAGTCAATATGCCATTTCATCACAAGCATAAGTAAGCATGTTCATCAAAACATCTCATGAAGTTAAATATGCAATCATCATACTAAAATGCAAATCAACACGAGAAACATATAAATCATGAAAACTCAACTTATGCTAAAATATGAATTCTCACAAGAATATGCATATCATAAGGAAAAATCATGAAGAATATATATAGCACATATGACTCCTAAAAACAGCAAACTCAAGAGAACTACTTACCTCAAGCTTCGATATCAGTAGAAGGAAAAAAGATGAGGATAGCGGGACTTCATATCGACCTCGGTCTACCATGTAGCACCCTCAACTAGATGATTCCTCCATAACACCTTTACGGAAGCTACTTCCTTGTTTCTCAACTTCTTAACTTGCCGGTCTAAAATCTCCATCAAAATATCTTCATAAGAAAGACTCTCATCAACTCCCAAACCCTTTAAAGGAATTATGGGTACCTGATCACCAATACACTTCTTAAGCATGAAAACATGAGATATCAGGTGAACCGGAGCCAATTCATTTGGTAAGTCTAATTCATAGGTAACTTTCCCTATGCGTTTCAAGATTTGATTTGGGCCCACATACCGGGGACTAAGCTTCCCCTTCTTACCAAACCTCATCACACCCTTCATAGGTGAGATTTTCAAGTAGACCCAATCACCAATTTCGAATTATAGATCCCTTCTTCTAACATCGTCATAAGACTTTTGCCGACTTTGGGCTGTGTTCAACCTCTCTCTAATTAGTCGAACTTTTTCAATGGCATCATAAGCTAGTTCGGGACCAATTAGAGCAACTTCACCAACTTCAAACCAACCAACCGGAGATCTACACCTCCTACCATACAAAGCCTCAAAAAGAGCCATGGCAATACTTGAATGGTAACTATTATTGTAGGCAAACTCTATCAATGGTAGGTGGTCATCCCAATTACCCTTGAAGTCTATAACACACGCCCTTAACATGTCTTCTAAGGTTTGAATGGTACATTACACTTGACCATCCATTTGAGGGTGGAAAGCGGTGCTAAGCTTTACCTTAGTACCAAGCCCTTTTTTGAATTCCTTCCAAAAGTGTGAAGTAAATTAAGTACCTCGATCCGAAATAGTAGATAGAGGGACCCAATGCAACTTTACTATCTCCTTGATGTATAATTTGACAAAGTCTTCCACCGAAAATGAAACTGTGACGGGAATAAAGTTGGCGGATTTTGTCATTCTATCAATGATGATCCACAACAAAGTCCGTATTTACATCCTCCCACAACAAAGTCCGTATTTACATCCTCCCACTTCCAAGTAGGAATATCTCTATATTGGGACAAACCTCCTGGTCTTAGGTGTTCCGCCTTAACTTATTGATAATCCGGACATTTGGCTACAAAATCCGCTATATCCTTCTTCATGCTATTCCACCAACAAACATCCCGTAAATCACAGTACATCTTGGTGGCTCCCGGATGAATAGAATACCGTGAACCATGAGCCATGAGCTCCTTCTAGAATTTTTTCTCTCAAGCCATCAATATCCGTAACACATAATCTATCTTGGCACCTAAGCACCCCATCTTGCCCTTGAGAGATAGCCTTACCGGACTTGTTGAGTAACTACTCTTTCAACTCCATTAACATGGGTTCAAAGTCTTGTTTGTACTTCACGTCCATTACAAAGGATTATTCGGAACCATTATGGACCATGAAACCACCCTTGGTGGAATTCACTAGTTGGACACCTAACCGAGCCAACCTATGTACATCACAAACTAACTCTTTCTTTTCATCCTCAACATGGGCCACACCACCCATGGACAATTGACTTAGGGCATCTGCAACAACATTGGCTTTGATGGGGTGGTAAAGGACACTCATGTCATAATCCTTTAAAAGCTCTAACCACCTTCTTTGTCAGAGATTCAAGTCTTTTTGGCTAAACACATATTGAAGACTCTTGTGATCGGTGAAAACATCTACATGGACCCCATACAAGTAATTCTCCATATTTTCAAACCAAATAATACCGCCGCTAATTAAAGATCACGGGTTGGATAATTCTTATCATGGATCTTGAGTTGACTTGAAGCATAGGGAATCACTTTACCATGTTGCATAAGGACACATTGATTTCACGTATCAAGACACTTCATTCAATTCTAAGTGTCAATGATCACTAGTCAGTATAATAATTTAACAAAATGAGTTGGGGTCGAAACCCACAGGGAGTGGTACGTGTTTAAGATTCAATAGCAAAGTACGAATATATTCAAGTCAATCATAGGAATAAACATTATCAAATAAAGACATAATTCAAATTAACGGGTAACACGAATGTCAAATAACATGGGGATTTTGGTTTCAACTATCAGCTACAAAAATAGCAAATTACACGAAATAACAATTATGAGACGGGTTCTTGGGATATGATTCGATAATAGGCTGATGTAGACAAATGGGTAATTGCAATTGTTAGTAAATAGTTGTAAATGAGTGAATCAGCTAGACTCTAGTGTGAATAAAATTTCCCTCGAACAATTTACCCCGAATCAAGTTGGTTTCTCTCAAACACCAACAAGCAAGCAAATAAGAATAACCCACATTTTAGTCCATTCATTCTCTCGAGCTGAAAGTGTGGAAAAGGATTTAGGATTCACTCTCTCTAGCTGAACCCATGACAACCCAATACCCAAATACCATCAATTCAATAATCTTGGTTTTAAAACCGTTCTTTCGAGCAAGACAAAAACATGACGGTAGAATTGCATTTGCAACTACAACCTGATGTTTACGTAATCAAGACACAACTTCCAATGCACTTGTCTCTACGGTCGTACAACAATAAAGCAACCTAACCAAGTGTTGGGGTCGAGTCCCAAGGGAGTGGGCTTGAGAATTAATAGAAAAATAAAATTAAGTTCTAATTAGTCATAGTTAAAAACATTGTCGAATACAAACATACTAAATCTAAGGGGTGACACAAAAGAGTCAATTAACAATGGGGGTTTGTAACAAGTAAGCAAAAATGCAAAGAGTCCTAATAAAGGATATGAGATTCTTGGGATGTGATAGGAATATGGGTTAAACTAGATCATTGGGTACATGCTTTTGATAGTAAATTCGTTGAATATTTGTGACTAGGCTAGACAATAGTGGGGTAAATTCTCTCTCGAGCAACTTACCCCAAATCAACTAGGTTTCTCTCGAACACCGAGTTGCCACATGAAGAACAACCTCCACCTTATCCCACTCACTCTCTCGGGCTGAGTGTTTGGGAGAATGACTAGGGTTCACTCTCTCGAACTGAACCTCATGTCGACCCAATCCCACCGGCTATCAATTTAGTAGTCTTAGTTTTACGACCTCTCTCTTGAGCAAGCCAAAAATACAAATATGAAATCGTAATTGCAACTACGATTTCATTAAGTTCCAACACAACTTTTAAACGTAATCACATTGAAAAAACGATTAAACTATCAACAAGCAAGACCCAACAATTAACTGAGCCCATATTCACAAAATCACACCCTAAGAATTGGGGTTTTAGCTAGACATGTATAAGAGATAGAAATTTATACCGATATGAGTTTGCATTCAAATGGGTATGAAGATTTAAGTCTCAAAACCAGTAAAGAGTGAAGAATCCACAAGACCCAATTCCAAAATCTTGGAGTTGAAACCCTTTGAATCTTCAAGTTCTTCAAAACTCTCTCCAAACTTAGAACTCAAAAATAGAAGCAATGTCTGAAAAATTATTGGTCAAAGCTAAATATTCTATCCTAGAATAATAATTCTAAACGAGTATTTAAATTTTTCAAAAATCTGTGCTGCGACTGATCAGTCGGCGAAGCTAGTCGGAATCGCCGATCAACTCGGCGATCCGCCCTTTGGTCTAGTTCATCTCCGTCTTGCGTTAGCCTTCAGCATTGTCATGTTTTGGATCATTAGGCGATGTAGTGCTGCTTCGCAAATCTGTTCGGTGACACGCCAACTGCTCTTTTTGACTGCTGATTTGAACCTTTCCTTCAGGGCTCAGCACACTGGAACAAAAGGCGAGGATAAGACCTTTTGGCAACTCATCGAATGGGTTCGGCGATTCTCAAATCTTCATTTCTTTGTTCTTTCAGCTGCCTTTGTTCCTTTTCGGTATGTAGTGTCCATGCTTTCCCTGAAACACTACATACCTGAAACTTAAGGGTTTTCATCACTCTCCACACTTCCATCTGCACAATCAACACACCATTATTTTATCAAAGAAAAAAAAAGCAATAAATGGTTTTGGGTTTCCTCCCAAACAACACTTTAGTTAACCCCGTGGCACGACGCAAGTCCACCTTCAAACCTCACTTTTGGGTCTGACCATAGTGTCACTAGGAAAACCCCCTTCCTGTTTCGGATTTAGGTAAGACGACATCTGACCCATTTGGGTCTCCAGCTGCTTGATTGATACTGAATGGTAGGTAACGGTTTGTCTAAGGGTTGATACATCCTCTTTCATATATTTCAAGATCTTGTCTGATCCGTCAATTTTATTGAGGATACGAGAAAGCATATACTCAGACCTACCACCCTCTAAATCCTTTGGCTTTTGGCGCTCGTGGGGAGGCACATACATGTCCTTCTCTCCATCCTTCCAATTAGGATTTAAATCTCTCCATTCACGATCCTTCATCTGTAGCCTAACCTTGGTTACCACCCTTCCTTGGTTGGCTAGGAAGTTCACTTCCTTATTATACAAGGTTTCAAATTTTGCCTCCTCAGGATTTGCACACCCGACCCCCACAACATTGACACCAGGGGCACCAGCCACCATGACATTTTTAGATAAAATGTCAAGCAGTGTCATGATCTTGGCCATGTTTTGGTCTCTCTCATTATCTTTTTCCATCTGCTCCTTAGATAGCTTGAATGTGAGAGGAGAGACTTGGTCTTCACGAGTGTACCATGCCCTATTGATGGTTGTCATGCTAGCTAAGAGTTGGGTTGCTACTGCATACGGTTGCTGCATCAGGCCTCCAGGTGAGAGTTCAATAGCGACACCTTTGTTAACTGAATCCAGGCTTCGGTAAAAGTACTGTAGCAAGACATTGTCGGGCAGACAATGAGTCGGGCATTGTAGCACCAACTTTTTAAATCGCAGCCAAGTCTCATGGATTGGCTCACCCTCCAAACGGTTAAAGCTTTGGATACTATCCCAAAGAGTAATCATTTTCGAAGAAGGAAAAAATTGCACATTAAATGCGGTTACCAATTCCTCCCAAGAAGTGATGGATTCGCGAGGCAACTCCGCCAGCCACTTACACGCCTCTCCCATCAACGAGAAAGGAAATAACCTTAACCAAACTGACTCCTGATAGATGTTTTTGAAAGAGAATGGTCCGCACACATCTACGAAGTTTTGAAGATATTCGTGAGGATCCTCACGAGCCAATCCACTGAAAAGTCCCTTTAGTTGCAAGAGTTGCAACATAGTGCTCGTTATATGGAACACTGCATTTCCCTCGGCTGGAGGTAAACGGATTGCCCCAATACCTCCCATAAGATGGGGGTCATTAATGTTTGGCTCTTGGACATCGTTGAGATTTCCGATGTTGTCTTGGTGGCCCACCTGGCTGCCGTTGCGGCCATTATCACTCATGCTTTCTATTTTAAAGTCAAACAAAAGAAACAACACTGAAAATTAAGTAAGGGAACTACAACTAAGAAGAACAAAAAGTATACTAAACTATGAATTCTCAAGTAACACCACTCCTCGGAAGCGGCGCCATTTTGATTTTTACATAATCAAGATACAACTTCCAATGCAAGTGTCTACGATCGTACAATAGTGAAGCAACCCAGCCAAGGGTTGGGGTGGAGTCCCAAGGGAGTGGGCTTGAAGAATTAATAGAAAAATAAAAGTAAGTTCTAATTAGTCATAGTTAAAACATTGTCGAATACAAACATACTAAATCTAAGGGGTGACACAAAAGTGTCAATTAACAATGGGGGTTTGTAACAAGTAAGCAAAAATCAGCAAAAATACAAAGAGTACTAATCAAGGAGATGAGATTCTTGGAATGTGATAGAAATATGGGTTAAACTAGATCATTGGGTACATGCTTTTGATAGTAAATTTGTTGAATATTTGTGACTAGGCTAGACCATGGTGGGGGTAAATTCTCTCTCGAGCAACTTACCTCGAATCAACTCGGTTTTTCTCGAACACCGAGTTGTCGTATGAAGAACAGCCTCCACCTTAGCCCACTCACTCTCTCGAGCTGACTGTGTGGGAGAAGGACTAGGGTTCACTCTCTCGAGCTGAACCTCATGTCGACCCAATCCCACTGGTCATCAATTTAGTAGTTTTAGTTTTACGACCTCTTTCTCGAGCAAGCCGAAAACACAAAGGTGAAACCATATTTGCAACTACAATTTCATTAAGTTCCAACACAACTACTAAATAAAATCACATTTAAACAACGATTAAACTATCAGCAAGCAAGACCCAACAATTAACTGAACCTATAATCACAAAATCACACCCCAAGAATTGGGGTTTTAGCTAGACATGTATAAGGGATAAAAATTTATACCAATATGAATTTGCATTCAAATGGGTATGAAGATTTAAATCTCAAAACAAGTCAAGAGTGAAGAATCCACAAGACCCAAGTCCAAAATCTTGAAGTTGAAACCATTTGAACCTTCAAGTTCTTCAAAACCCTCTACAAACTTAGAACTAAAAAATAGAAGCAAAGTCTGAAAAATTACTGTTCAAAGCTAAAAATTTGATCCTAGAATAATAATTCTCAACGAGTATTTATAGTTTTCAAAATTCTGTGCTGCGAAGGATCACTCGGTGAAGTTAGTCGAAATCGCCGATCAACTCGGCGATCCACCCTTTGGTGTAGTTCATCGCCATCTTGCGTTAGCCTTCAGAATCGTCATGTTTTGGATCATTAGGCGACATAGTACTGCTTCGCAAAACTATTCGGCGACACACCGGCTATTCTTTTTCACTGCCAATTTGATCCTTTCGTTCAGGGCTCAGCACAGTGGAACAAAAGGCAAGGATAAGATCTTTTGGCGACTGACTGAATGGGTTCGGCGATTCTTAGATATTCATTTCTACGTTCTTTCAGTTGCCTTTGTTCCTTTTTGCTAAGTAGTGTCGATGCTTTCCCTCAACTCTAAATACCTGAAACTTAAGGGTTTTCATTAGATATTGAGACAAAATATGTATTTGAGGACACTGATTATATCAAAATACAGCCCGAAATGAGTGTTATTTTGGGACTCATCACAACCCTTTAAATTAAACCACAATTACTAAATGAAATCACTTCTAAACAACATTTAAACTAACAATTGGCAATACCCATAAACTAAATCAACCCATAATCACATAATCACACCCAAGAATTGGTGTTTTAGCTAGACATCATAAAAAGATAGAAATCTTTACCAAATTGTGTTTCCATCAACTGGGTAAGATTAATTTCGTTTTTAGAAAGGTTCAAATTGAAGAATCTCAGAGACCCAATTCCAATTTCTCAATAAAGGAAAACTTCAATTCTTCAAAGCTAAGGAAAAATATTGTCTCAATACTTAGAGTTCAAGCTCAAAAATTAATATAATGAATGTTCAGAATAAAATTTGATTCATTATAAATTTTGTTACTAAACTAAATGTTCAAAAACGTATTTATAGTCGCCAAAAATATGTTGAGAAGGATCATTCAACGCAGTAAGTCGGGATCGCCGATCAGCTAAGTGATCCGCCCTTTGGTTAGTTCGATCGCCTTTTTTCTTTAGCCTTAAGCATCTTCCAGTTCGATAACTTTGGGTGATCCAACACTGCATCGCGGAACCACTTGGCGACAAACCGACTTCTCCTTTCTCTCACAAACTTGATTTTGTCCTTCAGGGCGTGGTAGACTTAAACTTTAGGCAGTGAAATGGCCACTCGGCGACTTGCCAAGGGGACTCGGCGATCACCAGGCCTTCATTTCTTCGTTCCTTCATCTCACTTCGTTCCTTTTTGAAAATTAGTGTCCATGCCTTGTTCCTCAATCCAAATACCTGGAAGTCAAGGGTTTTACATCA
The DNA here is from genome assembly GCF_000226075.1 of Solanum tuberosum. Taxonomy (NCBI): domain Eukaryota; kingdom Viridiplantae; phylum Streptophyta; class Magnoliopsida; order Solanales; family Solanaceae; genus Solanum; species Solanum tuberosum. The sequence goes on along the minus strand of NW_006239011.1, from coordinate 1,672,209 downwards.
GTTATTGGCCCAAAACAAGCATTTCAGGACACAAAATCTATACAAATAAAGCCCTAAATGAGTCCAAATCGTGGACTCATCAACACCCCCAACTTAAAATTTTGCTTGTCCTCAAGTAAAACTCAAGTTCAGCAGTTCAAAAAGGATGTCTCAAATAATGCTACACCAGACTCAATCATGAATGCACACAAAAGGACTTAACTTACTCATGCAAGGATCAATTGTGCAGTCAAAGATTCAAGGTGTGACTCACCGTTATCAAAGATTCTCAAGTTCACAATACTTGCTTCAAATACAAGTTCAAGCTCAACAAATGTACTCAAATGCGCTCACACAAAGAATGATTCCATGATCACACACAATGGTTCAACAATTTATAGTTTCGGAATCAAAAACAACTCTCACGCTTACAAAGATAAACACATGCATGATTTGACCCATGGGTGTGCCCTTATTTTCCAATCAACATTTGTTTCAGCTCACTCAAGATAAAAAAAAGGTCTTTTCAAGGCTTGTAATGGGGCTTAGTGTAATGGTATGGTCATTTAGACTCAGTGGTTGGTATCCTCATGAAATGTGGTATGAACAACACTTTCTTTCCTTTTCTTGATCATTCTCGTTCATGCTCACAAGTAACCCCATTATTCACTTTCCATGAAATATCGGACACCCCATTTTATTTTCTAACTAGGCATTTACCACCGTGCTTCTTACCGTATTTTTGCACAATTAGGCCTATCAACATAAGAACCACCACTCTTACCTCCTTGTGGCTTAGGGTTAGACACCCTACCTTTGTTGACCCTTGGAGCACTAGAGGAGCCTTGGTTGGAAAACCTTCTCTTAAACGTTGGTCTACCTTGACCCTCAAATTTACCCTTGGAAGAATTCCCATCATCGGTCCTTGCCTTCTTCACTTCCCTATTCAGTTGCTTGAGCTTCTTTTCTCAATTTTTTTGCATGAACCATAAGACATGAAACAGTCATAATTGTGATGAGCATTGGCGAACGACATTCATTGACTACCAAGTCAGATATCCCCATAACAATTTTTTTCATCTTGGCCCTAGAATCCAGCACTAAGGTTGGAGCATACTTAGATAATTGGGTAAATTTAAGGGCATACTCTTTCACACTCAAACCCCCTTGTCTAATATTTATGAACTCTTACATATTTCGTTTCCTCAACTCTAGAGGAAAGAACCTATCAAGGAAGACCCACTTGAACAATTCCCAATCTACCAGACCTGATCCTACGGGCCTCTCACCTGTCCATTGCTCATACCATACTTGAACCACATCCTTCAATTGGTAGGTATCTAGTTCCTCCTTCTCTTGTGGAGACACTCCCATAGCATCAAGCACCTTAAATATCTCATCAATAAACCCTTGGTGGTCCTCCTCCACTTTGGAGCCATAGAACATAGGCTGATTCATTTTAGTAAAATCCCTTATCCTTGAAGCGGTTGTACTAACATTGGAGTTCACATGAGTTATAGCATCCCTATTGACTTGGGCCTTCACGGCTTGGGTCAATACTTGGAGATCCAACCTTATTTCCACATTTTTCATAGCCCCCGCATCAATAGGAGATTGAGCAACTTGAGGATCTTGGGGACCTTGTGGTCCTTGGGGAGGAACTCCCTCATTCACATTTTCCTATTCCATCCGTCCTGTGGTCGCCTTTCTTGTATTCATATCCTATAGACAAAAGATAAGGGTTAAGAAAAGGACTTCATAGAGTTAAAACTCTAAGGCACGACTAAGGAGTAATGAAATAAGGCAGATCTCCTAAGCATCTTATAGCCTCTCATTCATAAATGTGGCGCATTTCACACTCATGAACAAGACTCTACTAGATGTGGTTTATGAGACATCATCCTAGAATCATTCTAAACCTTGTGCTCTGATTACCAAGTTTGTCACGACCCAGGGATACCCCCTAGATGTAACACGGTGTACTCAACCCCGAAGGGGTCTCGTACAATCACTTAGCATAATCATAAACATAAGTAATAGAAATGGTGCAAAATTTAAAACCTTTTCAATCGAACTCTTTTCATTAATATGAAAAATAGGAGTCTAGACATTATCTCAATGAACCATCTACTACAATAGAATATCAATAAGGTAATAGCCCTTTTACAATAAATTCTCTAAGTAGAACATACGAAAGGAAACTAGAAAGAATAACTCTTCTGCTCGAACCGTGAGAACTCACTAAGGCAAGAAGAGAATCAATCCAAGCTTTCAACCAAAGAGAAGCAACCTCAACGACCGGGACCTACACTTATATAAAAAGGTAGAGAATATGGTTTAGTACAAAAATGTACTATGTATGAAAGCCATACATAAAAATCCTTAAGACATGCTTTGAAGGGACATTTAGTTCAAACAATGCATTTATCAAATTTAAATGACATCATGCACATTTGTGATGAAACATCGATCACACCATATCATAAGCAACACAAAGCTATATTTGTGCAATGCATAGGTAAGATCCCATAATCCTACGTAATACTAAGTACCACTTTTAGGTCACCAACATCATACATATCATACCTTGACCTTATCATTTGCCAACGTTCATAGACAAGGAAATATTCATATTCATAACTTGTAGCAAGTAAAGTCACACTTGACAACAATTCATACCATACATGCATAATTCATAAGTCTTCATAGAATAAGAGAACCTCACCACAACCACTCTTAAATCCTACTTGTGCAATGCATAAATGGAGTCCCATACCCCCCTTCATACTAAGTAGTACCTCTTAAGAAGTCATAGTTATAGTTCATGTTCTTGTCATAATTTATATTCTTTTCATATAGGGAAATATAGCCTTAACTGACATAGATCATGTGAGCTACATGGAATCCGTTGTCTTACCCCCACACTAAAAAGAGGTGTCCTAGTTTCCTAAGGTAGAACTAACATATTAGGTTTTGCTCAGAGTGTAGCCAACCAGAACAATCAGTAGGTTCCAGATCCTACTAATAGAAATGGTGGATCAGTGACAGCTCGAGTTCGAGATTTTGTTAGGATGAATCCAGCTGAGTTCTTAGGGTCGAAACTTTGTGAGGACCCACATAACTTCATTGATGAGGTTAAGAAAACTTTTGGAGTGATGCAAGTGACTGGTAATGATAGGTTAGAGTTGGCATCCTACCATCTTGAGGATGTTGCTCACATTTGGTTCACTCACTAGAAAGAAAATAAGAGTGTAGCTGTAGCTCCTGTGACTTGGGAGTTTTTCACCGTAGCTTTTTTGGACCAGTTCTTTCCAGGAGAGTTGAGGGAGTCTAAGGCACACAAGTTTATGAATTTGAGACAAGGTTCAATGTCAGTCCAAGAGTACGGGCTGAAGTTCACCCAACTCTCTAGGTATGCTCCACATATGTTTGCCAATCCAGGGACACATATGAGAAAGTTTCTATTTGGGGTATCCGACTTAGTGAAGACAGAGAGCAGAAGTGCTATGTTGTTATAGGGGATAAATATCTCTAGGCATGAGACTCATGCTTAGTAGGTTGAGACAGATAAGCTTAGGGAAATAACTTAGGTCAACAACAAAGCTAGAAAAGGGAACTATGAGTAATCTCAACAGAAATCGGGTGGTAGAAATCACTCACAGTTTTGACAGGATCAAAATAGTAGGTTACCAGGCTCTAAGTCTCAAGGGAGTGTTTCAGGAAATAGGACTTACCAAACTTGTCCAAAGTATGGTAAGAACCATCCAGGTGAGTGTCTTGAAGGCGGGGAAGGATATTTTGGGTGTGGTCAGTCTGGCCATAGGTTGAAGGATAGCCCTTCTTCTAGGCATTGGCAAAAAGGTTATAATAGTAGGGCTCAGTCTACAGTCTCAACAACACCAGCAGGTCGCCCAACTCAGCAGGGTGTGTCATCTGGTATAGGTGGCGGTCAATGCCAGGGAAGGTTCTATGCTCTCCAGGGTCTCCTGGACAAGAAACATTCTCCTGATGTGGTCACTAGTACATTAGGAGTGTTTCTTTTGATGTTATTGTATTTTTAGATCCAGGGGATACTCTTACCTTTGTAGTTCTCTTTATAATAGTAATTGATGAGTCATATATTTAGGCTTATTTAGGGCTTTGTTTATATAGATTTAGTGTCCTCAAATGCTTAATTTGTGCTAATAACTGATGTTAAATCCTTGATTTTCACGAATATGGATTGATGAACAAAGAAAGGACACTAACAAGGAAAAAAGGAACAAAACAGGCTGAAGAAATGAAGATGGACGAGCCTGAGGATCACCAAGAACACTCGGCGTGTCGCCAAGTGGCTCAGCTGATCGCCTAAAGTTCCAATGTACCAAGCCCGGAAGGAAAGAACCAAGTCGGCGATGAAAATGAGCAGTCGCAAATTGCCGAGTGGTTCCGTAAAGGCAAGGTAGATCGCCCAAAGTTACAAACCTCGAGGATGTCGAATGCCAATTCGAAAGGGAGATGGAAGAGGCCAAAGAGCGGCTCGCCGAGTAGATCGGTGAGCCCGACTTACTTCACCAAATGGGGCTTTCGTAGTTTATTTTTGGTGACTATAAATACGTTTTTGAACATTTAGTTTATTATCTTTTGACGTTTCTGATATCTTGGGAATATTTTTTAGACATTAGAAACAATTTTTATCATTGCGAGAGAGTTTTATCTAGATTTTTCTTTAGCTTTGAAGGATTAAGGAAATTCACTTTTGAGAAATTGGAAGTCGATCTTCGAGATTCATCAAATTGGAGCATTGTAAAGATGAAATCACTCTTACCCAGTTGATGGATAATCAATTCGGTAACTGTCTTAAACTTTTTATAGTGTCTAGCTAAAACCCTAATTTTTGAGGTGTGATCATATGATTATGGGCAGATTTAGCTTATCGGTATTGCTAATTGTTAGTTTAAATGCAATTTAAAAGTGAGTTTAATCATTAATTGTGGTTTAATTTAAGAATGGTAGTTGCAAATTGTTACGTCCCCTAAAACTAGTAGGTGAAACTAGAGCCTTACATGTGAGTTTTAGAGTTTGGTGTGTGGGTTAATGTTGTAAAATGGATTCCCTTACCTAGGATGAGGTGTTTAAGGGTTAAAAATCAACGTACGACCTGCAAGGACAAACCAAGGGTCCTCGAGGAGGACCGTAAAGCTTAACGCAAAACTTCCCAAGATGACAAAAATTTGGTAACCTACGGATGGGACCTACTGGGCATAGGTCCATCGACACCCCGTAGGACAAGGTCGTAGGTCAAGGCCTTTCAAGGAGCTGCATACCATGGGCCTATGGACCTATAGCACGGTCAGTAGGTCCACTCACGGTCCGTGAGTCCTAGGTCGTAGTTCCCACCTGCAATTCGTCCTGGGTTCGACCAATGTGTTGTTGTTTTAGGTAATTCTATTTTAATTATTTTAGTGTGGGATGTTTTAAATTGTTTATTTAGAGGTATATAAGTATTTTTAAACCATTAACTAACCTAGTTACTTCATAATTCCAAAGACCCTAAATCATAACTAATTTTCCCCAAATATTTCTCTCACTAAAACCTCCATTGGATAAGAAGAAGAAGTTGAAGTGTAAGGCTCAAGAACTCATATTTTCCACTCAAATTCGTGAAGAATATTCATCTAAGGTATGGTAGTTTTGATTAATGGTTAGTTTTTCATCCATGAAGTCCTTAAACTTTCAAATTCAAATTAGGGAATTCTCCAAAACCAGGGTTCTCACTCTAAGTCATGGATTCTTTCTCCAAACATTTTCAATGATTTAATTATCATATATTAGGTTCTAATTTCTGTTTTTATGGTGGTGTTATGATAAATTCTTCCATGAATTCATAAATTTCACTAACTTCTCAAGTTGGATCTTAAAGTGTAGGTATTGAATTTTATGAGTAAAATGTTATAGAATCATGAATATAATGAATTGATTACTTGAATTATGTATTAATTAAGGAATTTCTATGATTTTGATTTTGAATTTCCTCCAAGAACTTGTGAACCCCCATGTCCTTAATTTGTGACTTTGTGATGTGGGTGATTTGTAGTAAGATGAATATTATGGGATTATGTTGTATTAGTTGAGTTATTTGAATCACGTTGCCTTCCATGTTTAATGTAGCAATCCTAATTGTGATTGGTTGAATGTGATCCTTGATCCAAGAGGGGTAAAACATGAGACTCATGCCAATATGTGTACTCTTTATGAGCATGATTATACTCTAAATTGTTGTGTGTTGAATTGTATGCGGTGTCTATAAGGAAATACTCCACCAACATCACCTATATTATGACTATTTGAGATCATGTATGTAATGACTAGATTAATTGAACTAAGACTATATCCATTTATAATATAATGAATGCTAGATGTGTTGATTGAATATGGTCTTTCGTCTTTAAAGGGGCAATATATGATATTATACATTTTTTGTAAAAGTGTGTCCATCATTTAAGACCATCTTTTGAGCAAATAAAGTGATCATGACTTTGATGTAATTATGGTGTTGTTGAAACTCCATTCACATTCACACACTTATACATAATTATTCCATGATTATGATGTTATTATTCTGTTGATTGAAAGTTCATACTTATAAACAGATAATGTATATAATGTGAAAGTTTTTCTCACATATTGAAGATTCTATGTCGAAAGTTAGTTCTCACTTACTGAATCTACAAAGAGAATTCTAGGTTGAAAGTCCATTCTCACCTAATGAATCTATGAGCTCTCTTTATGAATTGTGTTGGATGGAGGGTAAGATAGGATCATGCTTGTAAATTCAATTCAAGACTAAATATGTATTCATGGGAAGTTATGCCTAGCACCGAGTGAATATGGATTATGAGATAGAGGCTCTCCCGTCAATTAAATAGGTTGGGTTTCTAAATGTAAATCTCATGAGTTGGAAGCTCCCCCATTAGGTAAGGCTGGGTTTCTACTAACAATCTCCTTATCCCATAACAACGTGCCCCCGTAGGTTATTTAGCCATTGGATTCAGTTCCAGTCTAATAGATTTTAGTTCTACCTTAGGCAACTAGGACACCCCTTTTCAGTGTGGGCCATACACCCGATTCCATGCAAGCTCACATGGTCTATTTTGTTAAGGCTAATTCCCACAAGATCAAGTGTATGATGTACTATGGCTATTCAAGGAGTTCTACTTAGTATGGGTGGGGTGTATGAGTCTTCATCCATGCATTGCACAAGTAGGTTTTGAGAGTAATTGTGGTAGGTTCCTATTTTTCAAGGTGACTCATGTAATGAATATTCTTGTGTCTAAATGGTATTTGGATTTGATGGGAAAGCTACTTGTAATGTCCCATGTTAACTTGGATTGTTGCTATGAGTTGCTTTCCTTGATATGGTTGACTAAAACGGAATGTTTCCTAGTCTATGAGAGATAGGCTAAGGGATGAGTTGAAAAGATGGTAAAAGTGAATGAGGATCCAAAGTGACTTGCTTAGTGTGGGTAAGATTATGGGATCTTGTCCATACATTGCACAAGCTTGCCTTGGGGTGGATTATGAAGTGTTGCTCACATGTCATGTTAACACTAGATTTTATTGACTATGTATATGTTCGTAATGATATTTCTTATGTTCACTAGCTGTGATTGATGTCTACCATGCTATAGTCTATATCTCTTCATGATGTCTTTTATGCTCATGACTTGTGTTGTCACACTACTTTCCAAACGATGATTTAAATTAGCAAGTGCATGCATTCAAACTAAAATGTTACTTTTAGAATGTTTTTGATGGTTTTTATGCATGGGTATCATACTTAGTACAACTTTGTGCTAACCCATATTTTCTACTATATTTTTCACAAAGTGTAGGGTTTGGTGATATCGACTTCTATCCTCGTTCCTAGGGTCATATTATATCAAGGAGAAGATGTTTGGTAATTGTTCATAGTATTCGAGGGCGTGACCATTATATCCTTTAAGTCTTTCTTTATGTATTAGAATTTTTCAAGGGTTGTGTCCCTAAGATTGTATTCAAATGTTATAGATGGTTTAAGACATAGTGTTGTAGACTCCCGCTTATTAATTTTAGAAAAGACTTCTATTGTAAAATAAAAAGTTTTAAAATTCCGCACCTTTTTTTCTATTATCTTATGTTATGATATGCTATGAGGCTTGTATGAGGCTTTTCGGAATCTTGTACATCGTGTTACGTCTAGGGGTTACCCTTGGGTCGTAACAAACATGGTATCAGAGCACAAGATTTTGGGATGATTATAGTATATCTCAAACCATATGTAGTAGACTCTTCTTCATAGTGTGAGGCACACCACATTTATGAATAGGAGGCTATTGGATGCTAGGAAAATTTCAATTATTAATCCTCTAAGTCGTGCGATAGAATTTAACTCTATAAGTTCTCTCTCCTATCCCTTATCTGATGGTCTTTAGGATATGACCACTTGAAGGGCTCATGCTAAAAGGATCGAGGGAGGAAAAAGTTAGTAGTGATACCAATTATAGCTATATAACTAGATGAGGCATAGAAGAGTCTGTATAGGCTTACTCCCAAGGGGATATAATGTGCTTAGATGGAAAGATGGTAAAATGGTTAGGTGTTTTAGATGTTCATGATTTGGATTGGGTTGAAATTCTCACCTTGAGAGGTGTGGTGAGTTTGAGAAGTTTAGTTCCAGTTTGATGGGCTCATATGAGATCTTGAATGGTGTTGGTAAGGTTGTTTGTGGGCTGGGATGCTTAAATGAGAATCTCTATAATTTAGAAGAACCAGTAGAGGCTTTAGACCGGAAAGTGAAGATATAGTAGAATTAGGAAGTAATTTTCATGAGGCTGTGAAGTAGTGGTCTTTGTGTGAGGGTTGTAGTTGACAGAGCTACTTGGGAGGCCAAGGGCCGATGAGATGTCCTGATATCCTTGTCTTTCCTTCTATTCCTCTTTTAGCTTGAGAGGATAAGTTTCCCTTGACTTGTTTCATAATTGTGAAGTCTTGGATGTGGTATGTGTTCCATAGTTTACTTATTAGGGATTCATATGTGAATTATATGTTTTCCATGGTTTCCTTAAATGAGGCATGTTCTTAATGAAATTCATGTTAAATGAGAAAATAAGTTTTCATGATTTATGTTGCTCATGTTGTTGCGCATTTAGTATGAGTTGCCTATTTTGACTTCAGGGGATGTATTGATGAACATGCTTTCGTATGCTTTTGAGAGAAATGACATATTGGCTCCATGATGTTGTGTGGAGCATTATTTTAGCTAGAGAAGTGAGTTCCTCCTATGAAAATGAGAAATATTAAGTTTTGTGCATATTGGTTTGTTGATGTAATTCCTTCTTCCTTGTGTTGAGTTTAGTATATTGAGATGTAGTTGAAGTTTACTTCCTTGGTTGTGTGCATTTACATGTATTGCATGGATGATGGGCTACTAGTCTTGAGTCTTTAATTCCATAAAGTGTTTAAAGTTTCATTCGAGAACGAATGTCCCCAAGGGGGAGATATTGTTATAACCCCTAAAACTAGTCGGTGAAACTAGAATCTTACATGTGAGTTTTAGAGTTTGGTGTGTGAGTTAATGTTGTAAAATGGATTCCCATACCTAGGAAGAGGTATTTAGGGGTTAAACATCAAGGTACGACCTACAAGAACCAACCAAGGGTCCTCGAGGAAGACCCTAAAGCCTAACGCAAAACTGCCCAAGATGCCAAAAATTTGGAGACCTACGGATGGGACCTACTGGGCGTAGGTCCATCGACGCCCCGTAGGACAAGGTCGTAGGTCAAGGCCTTTCAAGGAGCTGCAGACCATAGGCCTACGGACCTATAGCACAGTCAGTAGGTCCACTCACGGTCTGTGAGTCATAGGTGGTAGCTCCCACCTGCAATTAATCCTAGGTTCGACCAATGTGATGTTCTTTTAGGTAATTTCTATTTTAATTATTTTAGTGTGGGACGTTTTAAATTGTTTATTTAGACGTATATAAGTATTTTTAAACCATTAACTAACCTAGTTACTTCATAATTCCCAAGACTCCAAATCATATTTAACTTTCCCTAAATATTTCTCTCACTAAAACCTCCATTGGATACGAAGAAGAAGTTGAAGTGTAAGGCTCAAGAACTCATATTTTCGACTCAAATTAGTGAAGAATATTCATCTAAGGTATGGTAGTTTTGATTCATGGTTAGTTTTTCATCCATGAAGTCCTTAAACTCTCAATTTCAAAGTAGGGAATTCTCCAAAACCAGGGTTCTCACTCTAAGTCATGGATTCTTTCTCAAAACATTTTCAATGATTAAATTATCTTATATTAGGGTCTAATTGCTGTTTTTATGGTGGTGTTATTATAAATTTTTCCATGAATTCATGAATTCATGAATTTCACTAACTTCTCAAGTTGGATCTTAATGCGTGGGTATTGAATTATATGACTAAGATGTTATAGAATCATGAATATAATGAATTGATTACTTGAATTATGTATTAATTAAGTAATTTCTATGGTTATGATTTTCAATTTCTTCAAAGAACTTATGAACCCCCATAACCCTAATTTGTGACTTTGTGATGTGGGTTATTTGTAGTAAGATGAATATTATGGGATTGTATTGTATTAGTTGAGTTATTTGAATCATGTTGCCTTCCATGTTTAATGTAGTAATCCTAATTGTGATTGGTTGAATGTGATCCTTGATCCAAGAGGGGTAAAACATGAGACTTATGCCAATATGTGGCTTTATGTGTACTCTTTATGAGCATGATTATACTCTAAATTGTTGTGTGTTGAATTGTATGTGGTGTCTATATGGAAATACTCCGCCAACATGACCTATATTATGAGAGTTTGAGATCATGTATTTAATGACTAGATTACTTGAACTAAGACTATATCCATGTATAATATAATGAATGCTAGATGTGTTGATTGAATATGGCTTTCGTCCATAAAGGGGCAATATATGATATTATACATTTTTTTTAAAAGTGTGTTCATGATGTAAGACCATCTTTTGAGCAAGTAAAGTGATCATGACTTTGATGTAATTATGGTGTTGTTGAAACTTCATTCACATTCACACACTTATACATAAATATTCCATGATTATGATGATATTATTCTGTTGATTGAAAGTTCATATTTATAAATAGATAATGTGTATAATGTGAAAGTTTTCCTCACATATTGAAGATTCTAGGTCGAAAGTTAGTTCTGACCTACTGAATCTATAAAGAGAATTCTAGGTTGAAAGTCCATTCTCACCTAATGAATGTATGAGCTCTCTTTATGAATTGTGTTGGATGGAGGGTAAGATACTCCTTCATGATTGTAAATTCAATTCAAGACTAAATATGTATTCGTGGGAAGCTATGCCTAGCACCGAGTGAATATGGAATATGAGATAGAGGCTTTCCCGTCAATTAAATAGGCTGGATTTCTAAATGTAAATATCATGAGATGGAAACTCCCCCATTAAGTAAGGTTGGGTTTCTAGTAACAATATCCTTATCCCATAACAACATGCCCCCGTAAATTATTTAGCCATTGTATTCATTTCCAGGCTAATAGAATTTAGTTCTACCTTAGGCAAATAGGACACCCCTTTTCAGTGTGGGGCATATACCCGATTCCATGCAAGCTCACATGGTCTATTTTGTTAAGGCTAATTTCCACAAGATCAGGTGTAGGATGTACTATGGCTATTCAAGGAGTTCTACTTAGTATGGGTGGGGGGTATGAGACTTCATCCATGCATTGCACAAGTAGTTTTTGGGAGTAGTTGTGGTTGGTTCCTATTTGTCAAGATAACTCATGTAATGAATGTTATTGTGTCTAAATGGTAATTCCATTTGATGTGAAAGCTACTTGTAATGTCCCATGATAACTTCGATTGTTTCTATGAATTGCTTTCCTTGATATGGTTGACTAAAACGGAATGTTTCCTAGTGTATGAGAGATAGGCTAAGGGATGAGTTTAAAAGATGGTAAAAGTGAATGAGGATCCAAAGTGACTTCCTTAGTGTGGGTAAGATTATGGGATCTTGTCCATTCATTGCACAAGCTTGCGTTGGGGTGGATTATGAAGTGTTGCTCATATTTCATGTTAACACTAGATTTTATCGACTATGTAAATTTTCCTAATGATATTTCTTATGTTCACTAGCTGTGATTGATGTCTACCATGCTATAGTCTATATCTCTTCATGATGTCTTTTATGCTCATGACTTGTGTTTTCACACTACTTTCCAAATGATGATTGAAATTAGCAAGTGCATGCATTCAAACTAAAATGTTACTTTTAGCATGTTTTCAATGGTTTTTATGCATGGGTATCATACTTAGTACATCTTAGTGCTAACCCTTAGTTTCTACTACATTTTTCACAAAGTGTAGGGTTTGGTGATATCGAATTCCATCCTCGTTCCTTGGATCATAGTAGATCAAGGAAAAATGTTTGGTAATTCCTCATAGTATACGAGGGTGTGACCATTATATCCTTTAAGTCTTTCTTCATGTATTAGACTTTTGTAAGGGTTGTGTCCCTAAGATTGTATTCAAATGTTATAGATGGTTGGAGACATAATGTTGTAGACTCCCGCTTATTGATTTTATAAAAGACTTCGATTGTAAAATAAAAAGTTTTAAAATTCCGCATCTTTTTTTATATTATCTTATGTTATGATATGCTATGACGCTTGTATGAGTCTTTTCGAAATCTTGTACACCGTGTTACGTCTAGGGGGTACCCTTGGGTCGTAACAAACATGGTATCAGAGCACAAGATTTTGGGATGATTATAGGATATCTCAAACCATATCTAGTAGACTATTGTTCATAGTGTGAAGCACACCACATTTATGAATAGGAAGCTATTGGATGCTGGGCAAATTTCAATTCTTAATCCTCTAAGTCGTGCGATAGAGTTTAATTCTATAAGTTCTCTCTCCTATCCCTTTCCCGATGGTCTTTAGGATATGACCACTTGAAGGGCTCATGCTAAAAGGATCGAAGGAGAAAACAATTAGTAGTGATACCAATTATATCTTTATAACTAGAGGAGGCATAGAAGAGTCTGTATAGGCTTACTCCCAAGGGGATATAATGTGCTTAGATGGAAAAATGGTTAGATATTTTAGATGTTCATGATTTGGATTGGGTTGAAATTCTCACCTTGACAGGTGTGGTGAGTTTGAGAAGTTTAGCTCCGATTGGATTGGCTCATATGAGATCTTGAGTGGTGTTAGTTAGGTTGTTTGTGGGCTAGGATGCTTAAATGAGAATCTCTATAATTTAGAAGTACCGGTAGAGGATTTAGACGGGAAAGTGAATATATAGTAGAGTTAAGAAGTAGTTTTCCTGAGGTTGTGACGGAGTGGTCTTTGTGTGAGGGTTGTAGGTGACGGTGCTACTTGGGAGGCCAAGGGCCAATGAGATGTCCTGATATCCTTGTCTTTCCTTCTATTCCTCTTTTAGCTTGAGAGGATAAGTTTCCCTGGACTTGTTTCATAATTGTGAAGTCTTGGATGTGGTATGTGTTCCATAGTTTACTTATTAGGGAGTCATGTGTGAATTATGTGTTTTCCATGGTTTACTTAAATGATGAATGTTCTTGATGAAATTCATGTTTAATGAGAAAATGAGTTTTCATTATTTATGTTCCTCATGTTGGTGTGTATTTAGTATGAGTTGCCTATTTTGATTTCATGAGATGTATTGATGAACATGCTTTCGTATGCTTTTGAGAGAAATGACATATTGGCTCCATGATGTTGTGTGGTGCATTATTTTAGTTAGGGAAGTGAGTTCCTCCTATGAAAATGAGAAATATTGAGTTTTGTGCATATTGGTTTGTTGATATAATTCCTTCTTCCTTGTGTTGCGTTGAGTATATTGAGATGGAGTTGAAGTTTTCTTCCTTGGTTGTGTGCATTTACATGTATTGCATGCATGATGGGCTGCTAGGCTTGAGTCTTTAATTCCATAAAGTGTTTAAAGTTTCATTCGAGGACGAATGTCCTCAAGGGGGAGATATTGTTATGACCCCTAAAACTAGTCGGTGAAACTAGAACCTTACGTGTGAGTTTTAGAGTTTGGTGTGTGGGTTAATGTTGTAAAATGGATTCCCATACCTGGGACGAGGTGTTTAAGGGTTAAACATCAAGGTACGACCTGCAAGGACCAACCAAGCGTCCTCAAGGAGGACCCTAAAGCCTAACGCAAAACTGCCCAAGATGCCAAAAATTTGGTGACCTACGAATGGGACCTACTGGGCGTAGGTCCATCGACGCCCCGTAGGACAAGGTCGTAGGTCAAGGCCTTTCCAGGAGCTGCAGACCCTGGGCGTATGGACCTATAGTACGGTCAGTAGGTCCACTCACGGTCCGTGAGTCCTAGATCGTAGCTCCCACCTGCAATTCATCCTAGGTTCGACCAATGTGATGTTGTTTTAGGTAATTTCTATTTTAATTATTTTAGTGTGAGACTTTTTAAATTGTTTATTTAGACGTATATAAGTATTTTTAAAACTTTAACTAACCTAGTTACTTCATACTTCCCAAGATCCCAAATCATAACTAACTTTCCTCAAATATTTCTCTCACTAAAACCTCCATTGGTTAAGAAGAAGAAGTTGAAGTGTAAGGCTCAGGAACTCATCTTTTCCACTCAAATTCGTGAAGAATATTCATCTAAGGTTTGGTAGTTTTGATTCCTGGTTAGTTTTTCATCCATGAAGTCCTTAAACTCTCAATTTTAAAGTATGGAATTCTCCAAAACCAGGGTTCTCACTCTAAGTCATGGATTCTTTCTCAAAACATTTTCAATGATTTAATTATCTTATATTAGGGTCTAATTGCTGTTTTTATGGTGGTGTTATGATAGATTCTTCCATGAATTCATGAATTTCACTAACTTCTCAAATTGGATCTTAAAGTGTGGGTATTGAATTATGTGAGTAAAATGTTATTGAATCATGAATATAATGAATTGATTACTTGAATTATGTATTAATTAAGTAATTTCTATGGTTTTGATTTTGAATTTCGTCAAAGAACTTATGAACCCCCATGTCCCCAATTTGTGACTTTGTGATATGGGTGATTTGTAGTAAGAAGAATAATATGGGATTATGTTGTATTAGTTGAGTTATTTGAATCATGTTGCCTTCAATGTTTAATGTAGTAATCCTAATTGTGATTGGTTGAATGTGATCCTTGATCCAAGAGGGGTAAAACATGAGACTTATGCCAATCTGTGGCTTTGTGTGTACTCTTTATGAGCATGATTATACTCTAAATTGTTGTGTGTTGAATTGTATGCGGTGTCATTATGGAAAGACTCCACTAACATGACCTATATTATGACTGTTTGAGATCGTGTATTTAATGACTAGATTACTTGAACTAAGACTATATCCATGTATAATATAATGAATGCTAGATGTGTTGATTGAATAAGGTCTTTCTTACTTAAAGGGGAAATATATGATATTATACATTTTTTGTATAAGTGTGTTCATGATGTAAGACCATTTTTTGAGCAAGTAAAGTGATCATGACTTTGATGTAATTATGGTGTTGTTGAAACTCCATTCACATTCACACACTTAAACATAATTATTCCATGATTATGATGATATTATTCTGTTGACTGAAAGTTCGTACTTATAAATAGATAATGTGTATAATGTGAAAGTTTTCCTCACATATTGAAGATTCTAGGTCGAAAGTTAGTTCTCATCTACTAAATCTATACAGAGAATTCTAGGTTGAAAGTCCATTCTCACCTACTGAATCTATGAGCTCTCTTTATGAATTGTGTTGGATGGAGGGTAAGATACTCCTTCATGCTTGTAAATTCAATTCAAGACTAAATGTGTATTCGTGGGAAGTTATGCCTAGCATCGAGTGAATATGGAATATGAGATGGAGGCTCTCCCATCAATTAAATAGGCTGGGTTTCTAAATGTAAATCTCATGAGATGGAAGCTCCCCCATTAAGTAAGGTTGGGTTTCTAGTAACATTCTCCTTATCTCATAACAACATGCCCCCGTAGGTTATTTAGCCATTGGATTCATTTCCAGGCTAATATATTCTAGTTCTACCTTAGGCAAGTAGGACACCTCTTTTTAGTGTTGGGCTTACACCCGATTCCATGCAAGCTCACATGGTCTATTTTGTTAAGGATAATTCCTACAAGATCAAGTGTTGGATGTACTATGGCTATTCAAGGATTCTACTTAGTATGGGTGGAGGATATGAGACTTTATCCATTCATTCCACAAGTAGGTTTTGAGAGTAGTTATGGTAGGTTCCTATTTGTCAAGAAGACTCATGTAATGAATGTTCTTGTGTTTAAATAGTAATTGCACTTGATGTGAAAGCTACTTGTAATGTCCCATGTTAACTTGGATTGGTCCTATGAGTTGCTTTCCTTGATATGGTTAACTAAAACTGTATGTTTCCTAGTCTATGCGAGATAGGCTAAGGGATGAGTTGAAAAGATGGTAAAAGTGAATGAGGATCCAAAGTGATTTGCTTAGTGTGGGTAGGATTATGGGCTGCTAGTCTTGAGTCTTTAATTCCATAAAGTGTTTAAAGTTTCATTCGAGGACGAATGTCCCCAAGGGGGAGATATTGTTATGACCCCCAAAACTAGTCGGTGAAACTAGAACCTTACGTGTGAGTTTTAGAGTTTGGTGTGTGGGTTAATGTTGTAAAATGGATTTCCATACCTAGGACGAGGTACTTAGGGGTTAAACATGAAGGTACCACCTGCAAGGATCAACCAAGGGTCCTCGAGGAGCACCCTAAAGCCTAATGCAACAACTGCCCAAGATGCCAAAAATTTGGTGACCTACGAATGGGACCTACTGGGCGTAGGTCCATCGACGCCACGTAGGACAAGGTCGTAGGTCAAGGCCTTTCAAAGAGCTGCAGAGCATGGGCCTATGGACCTATAGCACGGTCAGTAGGTCCACTCACGGTCCGTGATTCCTAGGTCGTAGCGCCCACCTGCATTTCATTCTAGGTTCGACCAATGTGATGTTGTTTTAGGTAATTTCTATTTTAATTATTTTAGTATGGGAGCTTTTAAATTGTTTATTTAGGCGTATATAAGTATTTTTTAAAAATTAACTAACCTAGTTACTTCATAATTCCCAAGACCGCAAATCATAACTAACTTTCCCCAAATTTTCTCTCACTAAAACCTCCATTGGATAAGAAGAAAAAGTTGAAGTGTAAGGCTCAAGAACTCATATTTTCCACTCTAATTCGTGAAGAATATTCATGTAAGGTATGGTAGTTTTGATTCATGGTTAGTTTTTCATCCATGAAGTCCTTCAACTCTCCATTTCAAAGTAGGGAATTCTCCAAACCCAGGGTTCTCACTCTAAGTCATGGATTCTTTCTCAAAACATTTTTAATGATTTAATTATCTTATATTAGGGTCCAATTTCTGTTTTTATGGTGGTGTTATGATAAATTCTTCCATGAATTCATGAATTTCACTAACTTCTCAAGTTGGATCTTAAAGTGTGGGTATTGAATTATATGAGTAAAATGTTATAGAATCATGAATAAAATGAATTGATTACTTGAATTATGTATTAATTAAGTAATTTCTATGGTTTTGATTTTGAATTTCGTCAAAGAACTTATGAACCCCCATGTCCCTAATTTGTGACTTTGTGATGTGGGTGATTTGTAGTAAGATGAATATTATGGGATTATGTTGTATTAGTTAAGTTATTTGAATCATGTTGCGTTCCATGTTTAATGTAGTAATCCTAATTGTGATTGGTTGAATGTGATCCTCGATTGAAGAGGGGTATAACATGAGACTTATGCCAATCTGTGGCTTTAAGTGAACTGTTTATGAGCATGATTATACTCTAAATTGTTGTGTGTTGAATTGTAGGCGGTGTCATTATGGAAAGACTCCGCCAACATGACCTATATTATGAGTGTTTGAGATCATGTATTTAATGACTAGATTACTTGAACTAAGACTATATCCATGTATAATATAATGAATGCTAGATGTGTTGATTGAATATGGTCTTTCTTCCTTTAAGAGGAAATATATGATATTATACATTTTTTCTAAAAGTGTGTTCATGATGTAAGACCATCTTTTGAGCAAGTAAAGTGATCATGACTTTGATGTAATTATGGTGTTGTTGAAATTCCATTCACATTCACACACTTATACATAATTATTCCATGATTATGATGATATTATTCTGTTGGTTGAAAGTTTATACTTATAAACAGATAATGTGACAGTTTTCCTCACATATTGAAGATTCTAGGTGGAAAGTTAGTTCTCACCTACTGAATCTATAAAGAGAATTCTAGGTTGAAAGTCCATTCTCACCTAATGAATCTATGAGCTCTGTTTATGAATTGCTTTGGATGTAGGGTAAGATACTC
Organism: Solanum tuberosum; assembly: GCF_000226075.1. Lineage (NCBI taxonomy): Eukaryota > Viridiplantae > Streptophyta > Magnoliopsida > Solanales > Solanaceae > Solanum > Solanum tuberosum. Next base: position 1,653,775 of record NW_006239011.1, on the reverse strand, counting down.
CTTCATGCTTGTAAATTCAATTCAAGACTAAATATGTATTCGTGGGAAGTTATGCTTAGCACCGAGTGAATATCGAATACGAGATAGAGGCTCTCCCGTCAATTAAATAGGCTGGCTTTCTAAATGTAAATCTCATGAGATGGAAGCTCCCCCATTAAGTAACATTGGGTTTCTAGTAACAATCTCCTTATCCCATAACAATGTACCCCCGTAGGTTATTTAGCCATTGGATTCATTTCCAGGCTAATAGATTTTAGTTCTACCTTAGGCAAGTAGGACACCCCTTTTTAGTGTGGGGAATACACCGGATTCGATGCAAGCTCACATGGTCTATTTTGGTAATGCTAATTCCCAAAACAAGATCAAGTGTAAGATGTACTATGGCTATTCAAGGAGTTCTACTTAGTATGGGTGGGGGGTATGAGACTTAATCCATGCATTGCACAAGTAGGTTTTGAGAGTAGTTGTGGTAGGTTCCTATTTGTCAAGATGACCCATGTAATGAATGTTCTTGTGTCTAAATGGTAAATGCATTTGATGTGAAAGCTACTTGTAATGTCCCATGTTAAGTTGGATTGTTGCTACGAGTTTCTTTCCTTGATATGGTTGACTAAAACTGAATGTTTCCTAGTCTATGAGAGATAGGCTAAGGGATGAGTTTAAAAGATGGTAAAAGTGAATGAGGATCCAAAGTGACTTGCTTTGTGTGGGTAGGATTATGGGATCTTGTCCATACATTGCACAAGCTTGCCTTGGGGTGGATTATGAAGTGTTGCTCACATGTGATGTTAACACTAGATTTTATTGACTATGTATATGTTCCTAATGATATTTCTTATGTTCACTAGCTGTGATTGATGTCTACAATGCTATAGTCTATATCTCTTCATGATGTCTTTTATTCTCATGACTTGTGTTTTCACACTACTTTCCAAATGATGATTGAAATTAGCAAATGCATGCATTCAAACTAAAATGTTACTTTTAGCATGTTTTCGATGGTTTTTATGCATGGGTATCATATTTCGTACATCATTGTGCTAACCTATATTTTCTACCACATTTTTCACAAAGTGTAGGGTTTGGTGATACCGACTTCCATCCTCGTTCCTTGGATCATAGTAGATCAAGGAGAAGATGTTTGGTAATTCCTCATAGTATTCGAGGGCGTGACCATTATATCCTTTAAGTCTTTCTTTATGTATTAGACTTTTGTAAGGTTTGTGTCCCTAAGATTATATTCAAATGTTATAGATTGTTTGAGACGTAGTGTTGTAGACTCCCGCTTATTGATTTTATAAAAGACTTCGATTGTAAAATAAAAAGTTTTAAAATTCCGCACCTCTTTTTCTATTATCTTATGTTATGATATGCTATGAGGCTTGTATGAGACTTTTCGGAATCTTGTACACCGTGTTAAGTCTAGGGGGTACCCTTGGGTCGTAACAAACATGGTATCAGAGCACAAGATTTTGGGATGATTATAGGATATCTCAAACCACATCTAGTAGACTCTTGTTCATAGTGACAAACACACCACATTTATGAATATGAGGCTATTGGATGCTAGGAAAGTTTCAATTCGTAATCCTCTAAGTCGTGCGATAGAGTTTAACTCTATAAGGTCTCTCTCCTATCACTTATCCGATGGTCTTTAGGATATGACCACTTGAAAGTCTCATGCTAAACGGATCGAGGGAGGAAAAAGTTAGTAATGATACCAATTATAGCTATATGACTAGAGGAGGCATAGAAGAGTTTGTATAGGCTTACTCCCAAGGGGATATAATGTGCTTAGATGGAAAAATGGTTAGTTGTTTTAGACGTTCATGATTTGGATTGGGTTGAAATTCTCACCTTGAGAGGTGTGGTGAGTTTGAGAAGTTTAGTTCCGGTTTGATGGGCTCATATGAGATCTTGAGTGGTGTTGGTTAGGTTGTTTGTGGGCTAGGATGCTTAAATGAGAATATCTATAATTTAGAAGTACCGGTAGAGTCTTTAGACCGGAAAGTGAAGATATAGCAGAATTAGAAAATGGTTTTCATGAGGGTGTGAAAAAGTGGTCTTTGTGTGAGGGTTGTTGGTGACGGTGCTACTTGGGAGGCCAAGGGCCAATGAGATGTCCTGATATCCTTGTCTTTCCTTATATTCCTCTTTTAGCTTGAAAGGATAAGTTTCCCTTGACTTGTTTCATAATTGTGAAGTCTAGGATGTGGTATGTGTTCCATAGTTTACTTATTTAGTAGTCATGTGTGAATTATCTGTTTTCCATGGTTTCCTTAAATGATACATGTTCTTGATGAAATTCATGTTTAATGAGAAAATGAGTTTTCATGATTTATGATCCTCATGTTGTTGTGCAGTTAGTATGAGTTGCCTATTTTGACTTCATGAGATGTATTGATGAACATGCTTTCGTACGCTTTTGAGAGAGATCACATATTCGCTCCATGATGTTGTGTGGAGCATTATTTTAGTTAGAGAAGTGATTTCCTCCTATGAAAATGAGAAATATTGAGTTTTGTGCATATTGGTTTGTTGATGTAATTCCTTCTTCCTTGTGTTGTGTTGAGTATATTGAGATGGAGTTGAAGTTTTCTTTCTTGGTTGTGTGCATTTACATGTATTGCATGCATGATGGGCTGCTAGTCTTGAGTCTTTAATTCCATAAAGTGTTTAAAGTTTCATTCGAGGACGAATGTCCCAAGGGGGAGATATTGTTATGACCCCTAAAACTAGTCGGTGAAACTAGAACCTTACGAGTGAGTTTTAGAGGTTGCTGTGTGGGTTAATGTTGTAAAATGGATTACCATACCTAGGAAGAGGTGTTTAGGGGTTAAACATCAAGGTACGACTTGCAGGGACGAACCAAGGGTCCTCGAGGAGGACCCTAAAGCTTAACGCAAAACTGCCCAAAATGCCAAAAATTTGGTGACCTACGAATGGGACCTACTGGGCGTAGGTCCATCGACGCCCCGCAGGACAAGGTCGTAGGTCAAGGCCTTTCCAGGAGCTGCAGACCATGGGCCTATGGACCTATAGCACGGTCAGTAGGTCAACTGGTCCGTGAGTCCTAGGTCGTAGCTCCCACCTGTAATTCATCCTAGGTTCGACCCATGTGATGTTGTTTTAGGTAATTTCCATTTTAATTATTTTAGTGTTGGACTTTTTAAATTGTTTATTTAGATGTATTTAAGTATTTTTAAACTATTAACTAACCTAGTTACTTCATAATTCCGAAGACCCCAAATCATAACTAACTTTCCCCAAATATTTCTCTCACTAAAACCTCCATTGGATAAGAAGAAGAAGTTGAATTGTAAGGCTCAAGAACTCATAATTTTCACTCAAATTCGTGAAGAATAATCATCTAATGTATGGTAGTTTTGATTCATGGTTAGTTTTTCATCCATGAAGTCCTTAAACTCTCAATTTCAAAGTAGGGAATTTTCCAAAACCAGGGTTCTCACTCTTAGTCATGGATTCTTTCTCATAAAATTTTCAATGATTTAATTATCTTGTATTAGGGTCTAATTGTTGTTTTTATGGCGGTGTTATGATAAATTCTTCCATGAATTCATGAATTTCACTAACTTCTCAAGTTGGATCTTAAAGTGTGGGTATTGAATTATATGAGTAAAATGATATACAATCATGAATATAATGAATTGATTACTTGAATTATGTATTAATTAAGTAATTTCTATGGTTTTGATTTTGAATTTCGTCAAAGAACTTATGAACGCCCATGTCCCTAATTTGTGACTTTGTGATGTGGGTGATTTGTAGTAAGATGAATATTACGGGATTAATCATGTTGCCTTCCATGTTTAATGTAGTAATCCTAATTGTGATTGGTTGAATGTGATCCTTGATCCAAGAGGGGTAAAACATGAGACTTATGCCAATCTGTGGCTTTATGTGTACTCTTTATGAGCATGATTATACTCTAAATTGTTGTGTGTTGAATTGTATGCGGTGTCACTATGGAAAGACTCCACCAACATGACCTATATTATGAGTGTTTGAGATCATGTATGTAATGGCTAGATTACTTGAACTAAGACAATATCCATGTATAATATAATGAATGCTAGATGTGTTGATTGAATATGGTCTTTCGTCCTTAAAGGGGCAATATATGATAATATACATTTTTTGTAATAGTGTGTTCATGATGTAAGACCATCTTTTGAGCAAGTAAAGTGATCATGACTTTGATGTAATTTTGGTGTTGTTGAAACTCCATTCACATTCACACACCTATACATAATTATTCCATGATTATGATGATATTATTCTGTTGATTAAAAGTTAATACTTATAAACAGATAATGTGTATACTGTGAAAGTTATCCTCATTTATTGAAGATTCTAGGTCGAAAGTTAGTTCTCACCTACTGAATCTATAATGAGAATTCTAGGTTGAAAGTCTATTCTCACCTAATGAATCTATGAGCTCTGTTTATGAATTGTGTTGGATGGAGGGTAAGATACTCCTTCATGCTTGTAAATTCAATTCAAGACTAAATATGTATTCGTGGGAAGTTATGCCTAGCACCGAGTGAATATGGAATATGAGATAGAGGCTCTCCCGTCAATTAAATAGGCTGGGTTTCTAAATGTAAATCTCATGAGATGGAAGCTCTTTCATTAAGTAGGGTTGGGTTTATAGTAACAATCTCCTTAACACATAACAACGTGCCTCCGTAGGTTATTTAGCCATTGGATTCATTTCTAATCTAATAGATTTTAGTTTTACCTTAGGCAAGTAGGACACCCCTTTTCAGTGTGGGGCATAAACCGGATTCCATGCAAGCTCACATGGTCTATTTTGTTAAGGCTAATTCCCACAAGATCAAGTGTTGGATGTACTATGGCTATTCAAGGAGTTCTACTTAGTATGGGTGGGGGTATGGGAGTTCATCCATGCATTGCACAAGTAGATTTTGAGTGTAGTTGTGGTAGGTTCCTACTTGCCAAGACGAATCATGTAATCAATGTGCTTATGTCTAAATGGTAATTGCATTTGATGTCAAGGCTACTTGTAATGTCCCAAGTTAACTTAGATTGTTGCTATGAGTTTCTTTTCTTGATATGGTTGACTAAATTTGAATGCTTCCTTGTCTATTTATTAATAACGTTTCGAAGACACTTCATCCAATTCTAAGCCTCAACGGTCGTTAGTTAGTAATATAACCCAACTAAATGAGTTGGGGTTGAATCCCAAAGGGAGTGGTACGTGTTTAAGATTCAATAGCAAAGTACGAATATATTCAAGTAAATCATCGGAATAGACATTTACGAATAAAAGCATAATTCAAATTAAATGGTGACACAAATGTCAAATGACAGGGGGGGTTTCGATTGTAATTATGTTCTACAACAACAACAAATAACATTAATTAACAAGTAATGAGACGGGTTCTTGGGATGTGATTGGATTATAGGCTAAGGTAGACAAATGGGTAATTGCAATTGTTAGTAAATAGTTGTAAATCAGTGAATAAGCTAGACTTTAGTGGGGATAAATTTTCCCTCTAACAATTTACCCCGAATCAGGTTTGTTTGTCTCAAACACCAACAAACAGCAAATAAGAACTGCCTATGCTTTATTCCATTCACTCTCTCGAGCTGAATGTGTGGAAAAAGATTTAGGATTCACTCTCTCGAGATGAACCCATGACAATCCAATACCTATAGACAATCAATCTAGTAATCTTGGTTTAAAAAACGTCTCTGTCGAGCAAGCCAAAAATACGAAGGTAGAGTTGCATTTGCAACTACAACCCTTTAAATTAAACCACAATTACTGATTGAAATCACTTCTAAACAACATTTAAACTATCAATTAACAATACCCATAAGCTAAATCAACGCATAATCACATAATCACAGCCTAGGAATTGGGGGTTTAGCTAGACATCATAAAAAGATACAAATCGTTACCAAATTGTGTTTCCATCAACTGGGTAAGATTAATTTCGTCTTTACAAAGGTCCAAATTGAAGAATCTCAAAGACCCTCTTTCAATTTCTCAAAAATGAAAAACTTCAATTCTTCAAAGCTAAGGAAAAGTTTTTCTCAAAACTCAGAGTTCTCACTCAAAAATTGATAAAAATTATATATTATGAAAACTGATACTAAGCTAAATATTCAAAAATGTATTTATAGTCGCAATAAATATGTTGTGAAGGAACTTTCGGCGCAGTAAGTCGGGACTGCCGATTAGCTATGTGATCCGCCCTTTGGTCAGTTCCATCACCTTTTTGCTTTGGCCTTTACAATCCTCAAGTTATGTAACTTTGGGCGATCCAACACTGCATCACGGAACCACTCGGCGACACGCCGACTACTCATTTCTATCGCCGACTTGATTTTTGCCTTCAGGGCTTGGTACAATGGAACTTTAGGTAAGAGAATAGCCATTCGGCGACTCACCCAATAGATTAGGCGATCAACATGCCTTCTTTACTTCGTTCGTTCAGCAGCCTTGTTCCTTTTTGCCCATTAGTGGCCATGCTTTGTTCCTCAATCCAAATAACTGGAAATCAAGGATTTTACATCAGTTATTGGCACAAAAAAGAATTTGAGGTCACTAAATCTATCCAAATAAAACCTTAAATGAGTCCAAATCGTGGACTCATAAACCCCAACTTAAACTTTTGCTTGTCCTCAAGTAAAACTCAAGTTCACCAGTTCAAAAAAGGATGTCTGAAACAGTGCTACACAAGACTCACTCATGAATGGACACAAAAAGACTCAACTTACTCATGCAAGGATCAATTGTGCACTAATAGATTCTAGTTGTGACTTACCATTATCAAAGATTCTCAAGTTCACAATACTTGTTCGAAATGCGAGTTCAAGCTCAACAAAGGTACTCAAATTCCCTCACACAAAGAATGATTCCATATTCACACACAATGGTTCAATAAATTATAGTTCCGGAATCAAATACAACACTCACACTCACAAAGATGAACACAATTCATGATTTCACCCATAAGTTTGCCCTTATTTTCCAACCAACAATTGTTTCAGCAAACTAAAAATCAAAAAGGTCTTTTCAAGGCTTGTAACGAGGCTGATAAAGGTATGGTCATGTAGGCTCAGCAGCTGTTATCCTCATGAAATGTAGTGTGACAACACTTTTCTTCCCTTTTATTCATTATTCTTATTCTCTTTTCTCTTTCTATTTTGTTTTTGTATGGAGGGGTTCCATCTTTTTCACAGTCATGGATCAAGGTGGACTTCTTTGCACTTCTTGATTTACCTTCTCTTTTCACCACACTTCCAACTTAGGCTTTTGGCCTAAGTTGGCTATTCAAGAAAAACACAAATCATGAGGATTATGGGTAATGGATAAAGAATGGTCACAATTTCATGAAGTTTCTTCCAAGGAAAGGGTTAAGGCTCAAAGGATGTTCAAGCAAGGATCACACACTCTCAAGGTTGGCCACAAAAAAGGTAAAATGATGAATTGTTTCACACAGTTCAAAGTTGCCTAAGATCATTTCAAGAGATTGCATTACTTAGTCAACTGGACCAACGAACAAATTTTAGGTGTCCTCACACATGGTTCACGGTAAGCTCATCACACAAGGCATTGACACCATTGTCAAAAAAGACTCCACACTTTCGCTAGTGTGCAATGTTCATCACAAGAGACTCAATTTGATAATTGGCTAGTCACAACGAGATACAAAAGGTTCACATATTGTCTATGCAACTTCATTTGGCCTCATCATAGCCGAACATTCATTTTTGTTTGATTAAGAGCACTATTCAAGTCATTGGTATTGATCGAGATAGATACTTAATTTGCAAGAGAACAACCACATTCAAACACAAATAAGAGACAACACAATTTTTTTTGGAAGGGTCCAAAAATCATTTACATCAGAGTAAGGAGCCACAATCTCAATCATCCACAAAATACAGTATCAAAACACATTTTATAGAACAAAACCCAAATATGTAAACCGACCATTAATCACAAAAGGTAGCCCTCACCCCACCACAAAACAAAAGTTATTTGTCCTCAAATGCAAGAAAATATCTAAAAAGTCAATAAAAGGATGATATAGAGAGGAAGGTAATGAGGGATCCTGTCGAAACAATCTCTTCATCTGTCGGGGCATCAGTGCCCGATGTAGTGCTCTGAACCTGGGTATCAGTACCCAGAGTAACATCAACAGTACCAGCATATCCACTCGCGCTTGCCATAGACGTCTCTGTTAGCAATGTATGGATCATCGACTGTACAATCATCTCCTTTAGATCTGGCAGGTCTCCACATATGCTCTCCTCTCGCACATCAATTTGCTCCTCGTCGGTCTCCGCCTTCGAATCATCAGCTGCTATGTCATCCATATGTATATCTCGGGTGGTAGTCAGAGGAACCTCACATGTAGAAGGAGCATCCTCTGCCTCAGCTGCCTCAAATAAGGTGGGGAAGTTTGTAGACCTGAGATAGTCCACATCATTCCTTAGATCTGACACTTCGACTCTCTAAACCGTCACCTCAGAAGACTCCCCCTATCTACTCTCACAACACATGACTCTCGCAGTCAAATCATCAACAGAAGCCTGGAGTAGGGTTAGTGCAGCTAAAATAGCAGCCTCAATCATCCATGGCATAACAGCCTCCAATCTAGTAGCCCACACATCAGCTGAGTGGGCTAAGTGTCCCATCTTCACAAGCATGGCCTGAGTGATCTTGGTGGGCTGGGCTGAGGTAGAAGCACCCGAAGACTATGAAGAACAAGTAGGAGCAGATGTACCTGAAGGCCGAGAGGCCAGAGTGGGCAAAGATGTCTCTACATGTATAGTGTCATTGTCCACCACTGGAGATGTATCTACCGGGGCTTCCCTCCTCTTGTCGGCCTCCTCTCAGGTGTACTCGGCCTCTATACACCGAATGTTTATAGAAGATGAAGGAGTAACATCAATATCCTTAGTAGCATCCCGAGAAACTCTAGCACGCTAGCACAACTCTATGATCAGGACCAGGAATCGAAGGGAGGTCTGCCTCTGTTTAGCCCTCATGGCTATCTCCTGCTCTATGATAAGTCCCATGTTAATGCTCTTCGTCGACATAATCAACCCATGGTAGGTTGTATTAGGATGGCGGAGAATAGACTCATTTTGGGAGGGCATAATGGAGCTGCTGATGAATTCAAACCAATAACGTGCAGCTACACTCAAGTCCTCTTCTCTATCGGGACGCCTGCCTCAATCCACCTCGGGGTGGTGTCCGATATGAGGGGAGCCAGCCAACCCTTGAGCTCAACCAATGATGTTGTAGTGGTAGCCAGATTGGGGTAATCAAAGTCTGACCCCCTGTCAAGTACCGTGTTGATGTGATCACGACTATAGTGCACTATTATTCCCCGTACCATAATGGATCCCACTTGTCTGAACTCACTGGCCTTCTTCTTGCTTTTAGGGACCACGTCACCAAATGCAGAGTAGAACGCCCAAACCCATGTATGGATGTATGGGCCCCAGTGAACTACCTAAAACAATGGTACAAGAGTTTCTGCCTCACCCAGAGTATATTCCCTCAAGGCCCTCTGTAGACAATAAGTTCCCCTCGAGAATAGTCTGCAACCCATCAGCTTTTAGTCTATTTAGTAGTCGGGGAGGAAGAACTACTGGTGGCACTGGAGCCACAGAAGGTGCCGGAGCTAGCACAAAATCTGCCGAAAAAGTGGTTGTTGGGGATATAAATGAGTCAGGATGAGATCTAGCACGGATCTCTGCCCTCCGAGACTGTAATGGCTGGTCATCCTCAGGCTCAGATAATACAGCCTGGGAGTCAGTAGATACTCTTTCCATGTCAGAGTTGTGCTCTAGAACTTCAGATGCGGGCCTCTTACCTTTTCCCTTGCCTCCCATTGGATCTCTATTCTTCCCTTTTTAGGAGGATATGTTCCCCATTCCTTGATTTCAATAGCCCGTGCTCTTTTTGCAGAGTGGCATGTGAAGGTTAGTGCTACCCATATCTGCAAAAACATCAAAAAGAGTTAGAAACAATTCAAGCAAAAGCACAGTAGAGTAGTTGCAGACAGACTCACCGAACAACTCGGTGAGTCGCCGAATCTCTTTGGCGAGCAAGATGGGGTTGCCGAAAGGATTGGCTAAAAAATTCCCAGAAAATTTGGCACGTGGGTGAAGGGAATGGCCTTTTAGCAAATTGCCCACAGCATTAGGCGAGCAAGAATTAGCCCACCAAAAGTTACACTGCATTTTAGCGATTAGGGGCGCACAAAAGGGCGATAAAGGAAGACATTCGACGAGTCAACGAGTGCACTCAGCGAACTCAGGCTTCTCGCAAAGAGTTACAGAACCAAACTCACAATTAAATATGAAATTAAAGGTGATAAGGGGAACTTCGGCGAACTGTCGAGTGGTTCGGCAAGCTCGACCCATCTCGCCAAACGGCAGAAAATGCCTACTTTCAACCCTAACTTCCAAATTCAACAACATAGCCCTCGAAAAAAAAATCGAACCATTCACTATTTCAATTAAACTAAGACTCATCACACCCATGCCCCTGGGATACTCAGACTTCTCTCGGTTTTGCCAAATTTGGCCATTTGATGACTTTTCCCCTTAAGAATGATGTCAACCGCTCTATCTTTGGGAAAGTTACGTCATTTAGCACAAATGCAGGTTACTTAGACTTTACCCGACTAGACCCAACAACATGCTAGCACAAACCCATATTTTTAAGACACAATAATCGGGAATTCAACAACAAGGGATTTACAGGTAAGATATTCAAATTAAAACAGGCATTCTAGCATATGATTACTATCAGAGAGGCCCAACACACATCATTAAGATAAAAATCATTGAATAAGAGTAAAAATCGCTAAAAAAGAATTCGGGGTTTGGAAAACTAACCTTATATGCGGATTAAACTAGTTGAAAAGCTAGGCGGCAAAGAATCCGACGCAGAACACAAACTTTATGGCTAATACGAGATAAAAATGCAAAGATATAGAATACTAAAGTGAAGGTGTGATTTTGGAAAGTTGAAAAGTGAGGGAAAGTGAAAGAGTTTTAACTTTTGGACTTAAAAACCATCCAGTTCTCGCCCATTCAGGGACATTATTCTTGCTCGCCGACCCACTCAGCGACACGCCGAGTGGGCACTTACCGCGCTGAGTTTTACAAGACGTCCAGTTAATGTGGGGGTTCAAACGACGGACTACTTCGAAAACACTGACCTAGTCAGCGATTCGCCATTATGCTCCTGGGCTAGCCAAGTCTTACAGACTTTCATTTCAATATGTCTTGAGTCCAACGGCGGTCCAAGTGGGGCTCACCAACCTGTTCGACGAATCACTAACTGGACTTTTGCTCGCCAATCTTATCTTTTCAAACACAAAATACACTTCAACCTGCAAAATCAACAAACGATTATTTCTAAAACAAAAATAAAGAAAAAAACACTTGGGTTGCCTCCCAAGAAGCACCTTAGTTAACTTCGTGGAACGACTTCCCCACTCAATCTTGATTTGTTGGGTAGAGACAAGACAACACATGACCCATTTGGGTCTCCAGCAACTGAACAAATATGGAATGGGAAGCAGTCATCTAATTCTCCAATGAGACATTCTCTTTTATCTCATTCAGCACTTTGTCGTGATCTTCGAGTTTGTGAAGAATGAGTGAGAGTATCTCTTCTATTTGTCCACCCTCGTAAGCCTTGGGCCTTATACGCTCATGAGGGGAATGTACCAGTCTTTATTTTTGTCCGGTGCTTCCAATTCCATGATCTTTTTTGCCACTACATCTACGTGAGTTAACATGATGACATTGGGAATCTCAATGATGTCAGTGACCCAAATCTAGTTGGTGTCATTCGTTTACCTCCGGCTGAAGGAAACACTGTGTTACACATTACAAGCACCATGTTGCAAGTCTTACAACTGAAAGGTTTGTTTGGTGGGCTGGCTCAGGAGGATCCCCATGAGCATATTAGGAATTTTTTTGATGTGTGAGGACCGTTCTCCTTTAAGAGTATATCTCAAGAATCAGTCCGGCTGAGGTTGTTCCCATTTTCTCTAATGGGAGAAGCATGCAAGTGGTTCGCTAAGTTACCAAGAGATTCTATCACTTCGTGGGATGAGCTTATTATCGCATTCCAAGTGTGATTTTTCCCTCCTTCCATGATGATGACACTTAGAGACAGTATTCAAAGATTCAAGCGTTTGGAGGGTTAGCGAATCCATGAGACTTGGCTAAGCTTTAAGAAGATAGTGCTGCAATAACCAACTCATGCATTACCCGATAATGTACTACTGTAATACTTCTACAAATGCCTTGATTCGGTGAACAAGGGAATGGCTGATCAACTTTCTCCGAGCGGTTTAATGCAACAACCTTATGTAATAGCAACACAAATCCTTGATGGCATGACCAAGATAAACCGGGCATGGTACACCCATGAAGATAAAGTCTGTCCTCTTACTTACAAATTGACAAAGGAGCAAATCTAATAGGATTCAGAGAGAGACAAAACTATGACAAAGATGATGACCAAATTGGACATCTTGACCAACAATTTTATGGATGCTGGTACAAGGAATGTTAATGTTGTCAGTGTTTGTGGTGTAAATTCCAAAGAGGCCAAATTTGAAGCGTTGTACAATGAGGAAGTGAACTTCCTAGACAACCAAAGAGAAGGCTATCGTGCTAACTACCCAAGGCCGGAGGGAAACGAAGGTTGAAATAGTGATGAGGGATGGACAGACCGTGATAGAGAATGGTGTGATCGTAACGCCACTTGGAATGAAAGACAAAGGGAGAAGGATAGGTTTGTTCCTCCCCACTAGGGTCAAAAGCCCAAAGATTCTGAGGGTGGCCGAACTGAGGATATGCTCTGACGTATTCTCCACAAGGTTGAAGGGTCTGATAAAGTTTTGAAGGAAATGAAGGAAGATGTATCGAATCTCAACCAGACGGTGACCTCTCATTCCATCTCTATCAGGAAGTTGGAGACCCAAATGGGTCAAATTTCTTCACATCTTAACCAGAGACAACAAGGGGGAGGGGGTTTCCTAGAAACACTATGGCAAACCCCAAAATGATGCTTAAATGGGTACTTCCGTCGTGCGACGACGTTAACTAAGGCGCTTATTGGGAGACAACCCATGTTTTTAATGCTTTGTGTTTGTTTTTGAATAATGGGTGTTGATTGTGCAGGTGGAAAAGTGGAATGTGTTTGAAAAATGCAGTTTGGAGAGCCAGGAGTCTAGTCGGCGACTCACCGAAGAGGTCGGTGAGCCCTACTTTGACTGTTGTTGGACTCAAAAAAATCACAGGTGAGAGTCTATAAAACTCGGCGAGCCCATGGAAGAGTCGGCGACTCGCTGAACAGGTCGGCGAGCCCGACTTTTCCTATCCTGTGTGACCTAAAATTAATTGGAGGTCCTGTAAAACTCAGCGAGGTATGTCACCACTCGGTGCATCGCTGAGTGGTTTGGTGAGGACGACTAATAACACCGAAAGGGCCATGAACTGAAAGGTTTGAAAAGGCCAAAGGTTTAAACTTTCAAACTCTTTCATATTCCCTCATTTTAGCCTCATACAATCTCATCCACACTCTAGCATATTTTCCTATTTTTATTGCTTTTTGCTCTTGATCTCGAGCTCTAATTTGGATTTCATTGCCGCCTACAATTTTTCACGACCTAGGGGTACACCCCGGATGCAACACACCGTACTCGACCCTGAAGGGGTCTAATACAAGCCTCACAGCATTCTTGAACATAAGAACATTGCAAACAATCGCAAACGTCTTTCATAAGAAGCAAGTTGAAGACTTTCTAGACTTTATATACTATGTCTCAAACCATCTAATACTTTGAATACAATATTGGCATTTAGCCCATACAAAAGCTTTAACATAAACTAAAAGACATAAAAGAACAAAGTGGGTTTTGTCCTTGAAACTATGAGGACTCACCAAGTGTTCATCTTCAAGCACCTTTGAAACCTATTCCTCAAGCATAGAACCCCAAATATCTCCAAACCCTACACTTTGGTAAAAATAGAGATGAAATATGGGTATTGCGAGAGGAAACAAAAAGGTGGTAGGTACGTTTTTTTCAGTCACAAAAGCGAATAACTGAAACCTAAAATCCCAAAATTCCTTATTCAGATTATTACTTTTTTCTTTGTTGGTAGAAACCAACTGAGTGTCCAGTTCATTCTGGAGTAATTTTTGGAGTGACAATATGGGTATCTTTCTTTTTATCATTTTCCAAAAAGTTGATAAACTTGGCGGGTATGTAAAAGATATTTTTTGTTTTCCATCACTTTTAAATGTGTCAAAAAAATATTGTGACATTTCTATTCTTACGGCCTGCTCAAATCATTTATTATATATGTAACAAAATGGTCAATTCCATCCATTATAATCGAAAAGAATATTAACAAGAGGTTTTTTGAAACCAGAAGAGGTCTTTATTTTTATTTTTTTTATCAAGTAGTTGCAATTTAAAATTTTCAAGATTCCCCGTGTTATTATTATTCAGATAAGAATCCTGATAATGATAAATTGGACTATTACTAGTTTTAATATTGTTATAGCTTGTCTCTGTAAGGTGAGAGTGGAATTTTCCTTTATTTTGTCCTTTCCATTCATTCAGATTTCTTCCATTGCATTGATTTTGTCCGGATCCCACCCTTCTTCTGAAAAAAGGGAAGGATAAGGATAAGGATAAGGATTTTCTTTAGTGGATCCCTCTTGTTCCTGTTTAGTCCCTTTTATTTCGGATGCAGTTTCTATTTCTACATCTCTTTCTTCCTCACTTTCCACCCTTTCTGTAACGACCCGAGAGCACCCCCTAGTCGTTACCGGCATATTCGACCTCGAAGAGGTCTTATAAAAGCCCTTAGCATTCGTCATAGCATAGAATAAAAAATGCAGAAAATTTAAGACTTTTACTTTGGAAGCTCAACTTCACTTCATATATGAAAAATAGAATCTAACTTCGTCACAATGCACAATCTAGACCTAGAAGTATCGAAAATGGGACTTAGCCCTTACATCAATAAGAAGTCTTGAAAATAGGAAGTACAACAATCTCTTTCAACATAAGAAAAGAGCTAAACATAGAAGCTAGATCAGAGGGTCTTGTCCTCGGACTTGAGGACTCACCAACTTGGGGAAGCAACTCCAAGTGTCTTGAGAAGTAAGCTAGAATCCTCAACGGCCCGAACCTAAATATTTGGGAAAAGGGAGAAAATATGGGTTAGTACAACACACGTAGTAAGTATGGCTACTATGCATAAAAACCATTGAAACATGCACAAAAGGACATTTTCGTCAAAACATGCTTTTTGCCAAGTAAATCCAATATGCACACCAATTAAGTATCATAGTCCAAACAAACATAATATCATCCCAACATGTAGACAACCCAAGCAATACTAGTGCAATGCAAAGAATAGAACCCCATAACCCTATTCAAAGCAAAGTATCACATTAAGCAACCTATTTCATGCATACATTCATAAGATCATATTTCATCATAACTTACCATATTCATAATGATCATACATAACATACCTTCAACATACATAAGTCGTAATCATCATAATCACAAGAGAAAACTACTACAACCATCCCTTAGGATCCCACAATTGCAATGTGCAAAAGAAGTCCCATACCCTCCTTACACTATGTAGAAACCCTTAAGATTTCCCACCTTTCATAACTTCATTTACTTTTTACATTAGGGAAATATTGCAATAACTGACAGAGACCATGAGAGTTATATGGAATCCGGTGTTCTACTCCCACACCGAAAAGAGAGGGTTAACACTTGCCTAAGGTGTAACCATTCGTACATAGCTATCTAGGTGGATCAACTAAGCTACAGTCCTATGTGGGCTCATAGTTAAGGGTCAAGGAGATTGCTTCTAGAAACCCTAACTTACTAAACGTGGGGGTTTCCATCTCATGAGACAACACATTCGGTAGGTAATCTGGACTTT
>NW_006239011.1:1629744-1637445 GCF_000226075.1 Solanum tuberosum | reverse complement strand
AATTTATAACCAATACATAATACAAGGTAATTCATGACGTAATAACATAATCCACATCAATATAAGCAATTGACACATTCCCTTCATAGCCTTCAAGACTTCATGCAA
Source organism: Solanum tuberosum (assembly GCF_000226075.1). Classification (NCBI taxonomy): domain Eukaryota; kingdom Viridiplantae; phylum Streptophyta; class Magnoliopsida; order Solanales; family Solanaceae; genus Solanum; species Solanum tuberosum. The sequence continues at coordinate 1,637,337 of NW_006239011.1, read as the reverse complement.
AGACTCAACCCTTATTTCATAGAAATTATACATAACCTAGGGTAGAATCATCATACAAACATGAATTACATAACATCACATTCAATTCATGGCCTTCAATCAATATCCAACAGATACTAGGGTTAGAATTAGGAAAAGAAGGAGAAACATGAGTTCCACGGGGAATTCTTCAAGAAACCTCCCATACAACATAAATTCATCCATAATTGTTCATATAACATCAATCAAAGTCAGTTTATAACATCAATTTCACTTTTAGAAAGAAGACCCACATTTTTGGATTGAAACCTAGAAATTGGAGATTTTGAAATTCATCTTGAAGGGTCCTCTTGGGTTAAGGAATCCCAAGAGTGATAAGCAACAATACCTTATTGACGAATTAACAATGAAAATCCGAGTTGAAACCTTGGAGAGTTGGTCTTCTTGTTGAAGCTCCAATCTTCTTCAATGGAGTTCTTCAGAAGAGAGAGAGGGTAGAGAAAAGGAGGAACTTTAGGTCTAGATCTTTGGGGTTTTTGTGTTGGAGTGATAAAATGAGGTAAATTGACTTAAAAATCAGTATATACATGTCCCCTAAAGTACCATAAATAACCCTCACTCAAATGGACTCTTTAATGAAGTAAAAAATAGATTTCTGAATTTCTACATTTTCGAGACAGTAGAGTCCGCGACAAGACCACGTCGCGAACAACTTTTTTGCTCCTTGGGGGAGTAAGTCCACGACACGCCCTTGTTCCCTCCAAGAGCAATTTGCAAGCAGCCTTGGCAGCTTGCTTTGCCAAGGTTGGGGTCCCCCTTGGGGACCCCTTATGGTGGTCCCGGGGTGTCGTATTAGAATGTTTTTACCCTATAAACATATATTTACCTATTTTAACTATTTTTACAAGATTACACGATCATACGACACTCCCAAACCTGCCCAAAACCTAAGGACACACTAGAACACATTCTTCTCTAGTTTCCGGACGTCGTGGTCGTTTCTTGACGTTTAGACTTTTACTCTTCCAAACCAAGTCAATTACATTAGTTTAGGTTTATAAACATCATTTTAACTATTTTTAAGTCATTATTCATACGGTGAGGCTCTAACTTAAGTCATAGAATTTTCGGGTTGTTACAATATCCCCCCAAGGAACATTCGTCACCCAATGTCACCTGAACTTCTTTCTAGGGAGACAATGACTCAAACTAGCAGCACAACAACGAGTCACTTCAACAACATCATATCATCAGATCTTATAGGAATTTAATCCACAACATCACTATGCTCAAACTCTTTACTTCACATAAGTATAGGAGGAACTACCTTCTCTATTTTCAATGAGCATCAACATATACATTAAGCAATCAACAAGACATTTCTTTAACAAGACAACATCAAGCATGCTTATTACAACTCTCATGAAGACAACATCACACAACATCTATGGGTGCAATTTTCAATCAAGAGAAACAAAATTCATGAAAACTCAAAATACCACTTGAAGCAAGAATTTTCACAAAAGTATGCACATACTAGGAAATCATGTCATAATCATCAACACACATGATTTTCAATTTATACCTAATTAAGAGAGACTACTAACCTCAACTTTGGCTAAGAGTAGGAGGAAAAAGATGAGGGTAGCGGGACGTCATGTCGGCCTCGGCCTCCCATGTTACACCCTCAAGTAGGTGGTTTCTGCATAGGACTTTTACGGAGGCAACCGCTTTATTCCTCACTTCTTAACTTGACAATCTAGGATTTCGACCGGAACCTCTTCATAAGAAAGGTTCTCATTCACCCCTAAACCTTCTAGAAGGAGAATGGACACCGGGTCACCTATACACTTCTTTAACATAGAAATATGGAACACCGGGTGAACCGGGGCAGATTCGATAGGCAATTTCAACTTATAATCGATCTTTCCGACACGCTTCAAGATCTCATAAGGCCCAACATACCGGTGGCTAAGTTTCCCCTTCTTACCAAACCTCATCACCCCTTTCATGGGTGAGATATTTAAGTAGACCCAATCAACTACTTCAAATTCAATATCTCTCATTCTATTAGCGGCATAAGACTTTTCCCTACTATGAGCCGTTTTCAACCTATCCGTTATAAGTCAAACTTTATTCGTAGTCTCATAGACTACCTCGGGACCAAGAAGAGCAAATTCACCTACTTCAAACCACCCAACCGGAGATCAACACCTTCTACCATAAAGTGCTTCAAAGGGTGCCATAGCAATACTCGAGTGGTAGCTATTGTTGTAGGAAAATTCTATTAAAGGTAGGTGGTCATCCCAATTACCTTTGAAGTCAATGACACACGCTCTCAACATGTCCTCTAGGGTTTGGATGGTGCGTTCCACTTGACCATCCGTTTGAGGGTGAAATGCGGTACTAAGTTTCACTTGAGTACCAAGCCCACTTTGGAAAGACCTCCAAAAATGGGAAGTAAATTGGGCACCTCTATCCAAAATAATCGACAACGGGGACCCATGCAATTTCACAATCTCCTTAATGTACAACTTAGCATAATCTTCAGCCGATTAAGAAACTTTGACGGGAAGGAAATGGGCTGCTTTAGTGAATCTATCAACAATGACCCAAATGGAATCATGTTGCCTACGGGTTCAAGGCAAACCTACCACGAAGTCCATATTGATTTGTTCCCACTTCCAAGTGGGGGTATCAATATCTTGAGTTAGACCTCCCGGTCCCTGGTGCTCCGCTTTGACTTGTTGGCAATTTGAGCACCTAGCCACAAAATCTGTTCTGTCTCTTTCATTCCGTTCCACCAATAAATCTCACGTAAGTCGCTATACATTTTGGTGGCTCCCGGATGGATGGAGTATCGGGACCCATGGGCCTCCTCTAAGATTGTCTATCTTAGGCCATCCACATTCGGCACACATAATCTTCCTTGGTGCCTAAGCACCCCATCTTATCCTTGAGAGAAAGTTTCTATTGCTTTGTTGAGAACCGACTCTTTTAGTTCCATCAAAATAGGGTCAGGATGTTACTTAGACTTCACGTCAAGAACAACCGATGACTCAGAATTATGACGGATCATGACACCTCCTTTTGGGGAATCTTCAAGTCGGACACCCAACCGAGCTAGCCTATGTACATCACGGGCTAACTCCCTTTTCTCTTCATCCATATGTGAAATACTACCCATAGATATACGACTCAAAGCATCCGCAACCACATTTGCTTTTCCGGGGTGGTAAAGGACACTCATATCATAATCTTTCAAGAGTTCCAACCACCTCCTTTGTCGGAGATTCAATTCTTTTTGGCTAAAAACATATTGTAGACTCTTGTGGTCGGTAAATGCATCCACATGTACCCCATAGAGATATCGTCTTCAAGTCTTTAAAGCAAAGACTACGGCCGCTAGCTCAAGGTCATGAGTTGGATAATTCTTCTCATGCACCTTGAGTTGTCTCAAGGCATAAGTTATAACCTTACCATGCTGCATGAGGACACAACCCAAACCCACTCGGGAAGCGTCACAATATACTACAAACCCTTCGGTGCCCTCCGGTAAGGTCAAAATCTGAGCTGAGGTGAGCTTATCTTTCAACAATTGGAAGCTATTTTTCACAAGATTCCGACCATTCGAACTTGGACTTCTTTTGAGTTAAGGCCGTTAATAGAGATGCAATAGATGAAAATCCCTCAACAAAACCTCCAGTAGTAACAGGCCAAACGCAGAAAGCTTCGGATGTCGGAAGGATTCAAAGGTCTAGGCCATTTTTTCACCGCATCAGTTTTCTGTGGATCAACTTCTATACCCTCACTAGAAATAATGTGACCAAGAAAAGCAACCGATCTTAGCCAAAACTCGCACTTGCTAAACATATCATAGAGTTGGTGATCTTTGAGGGCCTGCAATACTATCCTCAAATAATTCATGTGATCATCCTCAGTTTTAGAGTATATCAAGATGTCATCAATAAAGAAAATAATAAATGAGTCTAGAAAATTTCTAAACACACGATTCATAAGGTCAATGAAAGCCACCAGGGCATTTGTAAGACCAAAGGACATCACTAAGAACTCAAAATGACCATATCTTGTTCGGAAGGCTGTTTTCGGAACATCAACACCTCTCACCTTAAGTTGGTGATAACCCGACCTCAAATCAATTTTTGAAAAGTAACTCGCTCCTTGGATTGATCAAATAAGTCATCAATCCTAGGGAGTGGATACTTGTTCTTCATGGTCACCTTATTTAACTGTCGGTAATCAATACACATACGAAGAGATCCATCCTTCTTCTTCACAAATAACACCGGTGCACCCCAAGGAGATATACTAGGTTGGATGAAACCCTTATCGAACAAATCTTTGAGTTGAGCTTTTAATTCCTTCAACTCCGCCGGGGCCATCCAGTAAGGAGGGATTGAAATGGGTTGCGTATCCGGCAATAAATCTATGTCGAAATCTATTTCCCATTCGGGAGGAATCCCGGGTAAAGTCATCGGGAAAGACTTCCAGAAAATCCTTCACTACGGGGACTGAATCCAAAGAAGGAATCTCAGACTCAAGATCCTTGATCCTCACAATATGATACAGACAACCCTTAGAAATCAACTTACAAGATTTTAGACATGAAATGATCCTTCCCCTAGGAACGGAATTTCCTCCCTTCCATTCAAAAATGGGTTCATTAGGAAATTGAAACTTCACAATTCGGGTCCTACAATCTATCGACGCAACACAAGCATGAAACCAATCCATCCCCAATATAACATCTAAGTCTAACATATCAATTTCCACCAAATCAACCAAAGTGACTGTATTGGGCAATGATATGGGACAACCCCTATAGACTCTTTTAGCAACTATGGAATCACCCACCGGGGTAGAAACCGAAAAGGGTTTATCTAAGACATCGGGAAGCATATCAAACTTTATAGCCACTAAAGGGGTTACAAAAGACAAATTGGCACCGGGATCCAACAATGCATAAACATTTATTGAAAATACTTGCAACATACCGTTCACAACATACCGGAGAGCTCTGTTGATCACCACGGGATTGGAGAGTATAGCAGTGATTCTTCTTAGGAGCATCGGGATTTGGGCCACTTGCTTGTGCTTGAGCATTTTCCCTTCCTTGAGCCTTTAGCATAGGGCAGTCCCTCCTCATGTGGCCACTCTTACCACAACCATAGCAATTACCCGTGCCAACTAGGCACTTGCCTTTATGTTTTTGACCACATTTTTACAAATAGGCTTCTCAACATAAGGACCACCACCTCTTGCTTCTTGAGGCTTGGGGGCAGACACTTTACCTTTGTTGACCCTTGGAGTGTTAGGAGGACCTTGGTTGGAAAACCTCTTTTTGAACTTTGGTTTATCTTGTATTTCAAACCTAACCTTAGAAGAATTTCCATCATCGGCCATTGACCTCTTCAATTCTCTACCAACTCGCTTAAGCTTTTGCTCCTCAATTTGCTCGGCATGAACAATAAGGCGAGAAATGTCCATGCTTGGGATTAGCATATCCGACCTATATTCATTCAACACAAGATCAGATACAACCATAACAAATGTGTTCATTGTAGCTCTAGAGTCCGACACCAAAGTAGGGGCATGCTTGGACAATTGAGTGAACTTGAGGCCATACTCCTTCACACTCATACCCCTTTGACGGAGGTTGATGAATTCTTGCATTTTCCTCTCCCTTAGTTCCAAGGGGAAAAACCTATGAAGAAAAGCCATTTTGAATGTAGTCCAACTTATTGGACCCTCTCTAATAGGTCTAGGTCCTTCCATTGTTCATACCACACTTGTGCCACATCTTTGAGTTGATAGGCGGCTAACTCCGCCTTTTCTTGAGAAGACACACCCATAGCCTCTAAAACCTTAAACACTTCATCAATGAACCCTTGTGTATCTTCTTCCACTTTGGAGCCAAAGAAAGTAGGGGGATTCATCCTTGTGAAATCCCCTATCCTAGAAGTGGTAGTGCTAGCATTGGGGTTCACTTGCACCCTAGCATCCCTAGCAACTTGAGTGGCCAACACTTGAGTCAACTTATGAATAGCCGACCTTATCTCAACATTAGACATAGCCCCTTCTTCTATAGGAACTTGAGGGTTTTGAGGAGCTTAAGGGGGAACCGGCTCATTCACATTTTCCTCACCGGCCCTCCTTGCATTTTTCCTTCTTGTATGCATTGCCTATAAGCACAAGAGAAGGATTAGAAGAAAAGGTCTAAATAGAGTTAAGACTCTTAGGCACGACTATGGAATAACAAAAGAGTGAAACTTCCTAAGCATCTCGTAGCCTCTTATTCATAAGTATGGCGCGCTTCACACCCATGAACAAGACTCTACTCGACGTGGTATCTTGTGACATGAATCCTACATTATTGTCAACCTTATGCTCTAATATCAAGTTTGTAATGACCGAGAGCACCCCCTAGTCTTTACCGGCGTATTCGACCTCGAAGAGGTCTTATACAAGCCCTTAGCATTCGTCATAGCATGTATCATAGAATAAAAATGGTGGAAAATTTAAGACTTTTACTTTCGAAGCTCTACTTCACTTCATATATGAAAAATAGAATCTAGCTTCGTCACAATGCACAATCTAGACCTAGAAGTATCGAAAATGGGACTTAGCCCTTACATCAATAAGAAGTCTTGAAAATAGGAAGCACAACAATGTCTTTCAACATAAGCAAAGAGCTAAACATAGAAGCTAGATCATAGGGTCTTATCCTCGGACTTGAGGACTCACCAACAAGGGGAAGCAACTCCAAGTGTCTTGAGATGTAAGCTTGAATCCTCAATGGCCCGAACCTAAATGTTTGGGAAAAGGGGAGAAAATATGGGTTAGTACAATACACGTACTAAGTATGGCTACTATGCATAAAAACCATTGAAACATGCACAAAAGGACATTTTAGTCAAAACATGCTTTTTGCCAAGTAAATCCAATATGCATAAAAATTAAGTATCATAGTCCACACAAACATAATATCATCCCAATATGTAGACAGCCCAAGAAATACTAGTACAATGCAAAGAATAGAACCCCATAACCCTATTCAAAACCAAGTATCACATTAAGCAACCTACTTCATGCATACTTTCATAAGATCATATTTCATCATAACTTACCATATTCATAATGATCATACATAACATAGATGCAACATACATAAATTGTAATCATCATAATCATAAGAGAACACTACTACAAAAACCCTTAAGAAACCCTCCCTTACACTATGTAGAAACCCTTACGAAAGCCCTGGTAAGAGTTCCCACCTTTCATACCTTCATTTACTTTCACATTAGGGAAATATTGCAATAATCGACATAGACCATGAGAGCTATATGGGATCCGGTGTTCTAATCCCACACCGAAAAGAGAGGGTTAACACTTGCCTAAGGTGTAACCATTCATACATAGCTATCTAGGTGGATCCACTAAACTAGAGTCCTATGTGGGCGCATAGTTAAGGGTCAAGGATATTGCTTCTAGAAACCCTAACTTACTAAACGTAGGGGTTTCCATCTCATGAGACAACACATATCGTGGGTAATCCGGACTTGCTAAACGTGAGAAAACCCATGTGGGGAG
>NW_006239011.1:1628214-1628308 GCF_000226075.1 Solanum tuberosum | reverse complement strand
GGAGCCAAGGCGAACCACTTACTCCGTACGATCCAGAGTTGGACAGAACTTTGCGCAGAGTGAATAATCAAGGACTTCCAGTTAATCCTATTGG
>NW_006239011.1:1627747-1627968 GCF_000226075.1 Solanum tuberosum | reverse complement strand
GTAAGTCAGTCTCGTGGATTGAAGACGCGTACCTGAACAAATCTTTCCTTAATTCGTTTCCCTTTTTATTTAGGAGTTGTTTTCTATAAATAGGGCTGGTAAACCTCGTTTTTGGGGGTTAGACATTATTATTATAGTTTTACTTTGTAACTTTAGAGATTCGTTTGCAACCCTAGCAATTATTGATTTCCCAAGTTCGTTTTGAAGATTTTGGCTTTGCA
>NW_006239011.1:1624961-1626194 GCF_000226075.1 Solanum tuberosum | reverse complement strand
AATCTGGCGCGTATTGAAGATATGATGCAGAAGATGATGAGAAGGTTTGATGCTATTGATGAGAATGTGAAGGAGATGAGAAGCGACTTGTCTGGCATTGGACAAAAGGTTGATGCCCATGCAGTGTCAATAAAGCATCTAGAGCAGCAGATGACTCAGTTGTCCACTACAGTGAACCCACGTCAACTTGGCACTCTTCCTAGCAACACCATCCAGAATCCAAAGAATGATGGTCATTGTATGGCAGTTACTACTCGAGGGGGTAAGCAAACCATAGATCCACCTAGGCCATCTGTGGTGGAAGTTGAGATCAGAAAAGAAGATGATGTGATAGATGGTATACCAGATTCTGAGAAGGCTATGACAGAACAAGAAGTGGAGATATCTCAAAGAGTGGTTCCCATACCTAGACCTCCACCACCTTTTCCTCAAAGGTTAGTGAAGAAGACTGAAGATGGGAAATATCGCAGGTTTATCACTATGTTGAAGCAACTTTCCATCAATGTCCCTTTGATAGAACCCTTGGAGCAAATGCCTGAATATGCAAAGTTCATGAAAGATATGGTGACAAAGAAAAGGGCTGTGAGCTTTGAAGATGATGATAGATTGCAGCATAGTAGTGCTATTGCTACAAGATCTCTGGTGGAGAAGAAGGAAGACCCTGGTGCTTTCACGATCCCATGTACTATAGGGTTCTTACACTTTGCCAAGGCATTTTGTGATCTTGGTGCTAGCATCAATCTCATGCCTTTGTCTATTTACATGAAGTTGGGTCTGGGAGACCCAAAACCAAATGCAATGCGGTTACTAATGGCTGATCGGACTGTAAAGAGGCCCATAGGTGTGCTCCATGATGTGCTAGTGAAAGTAGAATCTTTCATCTTTCCGGCGGATTTTGTGATTCTTAACTGTGAGGTTGATTTCGAGGTCCCCGTCATCCTTGGGAGACCATTTCTTGCCACAGGGCGTGCGTTGGTTGATATGGAAAAGGGACAGATGAAGTTCGGACTGAACAATGAAAAAACAACTTTCAATATATGTAGATCCATGAAGCAGAATGATGAGCTACAAGCAGTATCTGCTATAACTTACAGATTGGAGAGGGGGTCAGAAGTGCAAATTGAAGAGCGATTAGGTGTTGAGGCACTAACAGCAGTCATGATGAATTTCGATAGTGATGGGATTGAAGAGTATGATGAGTTAGTAGCCGCACTTGATAAGTATGAATACCGG
>NW_006239011.1:1563392-1620702 GCF_000226075.1 Solanum tuberosum | reverse complement strand
TGGTCTGGTGCAGCGGTCTACGGAGCCCATCGACGGTCCGTAAGTCAAATTTACGGACCGTAGATGGTGTCCGTAGATCCCAGGTAAGTTGCTAAATTGTTTTGAAGTTTCAAGTGTATGAGTGATCTACGGTCCTGATCTACGGACCGTAGATTGACTCACGGACCGTAGACAGGGTCTCGTGAGTCCATACCTCAGACTTGCTGACTCGACCCGGACTTCCCCATTTAAAAACCCTTTTGTTTTAAACCATTCCCATTCCCTCCATTACTCCCACAACCGTCTCTAACACTCCCTAACCTTCCCAAATCACCCCATAACTCTCCCATCATATCATTTCTTCCATAATTCCCCAACATATCTTCCATTATAAATACGACCCATCCCATAACCTCACACAAAGAGTTCGGTGTTTGGTCAGTAACGAAAACGTGACTCTTTGGTCTTGATAAGCATAGTATCATCACACAATGACCCCACTCCTTGTTGCTTGTAAGGTAATAGACTTTCTCTTCACTTTGAATTTCGATTCATAGATTGAATATAGATGGTCGGGAGTTGGGTCTTCACCTTGGGTAATTGTTAGATGAAATTGCATGTTAATTTGAATATTACAATGCCCTTGGAACGATAGATAGTGATTGAATAGCATTAGTGTCATATCAATTTTTGTGATCGTACATACTATATGCTAGTTTCGACTTAGGGTTCCACATCTAGTCTAAATTGTTGGAATAATAATCGGTCGGAATCTTAAGAATGATGAACTAACATATTTTAAGTTTGTAAATGTATGATGAGGTTGTGTTAGTGTTGAAAACAAAAGCCAAAAATGTATGATACCTGGCACTGATGGCTTCCATGATACCCCGTCTACGGACCGTAGATGGGGTCCGTCATTGGAAGCACCTGCAAATTTTCACCCACGTGTAAAACCATGGCGGTGGACTACGGCCCGTAGATCCACCTACGGACCGTTCTGCACTTCCGTGATTTCCATCTGCGACCTATCTGCCAGCCCCCTGACCCACGGAAGTTAATCCACGGATCGTAGATCAGTCTACTAACCGTAGGTCTCCTCCGTGGATGACCACTATAGTATCTGTCAAATTTTTTTTTTTCTTTTTTTTTTGTGGACACAGTTTGGGTCGTTACCAATTCTAATAGTTTCTTTTGTAGCATATGGTTAGTTTTGGCACTAATATCGTTCCCACAGGTACAATGGCACCCAAGAAGATTGTCACCTACTTAAAACGGGGCAAGTCCAAATTTGTTGCCCCTAGTTTCCGGTTGATTAATGAGGACACCGACAACGACTCTGACCCTGCATATGTGCCTCTCAACCCTAAGGTTTCTCCCGCTGCACCTAGAAGCACCCCTCGGAAGGTGCTCCCCGACGTAGTCACTGTCTCCCAGTCTGATGAGGAGCACACACTGATCGGGTCACTAACTGGGGCTGCTTCTAGTTCAGAGGTACAGATGTCAGGCTCCCAGTCTGCCCAGTCTTCACAATCAGAGTCTGTCCATGCTTCAGTCTCCGGTGCTAAAGCAGCCTCGTTTGATGAGGCAACTAGCTCAGAGTCCATATCGGAACCACGGAATGATGACCCCACTCCAGTAGCTGCTGAGCCTAATAGATGGTGCGTAGAGGGCCAATGGCAAATATATAGGGATGCCAAGATGATCAATGACAAACAGAAAATGACCCGAACTATTACAGAGGAGCGCAGAGTCCTCACAGGAAGCTTGCACACTGTCCCAGAAATCCACCGGCTGTTCAACCTTCACAAGTGCGACTGGATGGCTCGAGACTCAGGGACGTATAGTGAGGAGATGGTGCGAGAATTCTATGCCTCATATGCCGCAACTCTCCGCGGGTCGATTACCAAAAGGTCAGAGCCCTTAGCCCAAGACCCTCTCACTTCTACTATGGTCCGGGGTTGTCCGGTGGACAAATCACCTGCCACCATTAGTCATTTCCTCTATGGTCCTACCACGGGTCACTCTTGGTCGCTTAACACTTCATAATTCGACTACCGATGGGATAGTGTACGGAGTGGTGCTTTCCAGACGAACGCTGAGCAGCGAGAGGCTATTATATTATGGTTGGCTAGATACATTGCTGCAGATGGCGAGCGTGCGGAATGGGTCGCCACTCCACGGTTGGGGATCCGGAAGGCCACATTAACTTTTGTGGCCAAGTTCTTCTGGCTTTAGGTTTAGATCTTTGGGGTTTAGGTTTGAGTGATAAAAGTGAGATAAATTGATTTAAAAATCATTATATACACGTCCCCTAAAGTACCCTAAATACCCCTCACTCAAATGGACTCTTTAATGAAGTAAAAAATAGATTTCTGAATTTCTGCATTTTCTTCGCGGAACAATTCCGTGACGCAGAGCTGTTCCCTGAAGATATTTGGAATTAAATTTCGAGACAGTAGAGTCCGCGACACGACCGTGTCGCAAAAAAACTTTTTGCTCCTTGGGGGAGCAAGTCCGCGACGCGCCCTTGTTCCCTCTAAGAGCAATTTGCAAGCTGCCTTGGCGAGATTAGAATATCACCATCAATACCTCAGTCTCGGTCCGAGATAATCTTTTGTTCCATAGCCCTGGGGCTATTTACAACTAGCCAATTAAGAAGTCTCAGATGTATTAGCACTGCATCTTTGATGCAGTCATCAATTTTCAGACCAAGAACAGAGAAGAGAGAATTCAGAAAAAGGAATGAAATTTGTAAAATTTGTATTCAATGCAATTGATCCTAATGAGACAAAATTGGGAAAATATCGATTGGAATAAAGAAATCAGTAAAAAAGTACCTCGCTGGTCCCATAAATTAATCACCGAATTGACCAACAAATGGGTGAATTTCAATATCGCACATCAATTGGTCATCAACTTCGTTCAACAAAAGCCAAATGTGTAGTTATTTTTACTTACAACAAAACGACTAACGATCCTGAGGAGGAAGTGGCTTTAATAAGCTATTCGCAACAATCAAATTTTCGATGAGGTATAATTAAAGGCTCTGTGCGGGCTCAAAGGCGCAAAACATTTATTTTGAAACAATTTCAAGCAAATGTACATTACCCCATTTTTGTCGACAGAATAACCCCCCTACGTCTTTTTTTTTTATATCTCGGAACTAATTAAACCAAATTTTCAATATTGGACAGATAAAGAGGGTGAATTCAAGATTCTAGAGTCTAGAGAAGAACAAACAAAAAGAGAAGAGAAAAAAGAAAAGGACAAAGAAGAGAATAACAAAAGAAAGGAACAAGCACGGATAGCGATGGAAGATGCCTGTGATAACATTCCTTTAGCACAAATAATAAGAGGTTACATGTTATTAACTCAATCAATTCTTCGACAATATATTCTATTACCTTCATTGATAATAGACAAAAATCATGGGCGTATGTTATTCTTGCAACTTCCGAAATGGTCTGATGATTTGCAGGAATGAAATAGAGAAATGCAGATTAAATGTACTTATAATGGTGTTCAATTATCAGAAACAGAATTTCCCAAAGATTGGTTAAGAGACGAGATTCAGATAAAAAAATATTTCCTTTTTGTCTAAAACGTTGGCATATATCTAAATTGTACCTCTCCCGCGGAGAGCTAATGAAAAAGCAAACGCAAAACGATGATTTTTGTTTTTTAACAGTTTGGGGAATGGAAGATGAACTTCCCTTTGGTTATCCCCGAAAGCGCCCTTCCTTTTTTGAGCCCATTTTTAAGGAACTCGGAAAAAATTGGAAAATTCAAAAAGAAATATTTTCTAACTCTAAAAAATTTTAAAAGGAAAAACAAAATTATTTATAAGAGTTTCAAAAGAAACTAAAATATGGTTTATCAAAAGTATTGGATTTCTAAAAAAAATCAAAAAAGAACTTTCAAAAGTAAATTCAGTTGTATTATTCAGATTCAAAGAAATATCTGAATCCAATGAAAAAAAATAAGAAAAGGATTATCTATTTAGTAATCAAATAATTAACAAATCATTTAGTCAAATTGAATCTGGAAATTGGCATTAATCCTAATAGAGAAAAAGAAAGTAACTCCAGAAATAGACATTAATCCTAATAAAACAAATAATATTAAAAAACTTGAATCGCCAAAAAAAAATTCCAAATATTAAAAAGAACAAATACTCTAGTACTATGGAAATTCCATTGTTTTCTCAAATTATTCATTCAAAGAATATACATCGATCAATTTTTATCTATCATTAATATTCCTAGAATTACTACACAACTCTTTCTTGAATCAACAAACAAATTGATTGAGAAATTCATCTCCAATAATGAAATAAATCAAGAAAAAATTACTAATAAAAAAAAAATTCACTTTATCTTTATTTCGACTATAAAAAAGTCACTTTATAATATTAGTAAGAAAAATTCACATATTTTTTGTGATTTATCCTACTTGTCACAAGCATATGTATTTTACAAATTATCACAAACCCAAGTTATTAATTTGTCTAAATTTAGATCTGTTCTTCAATATAACACAACGTCTTGCTTCCTTAAGACTAAAATAAAGGACTATTTTAAAACACTAGGAATATTTCATTCGGAATTAAAACATAAGAAACTTCAGAGTTATAGAATAAATCAATAAAAAATTTAGATCTGTTCTTCAATATAACACAATGTCTTGTTTCCTTAAGACTAAAATAAAGGACTACTTTAAAACACTAGGATTATTTCATTCGGAATTAAAACATAAGAAACTTCAGAGTTATAGAATCAATCAATGGAAAAACTGGTTAAGATGGCATTATCAATACGATTTATCTCAGATTAGATGGTCTAGATTAATGCCAAAAAAATGGCGAACTAAGGTTAATCAAAGTTGTATGGCTCAAAATAAAAATAGAAACTTAAACAAATGGAATTCTTATGAAAAAGACCAATTAATTCATTACAAAAAAGAAAATGATTCGGAACTCTATTCATTATCAAACCAAAAAGATAATTTTAAAAAATGTTATAGATATGGTCTTTTAGCATATAAATCAATTAATTATGAAAATAAAAGTGACTCATTTTTTTCTAGATTACCCTTTCATGTAAAGAAGAACATAGAAATTTCATATAATTCCAACACGTCCAAACATAACTTGGTTGATATTCCCGGCAATCTTCATATAAATAATTATCTAAGAAAGGTCACTATTCTAGATATAGAAAATAAGAAAGGTCAATATTCTAGATATAGAAAGAAATCTCGATAGAAAATATTTTGATTGGAAAATTATCCATTTTTCTCTTAGACAAAAAGGAGATATTGAAGCCTGGGTTAAGATCGATACCAACAGTAATCCAAATACTAAAATTGGTATTAATAATTATCAAATAATTGATAAAATTGAGAAAAAAGTGGTTTTTTATCTTACAACTCAACAAAATCCAGGAAAAACTCAAAAAAATTCGAAAACTGTCTTTTTTGATTGGATGGGAATGAATGAAAAAATATTTAATCGTCCCATATTGAATTTGGAATTTTGGTTCTTCCCAGAATTTGTACTACTTTATAATGTCTATAAAGTAAAACCGTGGATTATACCCAAAACATTCCTTCTTTTTAATTTGAATACAAATGAAAATGTTATTCAAAATAAAAACTAAAAACAAAAACTTTTTTCTACCATCAAATAAGAAAATAAAGAATCGAAGTCAAGAAACAAAAGACCCCCAAGTCTAAGAGAGCATGGATCAGATATAGAAAACAAAGGAAATCTGAGTCCTATTTTTTCAAAATATCAAACCGATCTTGAAAAAGATTACGTGGAATCATACACAAAAAGGGTCAAAATAAAAAACAATGCAAAAGCAACACAAAAGCAAAACTAGATTTGTTCTTGAAACGTTATTTGCTCTTTCAATTGAGATGGAACGATGCTTTGAATCAAACAATGCTCGAAAATATCAAGGTATATTGTCTCCTGCTTCAACTGATAAATCCAACCAAAATTACTATATCGTCAATTCAAAAGAGAGAAAATGAGTTTGGATATAATGTTGATTCAGGCAAATTTACCTCTTACAGACTTGATGAAGAAAGGGGTATTGATTATCGAACCTATTTGGTTGTCTGTAAAACATAATGGACACATTAGATGTACTAAGTATGGAAGCCATGCAACAACATGCTTAAAACAGACCTTTATTAGAAAGTCATGCTTTTATACCATTTTAGTAAAACTTCATGAACATTGATAAAAAAGGCATAATATAAGTCACAACCAACGTTCAAGTCATATCTTCACATTTGAACATAATTAACATATAACCCATTACCTTCACATCAAGCTTTCACCTCAAGTAACCCTCAAGCTATACCTTGTGTAATGTATGGGTAGCGTCCCATACCACCACCCACACTAAGGTACCTCCTTAAAGTAACCAAAAGGGAACTTACCATTCATCCTTTCCACCATTACAAAATAAAGCACATAAGAGACATAAACATTACATAAGTCCCATCATCACATTAAGACCAACATCTAAGGCAACTATAAGTCATACTTGTGCAATGTATGAGTACCATACCATACTACTACTCACACTAAGTACTCCTTTGAAGTCACCATAGACAAGGCACATTCATATATAATAAGTCATGACAAGGAAGTAACTCATAATACAATCCAAGTATAGCATGCATCGTTTACATTTAAGCATAAGTCACATTCTTCAATAGCTTCATTACATTAAGAGCACTTTTATTCATTAGACATTACACCAAGATTCTTCATTAACTCCATTTAGAGGACTTTCATTTATTAGTTATGAAGACTTAGAGAACTCAATATGACCCTATCAAAGCCTACTTGTGCAATGCATGGATGGCATCCCATACTACCATCCACACTTCATAGAACTTCTCAAGATACCATAGTGCACATCTCACATGATGGGAATAGGCATTAACCGACATAGACCATGAGAGCTAAATCATGGAATTCGGTGTCATCTGACCCCACATCGAAGAAAGGTATTCTACTTGCCTATGGTAGAACGGTAACATTAGCTCGGATGGAATCCGCTAGCTAATATCCTATGTGGGCACATATTTATGGGATAGGAAGATCTTTATTAGAACTCTACCCGAACATTGGGAGAGTTTCCATCTTACCATATTCACTCGGTGCTTAGCCTCCATTCCCATAGAGCAGTTTAATCACATTAACATCATTGTACTTGAGCGGGCTACCAACACTAGTTCTACCAACCCAAAGTATAATACACAAGAAAGGGCCACCATCATTAGGTCTACCGATTCAAGGTACATTAGGGATAGCTCATTGACTTTCCAAGAAGGGTGCCATAAACATTGGGTGTACCGATACAAGGTCATCATTTCACTCATGAAAGGGCTACAAAAACTAGGTCTACCGATTCAAGGTTCATCACATTAGTTCCTAGACTCATCATGAAAGGCTACCAACACTAGGTCTACCGGTTCATGTCTTAGCCTAGAATACTTCATCATTCATTTATGAAAGGAATGCCATTGGCCTATCGATTCATATTCATCAAGTCAAGACACATTCATTACACAAAAGAGGATGCCTAAGCCTACCAAGTCAAGATACACATTCACTTTTACATTCATTCATACAAGAATAAGATGCAGAAGCCTAACAATTCAAGAGATCACATTCAACCTAGTTTTCATCTATCAAGAAGAGGGAACCTAAGCCTACCAATCCAAGATACAACATTACAGTATAGAAACCTTTCACATTCAATCATCATCATTCATGAGTGTCAATTGAGAATATACTATCAACTACACAATTACCTTCTATACATAATCACATTAACTTCACTGGATTCACATTCATGTATACAATATCATGATAGTACTTTTATACCTCATACTATGCCTTCAAGGCCATGATCACAATATATAAAGCAATGAAACACCTATACCTGTCAAGTGGATCAATAGCTTAAGCACAATTCTACTTCAACATGTAATTATGTCATAAATTACCCTTCCAAGGCCATGATCAAAAGTCACCAACAGACCAACAATTTACTACAATTAAGGCATGTATAATGATACATTACAACAATCTAAATCAATTTAGGCATAATCCATCAACATTCATTCATGATCAACAAACCCACTTCATAAGGCACAATTTAGGAATTGAGAGAAATCATGGGTTCATAGAGTTATTTCATCATAAATCATCAATTAAACACCAATACAATCATAAGTTGCCATTGGAGACCATTTGAAAATGTTTGATGACAGAACCCATGAGATTGAGTAAAACTCTAGATTTTTCATACTTTGAAATCACTTTGTATTTGGATCCTTGAATGAAAAGTTAGACAAGGATCAAGACTACATACCTTTTACTTGAAGAGTCAAACGTAAATTCCTTGAAAACCTTGAAGAAATTGACCTTGGCAGCTTGGAGTCTTCACCTGCTAAGGAGGTTCTAGAGAGAGATCTTTTGGAGGGAAATGGAAGTTTGTAGTTGGGGTTTTTAAATAATAGAATGTAAAATAGAGTTTAACCCTTTTAATACTCTTAAATTACCTAAATAAACACAGAATAACCGTCCAAACACTTATTAGGACTTGGGGTGTATTTACCAATTCACCCCCACAATGGCTGAGTTTAAACCAGATTGCAGGCATGGTTCACGAAACCCCCTTCCACGGACCGTGGATGGGGTCACGGACTATACTGTCCCTCCGTTATCTAGGGTTGTGGCTAGCATTTGGAGGCCATGACCTACAGAGGCCATCCACGGGGTGTCGATGGACCAACGGGGCGTGGTCCCCTTCCGTAGGTCACCAAGTTTTTGGCAACATTTTGGTTTCAAGTGGTTTTGGGGGTTAGGCTTAGGGTCCTCCTCAAGGACCCCTAGGGTGGTCCATTGGGAGTTGTACCATGACGTTTAACCCCTAAACACCTCAACGATAGCTCGGGATAACATCAAACAACATGAAACATAACTTAAACCTCATACCAACTCAAACACACACACGTTAGGCTCTAGTTTCACTTATTCGTTTATAGGTCGTTACATTATCCTCCACTTAGGAACATTCCTCCTCAAATAACACTTTAAACACATTAAGGGGTTAAAGACTCAAGACTAGCAATCCATCATGCATGCAACATCATAAACAAATGCACAAAACTACGAATGAAGATCAACTCCATCTCAACAAGCACAATGCAACACAAGACGGTAGGAACTACATCTACAAACTCATTATGCATCATAACTTCAACATTTCTCATTTTTATTGAAGGAACTTCCTTCTCCAACTCTAATCATGCTCATCATAACATCATTATGCACATTATGCAATTTCTCTCAAAAGCACAATTAGGCATGTTCAACATTTCACCTCATCAAGCATATAGACAACTCATACTAAATGCAAATAAACTTGAGGAACATAAATCACATAATTTCATTTTCACATATAAACATGAATTCATCAAGAACATGCATATCATAAGGAGACCATGGAAACTCATAATCACACATCACTCCAAAACATGAAACAAGCCAAAAGGAACTCTTTGTCGTAGGCTTTAATAGGCATATAAAGAAAGAGGTAAGGATATCAGAACTCTCAACAACCTTACTATTGATCATACTATCCCCTACTTAGGAGCAAACCCTATACTAGCTCTTTTAAACTTCACTTCTTTCCATTCTAAGGTCAGAGCAAAACATCACTAAACCTTCACACTCATCACCCAAGGTGATTCTACACCAAGGTGAATTACACTTTACCCCTCTTAGAGGATTCTACTCTCTCAACACATCAAAGCATCACTTAAGCACCACTATTCATCAATTCTTTCAACATACCTCAAAACTCATCTTGACAAGTCAGGTTCTACCAACAACACACATAACCATAAAGCAACCCATTCATACTATAGTCAACATCACAATCTTTCATTCTCAACTTTATCAAGTCACATAGCCATAGTTGGCATCACAACCAACCTTTTTTCTCTCTCAACCCTTCTAGCATGCCCCTTTCAAGTGGTCATACTCTAAAGACCATCGGATAAGGAACATAAGAAACACTTTATAGAGTTAAACTCTATGGCACGACTTGAAGAATGAAGAAGTGAATTTTTTTTCACACCCAATAGCCTCCTATTCATAATGTGGCGCGCTTCACATTATGAACAAGACTCTACTATATGTGGTTTGAGATATCCTAAGACCATTCCAAAATTTTGTGCTCTGATACCATGTTTGTCACGACCCGGGGGTACACCTTGGATGCAATACGGCGTACTCGACCCCAAAGGGGTCTAATACAAGCCTCATAGCTTTCTTGAACACAAGAACATAGGAAAATATAGAAGAATTAAAACTTTTCTTTCCAATCGAAACATCTTTCATAAGAAGCAAGCGGAAGACTTACTAGACTTTATATACTTTGTCTCAAACCATCTAATAGTTTGAATACAACATTGGGATTTAGCCCATAAAAAGCTTTATCATAAACTAAAAGACATAAAGGAACAAAGTGGTTTTTGTCATCGAAACTATGAGGACTCACCAAGTCTTTATCTTCAAGCACCTTACAAACCAAATCCTCAAACATAGAACCCCAAATATCTCCAAACCCTACACTTTTGTAAAAGTGGAGAAGAAATATGGGTTAGCACATTAGATGTACTAAGTATGGAAGCCATGCAAAAACATGCTTAAAATGGACCTTTATTTGGAAGTCATGTTTTTACGCCATTTTAGTAAAATTTCATGAACATTGATAAAAGAGGCATAATATAAGTCACAACCAACATTCAAGTCATATCTTTACATTTGAACATATTCAACATATACCCTATTACCATCACATCAAGTTTTCACCTCAAGTAACCCTCAAGCTATACCTTTTGCATTGTATGGGTAGGGTCGCATACCACCACCCACACTAAGGTGCAAACTTCAGGTCACCAAAAGTTAAATTACAGTTCATCCTTTCCACCTTAACACAATAAAGCACGTAAGAGACATAACTATTACATAAGTCCCATCATCACATTAAGACCAATATCTAAGACAACTCTAAGTCATACTTGTGCAATGTATGAGTGGCATCCCATGCTACTACTCACACTAAGTACTCCTTTGAAGTCACCATAGACAAGGCACATTCATATACAATAAGTTATGACAAGGAAGTAACTCACATTACAATCTAAGTATAGCATACATCATTTACATTTAAGCATAAGTCATATTCTTCAATAACTTCATTACATTAAGAGCACTTTCATTCATTAGACATTAGACCAACATTCTTCATCAATTCCATTTAGAGGACTTTCATTCATTAGTCATGAAGACTTAGAGAACTTACTATGACCCTATCAAAGCCTACTCGTGCAATGCATGGATGGCATCCCATACTACCACCTACACTTCATAGAACTTCTCACGAAACTATACTGCACATCTCACATGATGGAAGCCTGAGCCCGCCGAAAGTGTCTCTTGATCGCCCTTTCTTTTCCCCTAACCCCTAAAACATGTTGTTACTTTCAACGGGCTAGTTTGAACTCACCGAAGGACCCTGCATATCGGCAACCTGCCTTTTTTTTTTAGAATATTTCAAGCCAGTCCTTTCAGTGA
Source organism: Solanum tuberosum (assembly GCF_000226075.1). NCBI lineage: Eukaryota > Viridiplantae > Streptophyta > Magnoliopsida > Solanales > Solanaceae > Solanum > Solanum tuberosum. The sequence goes on along the minus strand of NW_006239011.1, from coordinate 1,609,046 downwards.
ATCCGATTAGGCTCCCCAAAGTGACTCGGTGACTCGCTCGTTAGTTCAGCAAGCATTTCTGCAACTAAATTTTGAGATTTTTTCTTGAATTATTTCTAACTTTTCCCGATGTATTTTGCAGATATGGCTAGGACTTACTGGGACGAGAGTGGAATGCTGCCCTACAAACGAGCATGGGGGATCATGATTAATGAGGGAGCAACTGCTCCTTCTAAACAGGGAAAACAAACACCTCCAAAAAGTAGGCAAGGGAAAGGGCAAAGCGCCCATAACTAAGATACAAGAGCACAACTGCTACAACGATGGAGAGTCCTTTGATTTTCAGGCTGCATTGTCTGAGCCAGAGGATGACCAACCTCTTCAATCCCGGTGAGATGAGATTCATGCCAGAGGTCGTCAAGGTCCGTCTAGGACCCCATAGGCTCCCCACCTGCTGATGATACAATGCCAGTTCTGGCACAGACGGTGGTTCCAGCACCACCAGTTCAGGGTCCTCCTCCCCGGCTACTCAACAGGCTAAAGACCAAAGGACTGAGGATCATTTTGGAAGAAAATAGATTGTCCATGGATGGTGTAGTGGACAAGTACCCTAATGTGTGGGACACTCTCCGGTTCAGAGGTTTGAACAGTTTACCAGGACCCGTGGCCCCTACATTCCTACATGGGTCTAGGTGTTTTAGACCGCATACAATGACCTGGTACCGAAAGGAAAGAAGAAGGTTAGTTGCTTCAGACTGTAGAGTCTGGCATGGTCCGGTGGAAAGAAGAGAGATGTAGTGGCGATTGTATCAATGTTGTACTTGATAGGGGGTAAGGTTTTGCCTACCCGAGTTTTACTACCACTGTGACACCTCTGGATGACCTCAAGGGATGGCTAGCTCCATTTATTACTGATACCACCCCGAGGTGGATCGAGTCCCGAGTTCCTATTAAGAAGAAAGACTTGAATATCACAGCTCGGTATTGGTTGGGGTTCATAAGAAGACGAGTAGTGAAAAAGTATAGATTTAATTGGTTGTTGACCAACGGAAAGCATGGGATCAAAATAGGAAGAATTTATGGAATTTTTTTTCTAACAAAGAGATCATAGTGATTGATGGCTCTTTCAATCCGGCGCATGCTTTCACAAAATGAGTCCATCCTTAGCCACCCAAATGTGGCCTATCTCGAATCAATCATAGCCCAAAAGAGCATCAACTTGGGGCTAATCACAGAGCAGGAGATGGCCATGAGGACCAAACTATGCCATACATCCCTTCTTTTCCCCTACTTATTACAGAGCTATGTCGACGGGATGGAGTTCCTTGTGATGAGACAAGGGACATTGAGGTCACACATACATCCTCCACAGATATTCAGCACATAGAGGTCGAGTACATGGGATGAGGCAGATAGGAAGAGAGCAGCTCTGGTGGATGCATCCCCGGAGGTTGATGTTGAGTCCAAGACTGCAAAGGCATCTTTTCCTACTCCGGCCTTCGGGCTTTCAGGTACACCCGCTTCCACTCCTTCCCCATCCCCAGGTTCTTTTGCAGCTTCCCAACCTACAAGGATCACTCAGGCCATGCAAGATGGGGCACCTAGCCCAGTCTGCCGATGTTTGGGCTTCCCGGCTAGAGGCCGAGGTGCCTTGGATTATTGAGCGAGCCATCTTATCTACTTTGATACCCCTCCAAACATCTATTGATGTTGTCACATCGAGAGTAGAGATTTGTGAGAGTCGACAGAGGGTTACTTCCTAGGTGATGACTTTAAAAGCCGAGGTTTTAGATTTGAGGAAGAATGTGGACTATCTAAAGTCCACAAACTTCACTTCTATCTTTGAGTTAACTGAGGCTCAGGATGTCCCGGTCAGTTCTGAGATGCCTCCGACTACCAGCGAAGATGTTTCTATGGATGATGTGGTTGTTGATGAGTTAGAGGCGGAGACGGATGATGAACAACTTATTGCTCAGGAGGCGACCATCTAACAGGACCTACCTAATTTATAGGAGACAATTGTACAGTCAGTCATTCAGACATCACTGACAGAGACGTCCATGGCAGGCTCTAGTTGAGCCAGTGTTGCTGTTACATAGGGCATAGATTCCCCAGAATAGAGTGTGACCCCGGGCATTGATTCCCCGACAGATGGAGCGACTGTGTAGATAGGATTCTTCTCTACCTCCCTCTCTGTCGTTTTTATTGATTTTGATTATTTTAGTTGCATTTGAGGACAACTACTTTTCTTTTGTGGGTGGGTGTGGTATTTTCATACCTACCTCTTGTGAATATATTTTGTGTATATATATTGGTTTTTTGGTTTTAAAATGTGTGTTGATTCTATTTTGTGGATATTTGAGCTTATGGCTTCTTGTTTTGAATAGAAATGGTTTTTGAATCCATTAAAAAAAAAATTCCACCTCTTGTTGTATTTGAATGTGGTTGTTCTTGTGCAAATTTGAGTATCGTTTATGATCAATACCGATTACTTAAAAATTGCTCTTAATTGAACAAAAACGAATGTGCGGCTACAATGAGGCCAAATGAAGTTGCATAGACAATATGTGGACTTTTGCATCTCGTTGTGACTAGCCGGTTATCGAATGGAGTCTCTTGTGATGAATATTTTACACTAGCTCGAATGAGTCTTGTTTGATATTGGTGCCAATGCCTTGTGTGATGAGTTACTTTGAACCTTGTATGATGACACCTAGAATTTTCCCCGTTGGTCCGGTTTACTAAGTGATGCAAGATCTTGAAATGATCTTAGGCAATGATTTTGAGGAGTGAAACAATTTGACAATATACCTCTTTTTGTGGCCAACCTTATAAGGTGTGTGAACATTGCTTTAACCCCTTCAGCCTTATCCTTTTTTTGGAAGAAACTTGAGCAATTCTGATGCCTCATTATCCGTTCACCCATTACTCTCATGAAGTGTGGTTTTTTTGAATAGTCAACTTAGGCAAAAATCCTATGTTAGGGGTGTGGTGTAACGACCCAGAAAACTAGTAAGTGAAACTAGGCCTAACGAGTTTGTTTTAAAGTTAGTTGTGGGGTTGGAAGTTGTAGAATGTCTTCCCGAGTTTAGATTTAGGGGTTTAGGGGTTAAACATCAAGGTACGACTCCCCAAGGACCAACCAAGGGTCCTTGAGGAGAACTGTAAAGCCCAACCCCCAAAGTTGCAAAAAAAATTATAAAAAAGTTGGGGACCTACGGATTAGACCTACGCCCTGTAGGTCCATCCACGCCTCGTGGATTTGCTCTATAGGTCAAGGGCAAAGATGAAATGTGCAGTCCCAATCCACGACTTTCCAGCACGGCTCGTGGACCCACCCACGGTCCATGGATGGTGTTTCGTGAGTCACACCTCAGTTGTTGTCCAAGACTCTACCATGGTAAGGGAAAGTTAGTAAATTCCTTTTTAAGTTATTTAAGTTAGAGGATGTTATTATTGATTAAATAAAGTATTTTAAGGCTTTAAAAATATTAAAACACCTTTTTCAATTCATTTTTCCCAAACACTCAAATTAGAAACTACCTCTCTTCCAAATATTCTATATCTAGAAACCACCATTGGAGAAGAAGGATTCAAGATTTCAAGCTCAAGATCTCACCTTCCTCACTCAATTTTCATGGAGTTTCATCCTTAAAGGTATGGTAGTCTTCATTCTTGACTAAGTTTCATTCAAGGAGCCCTCTCAAAAGATGATTTTAAGTTTCCAAAATCTCCCAAAAACCTAGGGTTTCAATCTATGCATGGGTTCAATTCCAAAAACGTTTTCAAAGGTTTATATATGATGAATTATGAATGTATTGTTGAATTAATGATGAATTATGGTGAATTTATCCTATGAACCCATGTTTTCCCCAAATTTCTAAGTTGTGAATTGTGATTGGGAATTGATTGATCATGAAAGTATGTTGAATTGTTTATGTTTATATTGAATTAGTTATTGAATCATGTTAATTCCCTTATCTAATGTAGTATTTTAGATGTTTGGGTTGAGATTGATTCATATCCTTGGAGGGAAATTCTATGAAGGATCTATGTATGATCATGATGTGAAGTATGTGTGTGTGATCTCAATGAAGGTATTATGATCATGTTTAGAATGTGATTGTGTTATTATTGAAAGCATATTCTCAATTAACACCCATGAATGTTGATCATAGAATGTGAAGGGTTTCTTCTATGTAATGTTGTATCTTGAATTGGGAGGCTTAGGCATCCTCTTCTTCTATAAATGAAAGTAATGTGGATTGATGTATCTTGAATTGGTAGGTTTAAGGCATCCTTTTCTTGTATTGATGAATGTGATCTTTATTGAAGTACCTTGAATTGGTAGGCTCAAACATCCTATTCTTATGTAATGAATGTGTCTTGACTTAATGAATATGAATCGATAGGCCTATGGAATTCCTTTCAAAAATGAACTATTGTAATGACGACTCTTGAATTGATTTATGCCTATGGAATTCCTTTTCTAATAAGTCAATGAACTAATGTACTATGAATCTATAGGCCTATGGCATTCCTTTCATAAATGAACTATTGTAATGATGATTCTTGAATCGATAGGCCTATGGAATTCCTTTCATAATGAGTAAATGAACTAATATATCATGAATTGATAGGCTTATGGCACTCCTTTCATGTGTATAATAATGTAATGATGAACCATTAATCGATAGGGTTATGGCATTCCTTTCATGAGGATTCAAGAGCTATCCTAATAATGTACCATGAATCAATAGGCTTATGGAATTCCTTTTATGTGTAATGATTTACCTTGGGTCGATAGGCCAATGTCATTCCTCTCAAGTACAATAATGTAATGTGAATGAAATGCTCTATTGGAATGGAGGCAAATCACCCAGTGGTTATGGTAAGATGGAAGCTCTTCCTACATTAGGCTTGGGTTTCAATGAACATCTTTCTTATCCCATAACTATGTGCCCACATAGGTTACAAGCTAGTGGATCCACGTAAGCTAAAATGTTACCGGTGAAACCTTAGGCAAGTAGACCAACCCTTTACAGTGTGGGATAGACACCGGATTCCATGTAAGCTCACATGGTCTAGGTTGGTTAAATGTTTATTCCCATTATGTGAGATACGTGCTATAGTTACTTGAGAGGTTCTATGAAATGTGGGTGGTAGTATGGCATGCCATCCATGCATTTCACGAGTAGGCTTTAAGAGGACTATGGTGTGATTCTCCAATGTCTTATGGTCTAATGAAAGAATGTTCTCTTAATGAAGCTAATGAAGAATGTTGGCCTATATGCTTAAATATAATGATATATGCTTTACTTGGATTGTATTATGAGTTACTTCCTTGTTATGACTTATGAAATGTTTGTGTTCCTTATGTATGAGGATTGTCTAATGATGAAAAGGAAAAATGTTAAGTTCACTTTTTGTGGCCTTAATGTGGTACTTAGTGTGGATGGTGGTATGGGATGCTATTCATACATTGCACAAACTATAGCTTGGTGTTACTTAAGGTGAAAGCTTAATGTGATGAAATGGCTTAAATGTTGAATATGTTGTATCTTAAGCCTCTTATACTTATGGTCATGAAGTTTTCTCAAAATTGGCATATAGCGTGACTTTCAAATAAAATGTCCGTTTTAAGCATGGTTTTTGCATGGCTAACATACTTAGTACATTAAATGTGCTAACCCATATTCTTCTATATTCTACAAAGTGTAGGTTTCGGCATTTGAGTTGATTCTCTCTAGTTCAAGGGCTTGGATTGAGTTCTTCCAAGGCTAGTGTTATGACCTCATGGATTCAAGGACAAGTACTTTTGATCTTTCATGTCTTTCATTCTTATAGACTCTTTTAGACTTTCTATTGTAATGGGTCGTGACCCTAATTTTGATCCAAAGATTGTTTTAGATGGCTATGTGAGAATAGTAGACTTCTGCTGTTTTAAATGATTTTTCAATTGTATGGATTAAAAGAGTTTTAAATTTCTTACTATTTCTATTATCTTATGTGATGACATGCTATAAGGCTTGTATGAGACTTTTCGGAGTCTTGTACACCGTGTCACGTACGGGGTGTAGGCTCGGGTCGTGACGTGGTGAAAAGCGAAGGTAAATCAAAAAGTGTGAAAAATTCCTCTTTGAGCAATGTTTTGAAAATGATGGAACCCCTCCATATAAAAAAAAGAGACGAAAAGAAAAAAGAAAAAATAATGAAAAAGTTGTGATACAAGTGATGAAAATTGCTAAAAGAAATGGGGTATCCGGTAGTCCATGTAAAAGAGAATAATGGGGTGAATTGTGAACTTGATCAAAATATTGAAGAAAGGGAAGAAAATGGATGTCCAGACTACATTTCATGAGGGTAGTAACCATCGAGCCTAAATGACCATACCTTTACACTCAGCCCCGTTACAAGCCTTAAAAACACCTTTGTGTTCTTGAGTAAGCTGAAACGAATGTTGATTGGTGTAACTCCCCGGAAAATGGTATGTTAAACAAGAGCCTTAACGTAAGGTTAAAAAAAAAAAAAAATGACTACCCGAATTTTAGTAAGACATTTAGGGTTGAAATTAGGTTTATTGAGTCAAGACCAAAGGGCAAGTGCCAAGGCCAAGGGGACAAGCCAAGGCCAAAGGCCAAGGCTACCCCTAGCTAGGAGCACACTGCCCCACCTTCAGGAGGGGGACCAAGAGTCGTGGTCCACTTTACGACTCGTGAAGGTGGTTGTGAAGCCTCCTTGGCCATGGGAATGTGGCCTCCCTTTTGCCTACCTACTGCCTTAGCACCCACGGAAGGGACCACGACACTTGGTCTTGACCACGGCTTGTGGAGCCCTTCATGGAGATTCCTTAGGCATTGAAGCCAAGGGCCCCAAGTGACATGCTCACTGCCTCAAGGGACCACGTGAGGGATCACGGCTAGTGGTCTTGACCAAGGTTAGTGGAGCACCTCGTGGTAATGCCTTGGGCATGTGAGCAGAGGGAACCACTTCCCAAGCCACTGCCTCAAATCCACAGGCAAGACCATGGGTCGTGGGACTCACCACGGCTCGTGGAATGGCTCTTGAGGCCAGGACGGGGTTCAATTAACGAGGGTCTTTTCGGTCATTTCCTTTTACGTCCAATTAAAGTGGGAATGTTTTGGGTATTTCTAGGGGAAGTATATATATTGTTTTTAAGTAAAATTTCACAAGACTTGGTCATTAGTCAAAAAAACCCAAATAGAAATAAAAAACTCCCTCTTCTCTCAATATAACTCTAGACTGAAGAAGAAGAAGCCATTGGAGCTAGGTTTAGTAGATTCTCAAGGTTCTTCCCCAAATTTCTTGAAGGTTCTTAAGTGAGGTATGGATGAATTTCATCCTTGAATAGCTATCACCCAATGAGCCCTTTCAAATTATGTTTTCAAGATATCAAATCCCCCAATCTAGGGTTTTCAATCTATGACATGGGTCTTCTTCCAAAACTATTTATGGTGTTTAATTATGGTTTATTATGATGATTTATGGTTCGATTTGTGAAGTATTGTTTGATTTTGATGAAAACATCCCTTGTACCCATGATTTCCCCTTTTTCCCAAATTGTGAACTAAGGTGTGACTTGATTGATCATGGAAGCTTGAGAATTGATTATGTTTATGTTTATTAAGTTGTTGAATCGTGAAATTCCATCATTAAGTGTTGTAATTCTATAAGTTAGGGTTGATCTTGATTCCTAACCTTAAAAGTTAATAATTAGGGTTTGTATATGTTGTTGAAGATTGTATATGAACTCATGATTCACTTAGATAGTGATGAACCTATGAATATTGTGTAATTGTGGTATTGATTCAAGATCCTTCTTCCCTATACCCTTACACTTGATTATGCATGAAGTGTGTATGTATGTTTATTAAAAGCTTGTTGTGTTGATTGAAAGGTCATGCTCATGAACACACTATGAATACGATGTGAAAGGGTTACTCACATGTTGATGATTCTAAGGTTAAAAGGACAGCTCACCCTATGAATATATGAGCTATTATGATATTGTGTTGGTTTGAGGGCCTAGTGCATTATTTCATGAATATGAACTTAAGTAAAGAATTAATACGACTTTTAAAGGGAATTGTGCTTAGCACTGAGTAGATATGAGTATGAGATATGTTCCTTCACGCTAGTAGTTGGGTTCCCAATACGGTGTCTCATGAGATGGAAACCTCCACTTTAGTAGTTAGGGTTTCTAGAAGCAATCTCCATATCCCATAACTATGTTCCCGCATAGGTCTTTAGCTAGTAGATCCACCTAAAAGATATTATGAAAGTTCTACCTTATGCAAGTAGGACACCTCTTTTCGGTGTGGGGGTAGAACACCGGATTCCATGTAGCTCACATGGTCTATGTCGGTTAATGTTATTCTCCCTATATGATATGAATATGAACTATGATAAGAACATGGACTTTAATTATGACTTCTTAAGGGGTACTACTTAATATGAGTGGGGGTATGGGACTTCACTTATGCATTGTACAAGTAGGCTTCAGGATGGGTTATGGTAAGGTTGTCTTATGTTATGATAACTTATGGATTATGTATGAAAGATATGTAAGAATGTAAAGGTTGACTTTACTTTTTACAAGTTATGAACCTAAATGACTTCCTACTTTTGTATGTTGACTATAAATAAGGAAAAGTAAGATATGTATGTTGTTGGTAGCCTAAATGTGATACATAGCATTTGGTAGGGTTATGGGACTTTACCTTTCCATTGCACTAGTGTGACTTTGGGTTGCCTATATATTGGTTTGACTTATGTTTCTTCATAAATGTGCATAATGGCTTTGAAACTTGAATAAGACATAATTTCAACTAAATGTCCCTTTTATGCATGTTTTAAGGATTTTTTGCATGGCTTCCATACTTAGTACATTATTTGTGCTAACCCTTATTTTCTACATTCTATAAGTGTAGGTTCCGGTCTTTGAGACGTACTACTTCCTTCAAGTGAAGCTTGGGTTGACTATTCCCTAGGCTTGGTGAGTCCTCAAGTTCAAGGACAAGATGTTATTGTTTCTAGTTTCTATTGTATTTCCTACTTTTGAGACTTTATTGATGTAAAAGGCTTTGAACCTATTCGTACGATGTATTTTACTAGATGGTGATTGTGATAAGTCTAGATTCATATTTTCATTTATGAAAAGATGTTCACTTTGATTGTAAAAGTTTTAAATTTTTTGGCATTATTGTATGTCTTTATGTTATGATTATGCTAAGGGCTTGTATGAGTCCCCTTCGGGGTCAAGTATGCCACGTTGCTCCTAGGGGGTAACCCCGTGTCGTGACAAACTTGGTAATCAGAGCACAAAGTTATTGAATGATTCTAGGATGATGTCTCATGAACCACGTCTAGTAGAGTCTTGTTCATAAGTTTAGAGCGTACGACACTTATGAATGAGAGGCTATAAGATGTTTAGGAACTTTCACTTCCTTGTTTACTCTTTAGCCATGCCTTAGAGTTTTAACTCTATGAAGTCCTTATTCCTAACCCTTTTCTTGTGTATATAGGATATGAATACAAGAAGAGCGAATGCCAGGAGGATTGAAAAGAAGAATATGAATGAGGGAGTTCCTACCCAAGCTCCTCAAGATTCTCAAGCTCTTAATGATGAGAGGGCTATGAAAAATGTGGAGATAGGGCGGCTCTTTAAACATTGACACATGCTTTAACGACTTAAGGCAGTAGGGATGCTAGAGTTCAAGTGAACCCCAATGCAAGTACAACAGCTTCAAGGATAAGGGATTTCACAAGAATGAATCCCCTTATGTTCTATGGCTCCAAAGTGGATGAAGACCCACAAGCTTTACAGAAGAAGTGTTTAAGATGGTTGATGCTATGGGGTGTCGTCTCAAGAGAATGCGGAACTAGCCGCCTACCAATTGAAGGATGTGGCTCAAGTATGGTATGCACAATAGAATGATGAGAGACCCGTGAGAGAGGGCCCATTAGATTGGAGAGTGTTCAAGTCGACCTTCCTTGATAGATTTTTCTCCCTAGAGTTGAGGGAGAGAAAGATGCAAGAATTTGTCAACCTCCGCCAAGGAGGTATGAGTGTGAAGGAATATGTCCTTAAGTTCACCCAATTATCTAAGTATTCTCCAACCTTAGTGGCTGACTCAAGGGCCAAGATGAACAAATTTATTATGGGGATAACCGACTTGGTAGTCAATGGATGTCCTTCGGGTATGCTCATTCCAATTATGAAGATTTCCCATCTTATCGTTCACGCCAAAAAAATTAAGGAACAAAAGCTCAAGCAAGTGATTAGAGAGGTGAAAAGGGCAAGGACCAATGATGGGAATTTTGCGATGGGTAAATTTGAGGTTCAAGGTAAACCAAGGTTCAAGAAGAGGTTTTCCAACCAAGGATGATCTAGCACTCCAAGGGTCAACAAAGATAGGGTTTAAACCCTAAGCCACAAGGAGGAAATAATGGTAGCTCTTATGTTGAAAGACCTAGTTGTTCAAAGTGTGGCAAGAAGCATGAAAGCAAGTGCCTAGTTGGCACGGATGGTTGGTTTAGTTGTGAGAAGAGCGGTCATATGAAGAGACATTATCCCATGCTAATGGCTCAAGTAAGAGAGGGAAAGCAAGTCCCTCCTAGTGTCTTAAATTCCGATGCTCCGAAGAAGAATCGCTTCTATGCTCTCCAATCCAGAGGGGACCAAGAGAGTTCCCCAATCATGGTAACGGGTATGTTGCAAGTCTTTTCCATTAATATTTATGCATTATTAGACCGCGGTGACACTTTATCATTTGTTACACCTTTGGTGGCTATGAAATTTGAAGTACTCCCCAAAATAATAGAGGAACCTTTTTCGGTTTCTACCCCCGTGGATGACTCAATTGTAGCTAAAAGAGTTTATAGGAGTTGTCCCATTTCATTTTCTAATAAAGTCACTTTAGTTGATTTGGTAGAATTAGATATGTTGGACTTTGATGTCATCTTGGGGATGGATTAGTTGCATCCATGTTTAGCGTCCATTGATTGTAGAACCCGGGTGGTTAAGTTTGAATTTCCAAATGAACCAACTCAGAATGGAAGGGGAGGAATTCTATCCCTAGAGGTCATTTTGTCTCATGTCTAAAAGCTAGGAAAATGATTTCCAATGGGTGTGTTTACCACATTGTTACGGTTATGGATGTGGAGTCCGAGACTCCATCTTTGGAGTCTGTCCCCGCGGTGTGTGAATTTTTGGAAGTCTTTCCTAATGACTTCCCCTGCATTCCTTCTGAACGGGAAATAGACTTCGGCATTCATCTTTGTCGGATACACAACCTATATCCATTCCCCCTTATCGGATGGCTTCGGTCGAATTAAAGGAATTGAAGGAACAACTTAAGGACTTGTTACACAAGGGTTTTATTCAACCAAGCATATCTCCATGGAGAGCTCCGATATTATTCGTAGAGAAGAAGGATGGGTCCTCTAGGATGTGTATTGATTACCACCAATTGAACAAGGTCACAATAAACAATAAGTATCCACTTCCTAAGATTGATGATTTGTTTGATCAACTCCAAGGGGCTAACTTTTTCTCCAAAATAGATCTTCGTTCGGGTAACCAACAACTATGGGTAAGAGGATGTGACATTCCTAAGACGGCCTTTAGGACCCGGTACGGTCACTACAAATTTGTGGTTATGTCTTTTGGGTTAAAAAATGCCTCGATGGTATTCATAGACCTAATGAATACGGTGTTTAGGCAATATCTTGATTTGTTTGTGATCATTTTTATTGACGATATTTTGATCTATTCAAGAAGTGAGGGTTAACATATGGGTCATTTGAGGATTATGTTGCAAGTCCTTAAAGACCACCAATTATATGCTAAGTTTAGTAAGTGTGAGTTTTGGCGAAGGTCGGTTGCTTTCCTTGGTCATATTGTGTCAGGTATGGGTATTAAAGTTGATCCTAAGAAGACGGATGCAGTCAAGATTTGGCCTAGACCTCTAACTCCTATCGGTATTAGAAGCTTTTTGGGTTTGACCGGTTATTATAGGAAATTTGGTGTGGGTTTTTCCTTCTTTGCTTCTCCATTGATGACCTTGACTCAAAGAAAGAAAAATTTGTGTGGTCGGAGGCTTGTGAGAAAAGCTTCCAAGAGTTGAAAGATAGGCTTACTTCCGCTCCGGTGTTGACCTTACCGGAGGGTACCGATGGGTTTGTGCTATATTGTAACGTATCTCGAGTGGGTTTGGAAAGTGTCCTTATGCAACGTGGTAAATTGATTGCCTATGCTTCAAGGCAACTCAATGTCCATGAGAAGAATTATCCGATTCATGACCTTGAATTAGCGGCGGTTGTATTTGCTTTGAAAATATGGAGACATTACTTATATGGGGTCCATGTAGATGTGTTTACTGACCACTAGAGTCTTGAATATGTGCTTACCCAAAAAGAATTGAATCTCTGACAAAGAAGGTGGTTAGAACTTTTGAAGGATTATGACATAAGTGTCCTTTACCACCCCGGCAAAGCTAATATAGTTGCGGATTCCCTAAGTAGATTGTCCATGGGTAGTGTGGCTCATGTATAAGATGAAAAAAAGGATTTGGTTCGTGATATAAGATGAAAAGAAGGATTTGGTTCGTGATTTGCATAGGTTGGCCCGGTTAGGGTCCAACTTGTGGATTCCACCAAGAGTGGAGTTGTGGTCCATCATAGTTCTGAATCGTCCTATGTGGTTGATGTGAAGTCTAAGCAACATCTTGATCCTATATTAATGGAGTTGAATGAATCGGTACTCAACAAGTTCGTTGAGGCTTTCTCCCAAGGGGGAGGTGGGGTGCTTAGGTACCAAGGTAGATTATGTTTTCCGAATATGGATGGCTTAAGAGAGAAAATTTTAGAAGAGGCTCATCGTTCACAATATTCTATTCATCCGGGAGCCACCAAGATGTACCGTGATTTACGGGAGGTCTATTGGTGGAATGGCATGAAAAAAGATATAACGGGTTTTGTGGCAAAATGTCTGAATTGTCCACAAGTCAAGGCCAAACACCTAAAACCTGGAGGTTTGTTCCAAGATATATATATTCCCACTTGGAAGTGGTAGGAGGTGAATATGGACTAGGTTGTGGGTTTGCCTCATACTCGAAGGCAACATGATTCTATTTGGGTCATTGTTGATAGGATGACTAAATCAGTCCACTTCATTCCCGTCAAGGTTACTTTTTCGGCAGAAGACTATGCCAAGTTGTACATCAAAGAGGTAGTGAAGTTGCATTCCTTTGTCTATCATTTCGGACCGGGGTGCTCAATTTACTTAACATTTTTGGAAGGTGTTCCAACAAGGGATTGGTACCAATGTTAAACTTAGTACCGCTTTCCACCCTCAAACGGATGGTCAAACAGAACACACCATTCAAACCTTAGAGGATATGTTGAAGGCGTGTCTGATTGATTTCAAGGGTAAATGGGATGACCATCTTCCCTTGATAGAATTTGCCTACAACAATAGTTACCACTTAAGCATTGCCATGGCTCCGTTTGAAGCACTATATGGTAGGAAGTGTAGATCTCCGGTGGGTTGGTTTGAAGTAGGTGAGTTTTCTCTAATTGGTCCCGACCTAGTTTATGATGCCTTTGAAAAAGTTCGACTCATTAGAGAGAGATTGAAAATGGCCCAAAGTTGGCAAAAATCATATGCCGATGTTAGAAGAAGGAATCTTGAATTTGAGATTGGTGATTGGGTCTACTTAAAAATCTCACCTATGAAAGTTGTGATGAGGTTTGGTAAGAAGGGGAAACTTAGTCCCCGGTATGTGGGCCCAAACTAATTCTTAAAACGTGTTGGGGAAGTTTCATATGAATTAGACTAACCGAATGAGTTGGCTCTGGTTCACCCGGTGTTTCATGTTTCCATGCTTAATAAGTGCATTGGTGATCCAGTATCCATCCTTCCTTTAGAGGGCTTAGGAGTTGATGAGAACATTTCCCATGAAGAGGTCCCAGTAGAGATTTTGGACCCGCAAGTTAAGAGGTTAAGGAACAAAGAGGTAGTTTCCGTTAAAGTCTTATGGAGAAATCACTTGGTTGAGGGTGCTACATGGGAGACCGAGGTCGATATGAAGTCCCGCTATCCTCTTCTTTTTCCTTCTACTCCTATCCGAACTTGAGGTAAGTAGTATTCTTGAGTTTGGTGCTTTGGAAGTCATTTGTGCTATGAGTGTTCTTTATGATTTCCTTATATAGTGCATGTTCTTGATGAAATTCATGTTTAGTGTAAATTGAGCTCTCATGAATTATATGTTTCTCATGTTGAATTGTATTTGTGTATGATGTTGGCATATGTGACTTCATGAGATGATTTCATGAACATATCTTGCTATACTTGTGATGATATGTCATATTGTCTCCTTATTGTTGTGTTGAGCTTGTTTGAGTTGGAGAAGGTAGTTCCTGCTAAAACGATATGAAATGATGAGTTTTGTAAATATTGGGTTGTGGATGTAGTTCCTACTTCCTTGTGATTGCATTGTTTATGTCTTCAGATGGAGTTGATGTTTCCTCCTATGAATTGTGCATAGTTATAATGTTGCATGCATGATGGGCTGCTAGTCTTGAGTCTTTAATTCCATAGGGTGACTAAATCGTCATTCGAGGATGAATGTTCCCAAGGAGGAGATAATGTAACACCCTGGAAAATGGTAGGTTAAACTAGAGCCTAAATGTAAGGTTAAAAAAAATCGTAAAATGACTCCCCGAATTTTAGGAAGACATTTAGGGTTGAAATGAAGTTTATTGAGTCAAGACCAAGGGGCAAGTGACAAGGCCAAGGGGCCAAACCAAGGTTTCCCTTAGCTAGGAGCACACAGCCCCACCTTCACGAGGGGAACCACAAGTCGTGGTCAAGTCCACGACTCGTGAAGATGGTCGTGAAGCCTCCTTGGCCATGGGAATGTGGCCACCCTTTTGCCTACTTACTGCCTTAGCATCAACGGAAGGGACCACAACTTGTGGTCTTGACCACGACTCGTGGAGCCCTTCGTGGAGATGCCTTAGGCATTGAAGCCAAGGGCCCCAAGTGACATGCTCACTGCCTCAAGGGACTACCAGAGGGACCATGGCTCGTGGTCTTGACTAAGGCTGATGGAGCCCCTCGTGGTAATCCCTTGGGCATGTGAGCCTAGGGCACCACTTCCCAAGCCACTACCTCAACTCCACGGGCAGGACCACGGGTCGTGGTTCTCACTAAGGCTCGTGGAATGGCTCGTGAGGCCTGGACAGGATTCAATTAATGAGGAACTTCTAGGTCATTTCCTTTTAAGTCCAATTAAAGTGGGGGTGTTTTGGGTATTTTTAGGGGAAGTATATATATTGATTTTAAGTCAAATTTTACAAGACTTGGTCATTATTGACAAACACCCAAATTGAAATAAAAAACTCCCTCCTCTCTCAATATTTCTCTCTCTATACTCAATAAGAACAAGAATCCATTAGAGCTAGGGTTGGTAGATTCTCAAAGTTCTTCCCCAAATTTCTTGAAGGTTCTTAAGTGAGGTATGGATGCTTTTCATCCTTGGGTAGCTATCACCCTAGGAGCCCCTTCAAAATATGTTTTCAAGATATCAAATTCCCCAATATAGGGTTTTCAATCTTCTTCCAAAATGATTACTATTGTTTAATTATGGTTTATTATGATTGATTATGATGATTTATGGTTAGATTTATGAAGGATTGTTTGATTTTGATGAAAATCTCCCTTGGACCCATGACTTCCCCTTTTTCCCAAATTGTGAACTAAGGTGTGACTTGATTGATCATGGAAGCTCGACAATTGATTATATTTATGTTTATTAAGTTGTTGAATCACTAAATTCCCCTATTAAGTGTTGTAATTATAGAAGTTAGGGTTGATCTTAATTCCTAGCCTTGAAGGGCAATAATTAGGGATTATATAGGTTGATGAAGATTGTATATGAACTCATGATTCACTTAGATAGTGATGATCCTATGAACATTGTGTAATTGTGGTATTGATGCAATATCCTTCTTTCCTATACCTTTACACTTGATTATGCATGAAGTATGCATGTATGTTTATGATAAGCTTGTTGTGTTGATTGTAAGGCCATGCTCATGAACACACTATGAATATGATATGAAAGGTTTACTCACATATTGATGATTCTAATGTTGAAAGGACATGCTCACCCTATGAATTTATGAGATATTATGATATTATGTTGGTTTGAGTGTATAGTGCGTTCATTGATGAATATGAACTTAATATGGCTTTTAAAGGGAATTATGCTTAGCACCGAGTGGATATGAGTATGAGATGGGTTCCTTCACGCTAGTAGTTGGGTTCCCAATACGGTGTGTCATGAGATGGAAATATCCACGTTAGTAGTTATGGTTTCTAGAAGCAATCTCCATATCCCATAAGTATATGCCCACATAGGTCTTTATCTAGTAGATCAACCTAAAAGCTATTATGAAATTTTTTCCTTAGGAAAGTAGGACACCTCTTTTTGGTGTGGGGGTAGAACACCAGATTCCATGTAAATTACATGATATATGTCGGTTAATGGTATTCTCCCTATATGATATGAATTTGAACGATGATATGAATATGAACTATGATAGGAACATGGACTTTAATTAAGACTTCTTAAGGGGTACTAATTAGTATGAGTGGGGGTATGGAATTCACTTATGCATTGCACAAGTAGGCTTCAAGAGGGGTTATGGGGAGGTTTTCTTATGTTATGATGACTTAAGGATTATGTATGAAAGAAGTGTATGAATGTTAAGGTTGACTTTACTTGTTACAAGGTATGAACATGTATGACTTCTTACTTATGTATGTTGACTATGAATAAGGTAAAGTAAGATATGTATGTTGTTGGTAGCCTAAATGTGATACTTATCATTTGGTAAGGTTATGTGACTTTACCTTTGCATTGCACTAGTGTGGCTTTGGGTTGCTTATATGTTGGTTTGACTTATGTTTCTTCATAAATGTGCATAATGGCTTTTAAACTTAAACAAGGCATGATTTCAACTAAATGTCCCTTTTATGCATGCTTTAAGGATTTTGTTCATGGCTTACATACTTAGTACATTATTTGTGCTAACCCAAATTTTCTACATTCTATGAGTGTTGGTTCCGGTCGTTGAGACGTACTACTTCCTTCAAGTAAAGCTTCGGTTGACTATTCCCTGGGCTTGGTGAGTCATCAAGTTCGAGGAAAAGATGTTATTGTTTGTAGTTTCTATTGTATTTCCTACTTTTGAGACTTTATTGATGTAAATGACTTTCACCCTGTTTGTACTCTCTATTGTACTAGATGGTGATTGAGACAAGTCTAGATTCGTATTTTCTTTTATGAAAAGAAGTTGACTTCGATTGTAAAAGTTTTAAATTTTTCCACATTTTTCTATATCTTTATGTTATGATTATGCTAAGGGCTTATATGAGACCCTTTCGGGGTCAACTACGCCATGTTTCTCCTTGGGGGTAACCCCGGGTCGTGACAATTGTAAAAGAAGGGCAAACCTATCGGTGAAGTCTTGAATGTGTTCATATTTGTGAGTGTGAGAGTCGTTTGTGCTTTCGAAACTATAGATTGTTGAGAAATTATGTGTGGGTATAGAATCATATTTGTTGTGAGGGCATTTGAGTACCTTTGTTGAGCGTGAACTTGCATTTGAAGCAAGTATTGTGAACTTGAGCATATTTGATAATAGTAAGTCACAACTTGAATATTTGAGTGCACAATTTATCCTTGCATGAGTAAGTTGAGTCTTGTTGTGTGCATTCATGATTGAGACATCTGTAGCACTATTTGAGACATTCTTTTTGAACTGTTGAACTTGAGTTTTACTTAAGAACAAGCAAAACTATAAGTTGGGGGTGTTGATGAGTCTGATATTTGGGCTCATTTAGGGCTTTGTTTATATATATTTAGTGTCCTGAAATGCTTAATTTGTGCCAATATCTGATATTAAATCCTTGATTTACAAGAATATGGATTGATGAACAAAGCAAGGACACTAACATGCAAAAAAAGGAACAAAGCAGGCTGAAGAAATGAAGATGGGCGCATGTGAGGATCTTCAAGAGCACTCAGCGTGTTGCCCAGTGGCTCAGCTGACCACCTAAAGTTCCAGTGTGCCAAGCACTGAAGAAAATAATCAAGTCGGCGACGGAAAGGAGCAATCGGAGAATCACTGAGTGGTTCCGCGAAGCCAAGGTAGATCACCTAAAGCTACAGACCTTGAGGATGCTTAATGCCAAGGAAAAAGGGTGATGGAAGAGACCAAAGGGCGGCTCTCCGAGTATGTTGGCAAGCCCGACTTACTTCGCCAAAGGGGCTTTCGTAGCTTATTTTTGGCGACTATAAATATGTTTTTGAACATTTAGTTTATTATGTTTTGACATTTTTGATATCTTGGGAATATATTTTAGACATTAGAAATATTTTTGACATTGGGAGAGAGTTTTCTTTAGCTTTGAAGGATTGAAACAATTCACTTTTGAAAAATTGGAAATGGGTCTTTGAGATTTAACAAATTGGAGAGTTGTAAAGACGAAATCACTCTTACCCAGTTGATGGATAATAAATTCGGTAACTATTTTTTACCTTTTTATAATGTCTAGCTAAAACCCCAATTCTTGGAGTGAGATCGTGTGATTATGGGCTGATTCAGCTTATGGGTATTGCTAATTGTTAGTTTAAATGCTATTTAAAAGTGAGTTTAATCATTAATTGTGGTTTAATTTAAGAATTGTAGTTGCAAATGCAGTTCTAGGTTTGTGTTCTTGGCTTGCTCGACAGAGAAGTTTTAGAACTAAGGTTTTTGATTGATGGTTTTTGCATATTGGGTTGATCTGGGTTTAGATTGAGAGAGTAAATCCTAAACCTAATCCCACACATTTAGCTCGATAGAGTGAATGGATTAAGGTGTGGGCTGCTCTTAATTTGCAAGGTTGTTGATGTTCGAGAAAAATCACCTGATTCGAGGTAATTGTCCGAGAGAAAATTACCTCCCTTATAGACTAGCCTACTCACTATTATTTAGCTCTTTACTAATAGTGCCAATTACGCATATATCTATATTTCACTATTATCGATCACATCCCAAGAATCCATCTCAATATTGTTAATTCCTAGTGTTTGAGACTGTTTGTAGTTGATAACTTAAGCCAAAACCCCCCATCTGACATTTTTGTCACCCTTTTACTTGATTATGTCTTTAATTGATATTTTTCTATTCCTATGGATGATTTTACCACATTCATACTTCCTAATCGAATTTAAAACGTGTACCGCTCCCTATGGGATTTAACCCAACTCATTTCGTTGGCTTTCATACCAATTTACGATCGTTGAACACCTAGAATTGGATGAGGTATGCTTGAAATGTCAAATGGGTAATCTTAGGTGTCAGTCCAGAAACTATTTTATAAGCCCTCTAAGTCTCTACTCTAGTTAGTGACCCAGTTATAGCGAAACGGGTTTTTTAGAAATTGCCCTGTCACAGTCTCTCAGAAAGTCACCTTAGCAGATCTTGTAGAGTTAGAAATGGTAGACTTGGACATCATTCTAGGCATGGATTGGTTACATTCCTGTTATGCCTCAGTCGATTGTAGAAATAGGATCGTTCAATTTAGTTTCCAAATGAGCCATCCTTAGAATGGAAGAGTAGTAGCTCAGTGCCTATAGGTAGATTTATATCTTATCGCAAGGCTAGAAAGATGATCTCTAAAGGGTAGTGTAGCACATGTTGAGGAAAAAGGGAAGGAATTAGCAAAAGATGTTCATCGGCTTGCTCGCTTAGGAGTTAGTCTTACAGACACATCCGATGGTGGTGTGATAATCTAGAATATATTAGAATCTTCATTGGTAGCGGAGGTTAAGGAAAAACAAAATGTGATCCTATATTACTTTAGTTGGAATGTAACACCCCGAAAATCTAACGAACTAAGTTAGAGCCTAACATGTAGTCTAGTATCCTAAATGGGATTAAATGTAAAGATAAGAGTCGTAAAATAACCTCCCGTACTTAGTACTAATGTTTTAGGACCTAAACGTCAAGATATGACACCCCAAGGGTCAATGAGGAGGACCAAGAGTTTGCCAAAAATATGTCAAAAAGACAGCTTGACCTACGGATGGGAATCCACGAGCCATGGGTGGACCCACACCCCATAGGTGTTGGTCATGGGTCAAGGCTGAGACTTCCCTCAATTGTCCACTTTCTGAACCAAACCACGGACCTGCAGGACAGAGCATGATCCCACCTACAGTCCGTAGGTGGTGGGCGTAGGTCACCACTGCAGAAGCTACCCCAATCTCGGACCAGGCTTAGTCAAAGCCATTAATTCCAAAAGTTATTATATTAGTGTGGGGTGGTTTTAATTCATTTATATAGACATATATAATTAGCTATTAAATATTAACCACCTATTTAAGACCTCATAACTCACAAGACTCAAACTAAAAACCATCTCCCCTCTCCAATATTTTACTCTCTAAGACTCCATTGAAGAGCAAGAACAAGGTCAAGCTTAGGGTACAAGGAGCAGCCTTTATTCTTCAATTTCTTATAGAACTAACGTATGGTGGATGTTCATCTATGGGTAGTTTCCACCCATAGAGCCCCTTCAAACATGGTTTTTAAGATTCTAATTTCGCCCAAAAACCTAGGGTTTCAATCTATGTCATGGGTCTTCTTCAAAAATGTTTTCAATTTTTTAATTATGGTTTATTATGGTTGATTATGATGAATTATGATTTGACTAAGGGAGTATTGTTGATTTATGATGAAATTCCCAATGGACCTATGATTTTCCTCATATTGTTAAATTATGAATTGATGTTATGGGTTGATTGATATTCGAAATGTGTCAATCTATTATGTTTATGTTTATTGAGTTATTGAATCATGAAATTCCCCTTATCTTATAGTAATTATGGATGTGTTGGTTGATCTCTATTCATACCCTTAAAGGGAAAGTTGTTAGGGTTTGTACATGTTGAATAGGATTGTATATGAGCTCATGATTCACTTAGATAGCGATGATCCTATGACTATTGTGCAATTGTTGTATTGTTGCAAGATCCTCCCTCCCCCCTCCCACATACCCTTACACATGACTATGCATGAAAGGTCTATGGCTATGATAATATTGTTGTGTTGATTGAAATGCTATATTTCCCTACATGACAAGAACATGATCCATGCCATGACAAGAACAAGAATATGAATTATGAACAAGAACTTGAGTTATGTAGTATGATTGTTTAAGATGTTTTACTTAGTGTGAGTGGGGGTGTGGGACTTCACTCATGCATTGCACAAGTAAGCTATGAGAGTGACTGTGGTATGTGCTTTTATGACATGATGCTTATGAGTTAATGCATGCTTTCCATGAATATGAACAATGAAAATGAACATGAAATATACTTATGACTTCTTAATGAGCTTTGCTTAGTGTGAGTGGGGGTATGGGACTTCACTTGTACATTGCACAAGTAGACATATAAAGGGGTTATGGTGTGGTTTCCTTATGCTATTACGATATGGGAATCTATGTATGCATGATATGAATTGTTGCCATGAATGATTTTATTTATTGTAAGATAGGAACATGAATGACTCATTGTCTATGAGTGTTGGCTATGGATGAGGTCAAGGTAAGTTATGCATGATTATGGCAGTCTACGGTTGCTTATGAAATGGTTTGACTATGTAATTACTCTAAATGTGCATGATGGATTTTAAAGTTGATAAAGACATGATTTCAACTAAATATCCCTTTTATGCCTGTTTTAAGGATTTTTATGCATGGCTTCCATACTTAGTACATTATTTGTGCTAACCCATATTTTCTACATTTTCTTATAAGTGTAGGTTCCGTTCGTTGAGGTATACTTCTCCTTTCAAGTAAAGCTTGGGTTTACTATTCTCTAAGCTTGGTGAGTCCTCATGGTTCGAGGAGAAGGCTTATTCATTTCTAGTTTCCTTTTGTACTTTCCATTTTCAAGATTATGTTGTAAAGGGCTATGTCCCTAAGATTGTATTAGATGGTTTCTTTAAGATTAGGTCTAGACTTTTATATTCCTTTTTATGAAAAAGACTTCTATTGTAAAAAAAATTTAATTTAGCATCATTTCTATTTATTTATGTTCATGATTATGCCTAGGACTTGTTTGAGACCCTTTCGGGATCAAGTACCCCATATTACATCTACTGGGTACCCTGGGTCATGACAAACTTGGTAATCAGAGCAGCAGGTTTAGAATGATTCTGGGACGATGTCTCATGAACCACGTTTAGTAGAGTCTTGTTCATAACTGTGAATTGCGCCACACTTATGAATGAGAGGTTATAATATGTTTAGAAAACTTCACTTATTTCATTAATCTTTACTCGTACTTTAGAGTTTTAACACTATGAAGACCTTTTCCTAACCCTTCTCTTGTGTCTATAGGATATGAATACAAGAAGGGCACCTGCAAGAAGGATGGAAGAGGAGATTGTGAATGAGGGAGTTCCTTCCCAAGGTCCTCAAGAGCCTCAAGTTCCTCAACCTCCTAATAATGAGGGGGCTATGCCGAATGTGGAAGTAAGGCATGTTCTCCAAATATTAACCCAAGCCGTGACGGCCCTAGTCAATAGGGATACTAGAGCTCATGTGGACCCTAATGAGAGCTCTGTGGCTTCAAGGTTGAGAGATTTCAAAAGAATGAACCATCCTAAGTTCTTTGGTTCTAAAGTGGGTGAAGACCCTCAAGAGTTTATGGAAGAGGTCTACCAGATAATTGATGCTATGAGGGTGACTTCTAGAGAAATAACAGAGCTATCCGCTTACCAATTGAAGGGTGTGGCCGAAGTATGGCATTCTCAATATAAGAGGAATAGGATGGAAGGTACGAGTCCTATAGGTTAGGAAGTGTTCAAAAAAACATACCTTGACAGGTTCTTTCCCTGAGAAAAAGGGAAAACAACGTGGAAGAATTTAGCAACCTTCATCAAGGAGGTATGGGTGTTGAAGAATATTCTCTAAAGTTTACCGAATTATCGAAGTATGCTCCATCTTTGGTGGCAGATCCTAGGGATGAGATGAGTAGGTTTGTAACGGGGGTGTCTAGTTTGGTGAGAAAAAAATGACGTTTGGC
Source organism: Solanum tuberosum (assembly GCF_000226075.1). Taxonomy (NCBI): domain Eukaryota; kingdom Viridiplantae; phylum Streptophyta; class Magnoliopsida; order Solanales; family Solanaceae; genus Solanum; species Solanum tuberosum. Next base: position 1,585,893 of record NW_006239011.1, on the reverse strand, counting down.
TATGCTTCATGATAAAATGGATATATCTTGTCTTATGGTGTATGCTAAACAAATGGAGGATGAGAAACTCCAAGAAAAGAATAGGGAAGTGAAGAGGCCTAGGACCGATGATGGGAATTCTTCCAAGGGAAATTTCGAGATTAAAGGTTGGTCAAGGTTCAACAGAAGGTTCTCAAACCAAAGCTCTTCTAGTACTCCAAGGGTCAAAAGGGATAGGGTACCTAAGCGTAAGCCTCAAGGAGGCAATAGTGGTGGATCTTCTATGACAAGGCCTACTTGTGCCAAGAAACATGTGGGTAGGTGTCTTGTTGGCACGAATGGGTGTTTTAATTGTGGAAAGAGTGGTCATATGGTGAGAGATTGCCCCATGCTAAAGGTTCTAGGAAGAGAGGGCAAGCAAGCCCTTCCTAGTGGTTCAAACTCTGATGCTCCCAAGAAAAAATGCTTTTATGCTCTTCAGTCCTGAGGTGACCAAGAGAGCTCCCAGGATGTGCTGACCGGTATGTTACAAGTCTTTTCTATGATGTTTATGCATTGTTAGACCCCGGTGCCACTTTGTAATCTTTTAGACCTTCTGTGGCTATGAAATTTGAAATACACTCTGAAGTGTTATTAGAGCCTTTTTCAGTGTCTACCACAGTTTGTGACTCGGTAGTGGCAAAAAAAGTCTATAGGAGTTGTCCTATTTTAATGTCTCACAAAGTTACTTTGGTTGATTTGATAAAATTAGACATGTTAGCCTTTGATATCATTTTGGGTGCGGATTGGTTTCATTCATGTTATGCCTCTATTGATTGTAGGACTCGGGTAGTAAAGTTCCAATTTCCAAAGGAGTCTACTTTAGAGTGGATGTGGGGAAATTCTATCCCTACAGGTCAATTTGATTCTTGTCTCAAAGCTCGAAAAATTATCTCCAAGGGGTGTATTTACTATATTGTTAGGGTTGGGGATGTTGGGTCCGAAACCCCTTCGTTAGAGTCGGTCCCCGTGGTGAGTTATTTTCTGGAAGTATTTCCAGATAACTTGCCCGGCATTCCTCCCGAGCGGGAAATAGACTTTGGCATTGATCTCTTGCTGGATATGCAACCTATTTCCATTCCTCCTTATAGAATGGCTCCGGCCGAGTTGAAAGAGTTAAATGAGCATTTGAAGGATTTGCTAGACAAGGCTTTTATTCAACCGAGTATCTCTCCATGGGGTGCTCCGGTGTTGTTTGTAAAAAAGAAGGATGGGTCCCTTAGAATATGTACTGACTACCGCCAATTGAACAAGGTGACTATAAAGAATAACTATCCCCTTACTAGAATTGACGATTTGTTTGATCAACTTCAAGGGGCTAACTATTTATCAAAAATAGATCTTCGTTTGGGTTACCATCAACTAAGGGTAAGAGTGGTTGACATTCCCAAGACGGCCTTTAGGACCCGGTACGGTCACTACAAATTTGTACTTATGTCTTTTGGGTTAACTAATGCCCCAGTGGCATTCATGGACCTAATGAATAGAGTGTTTATGCAATATCTTGATTCGTTTGTGATCATTTTTATCGATGATACTTTGATCTATTCAAGGAGTGAAGGTGAACAGATGAATCATTTGAGGATTGTATTGCAAGTACTTAAAAACCACCAATTGTATGCAAAGTTTAGCAAGTGTGAGTTTTGGCTAAGGTCTTTAGCCTTCCTTGGCCATATTGTGTCTAGCAAAGGTATTGAAGTAAATCCTAGGAAGACGAATCCGGCTAAGGGTTGGCCTCGACCTCTAACTCCTACCGATATTAAAAGCTTTTTGGGTTTGGCCAGTTATTATAGGAGGTTTGTTGAGGGTTTTTCCTCCATTGCTTCTCTGTTGACGACCTTGACTCAAAAGAAAGCTAAGTTTGTGTTTGTCGGAGGCTTGTGAGAAAAGCTTCCGAGAGTTGAAAAATAGACTTACTTCTGCCTCGGTGTTGACCTTACCGGAGGGTACCGATGGGTTTGTCGTATATTGTGATGCTTCTCGAGTGGGTTTGGGATGTGGTCTTATGCAATATCCTAAAGTGATTGCCTATCATGAAAAGAATTATCCAACTCATGATCTCGAATTAGCGGCGGTGGTGTTGCCCTAAAAATATGGAGGCACTACCTATATGGGGTCCATGTAGATGTTTTCACCGACCACTACGATCTTCAATATTTGTTTTGCCAAAAAGACTTGATTCTCTGACAAAAAAAGTGGTTAAAACCTTTGAAGGATTATTACATGAGTGTTATTTACCACCCCGACAAATCTAATGTAGTTGTGGATGATCTAAGTAGATTGTCCATGGGTAGTGTGGCTCATGTAGAAGATGAGAAGAAGGAATTGGTTCGTGATGTGCATAGGTTGGCCCGGTTAGGTGTCCAACTAGTGGATTCCACCAAGGGTGGAGTCATGGTCCATAATGGTTCCTAATCATCCTTTGTAATGGACGTGAAGTCCAAACAATACCTTGATCCCATGGTAATGAAGTTGAAAGAATCGGTACTCAACAAGTCCATTGAGGATTTCTCCCAAGGGGGAGATGGGGTGCTTAGGTACCAAGGTCATTTATGTTTTCCAGATGTTAATGGCTTGAGAGAGCAAATTTTAGAAGAGGCTCATGGCTTGCGGTATTTTATTCATCCGGGAGCCACCAAGATGTACCATGATTTACGTGAAGTCTATTGGTTCAATGGCATGAATAATGATATAGCGGGTTTTTTGGCCAAATGTCTGAATTGCCAACAAGTTAAGGATGAACACCTAAAACCGGGAGGTTTATCCCAATATATAGATATTCCCACTTGGAAGTGGGAGAATCTGAATATGGACTTTGTTGTGGGTTTGCCTCGTACCCAAAGGCAACATGATTCTATTTGGGTCATTGTTGATAGGATGACAAAATCAGCCAACTTTATCCCCGTCAAGGTTTCTTATTCGGCGGACGACTATGCCAAATTATACATCAAGGAAATAGTGAATTGGCATGGGGTTCCTTTGTCTATTATTTTGGATCAGGGTACTCAATTTACTTCACACTTTTGGAAGGTATTTCAAAAAGGGCTTGGTACCAATGTTAAGATTAGTACCGCTTTCCACCCTCAAACAGATGGTCAAGTGGAGCGCACCATTGAAACCTTAGAGGACATGATGAGGGCATGTGTTATTGATTTCAAGGGTAGTTGGGATGACCATCTACCATTGATAGAATTTGCCTACAATAATAGTTACCACTCAAGTATTTTCATGGCTCGTTTTGAAGCATTGTAGGGTAGGAGGTGTAGATCTCCGGTTGGTTGGTTTGAAGTAGTTGAACTTGCTCTAATTGGTCCCGAACTAATTCATGTGGCCATTAAAAAAGTTCTACTCATTAGAGAGAGGTTGAAGACGGCCTAAAGTCGGCAAAAGTCATATGCCGATGTTAGAAGGAGGGATCTAGAATTTGAAATTGGTGATTGGGTCTACTTGAAAATCTCACTTATGAAAGGTGTGATAAGGTTTGGTAAAAAGGGAAGCTTAGTCCCTGGTATGTGGGCCCTTACCAATTCTTAAAACGTGTTGGGAAAGTTGCATATGAGTTAGACTTACCAAATGAGTTGGCTCCGGTTCACTCGGTGTTTCATGTTTCCATGCTTAAGAAGTTCATTGGGGATCCGGTTTCCATCATTCCATTAGAGGGTTTGGGAGTTGATGCAAGTCTATTCTATGAGGAAGTTTCGGTGGAAATTTTGGACCGGCTAGTGAAAAGGTTGAGAAACAAGGAAGTAGCTTCCGTTAAGGTTTTATGGAGGAAGCATTTAGTTGAGGGTGCTACATGAGAGGCCGAGGCCGATATGAAGTCCCACTATCCTCATCTTTTTCCTTCTACTCTTATTCAAGCTTGAGGTAAGCAGTTCCTCTTGAGTTTTAGTGTTTTGGGAGTCATGTGTGTTGTATGAGTTTTCCATGATTTCCTTATGTTATGAATGTTCTTGATGAAATTCATGTTTAGTAAGAAAATGAGTTTTATGATTTATGTGTCCCTCATGTTGATTGTGCATTTTAGTATGATGATGCCATATTTGAATTCATGAGGTGATTTATTGAACATGTTTGGTTATGCGTGTGATGAAATAGCATATTGGCTCCATGATGTTGTGTTGAGCTTGCTTTTACTTGGAGAAGGTAGTTCCTCCTATGAACATGAGAAATGTTGCATTTCATGCATATTGGGTTGGTCGATGTAGTTCGTACTTTCTTGTATTGCATTGGCCATGTTTTGAAATTGAGTTGAAGTTTCCTCCTTTTGAATAGTGTATGAAGTGAATAGTGCAATTGTAAGTTGTGCATATTGTTGATGTTTCATGTATGATGGGCTTCTAGTCCTGGGTTTTTAAATTAGTTTGGTGTCTAGATCATCATTCGAGGACGAATGTTCCCAAGAGGGAGATAATGTAACACTCCAGAAATCTAACGAACTAAGCTAGAGCCTAACATGTAATCTAGTAGCCTAAATGGGGTTAAATATAAAGATAAGAGTTGTAAAATAACCTCCCCTACTTAGCTAGCGTTTGGCCATAGATTTCCAAATATTCTTGGCAAATATTATTTGGGTGAAATTTCACCATGTGTTTGGCCATAGTATTTGGGAAACATATTTCACTTTTTTAGAAAAATATGATTTATACCTATAAGTTCTAAAAAAACTATCAAAACTAACCATAAGTTTGTATTACAAGTCAATTGGATCTTCGTTGCAACAAATAACAAGTATTGTCCATGACACTGGAGCAATGTCGTAGTTTGGAGTGAGTGCAACAATCATCATCCATACATCGTGAAGTAGACAAAGCACGTGACTTTGTTACTCTGAGCCGATTGTTCATCATTTTCATCAACAACCATATCATTACTTTCATATTCACCGAATATTTCATCACTATTTTGGTGTTCACGTAAAAAATTATGTAATACAACCCAAACAACTACTATAGAGGGTGTTTTTGTTAAAGGATAAAAGTTTGGTGTAAAATTTTAATTTTAAATATCCCAAATAATGAGATTTGACCCAAATACTAGAAAAAACTAGTATTTGGGAATTTGGATATTTGCCAAAAATATTAGCCAAATAATGATAAATTGTATGGACAAACAATATTTGCCAAATTTTTCCCCAAATATTACTTGGGAAATCTATGGCCAAACGGCTCCTTAGGACTAATGTTTTATGACATAAACGTCAATATATGATCCCCCTAAGGACACCAATAGGGTCCTTGCGGAGGACCAAGGGGCTGCCAAAAAGCTGTCAAAAACACAGCATGACCTACAGATAGGCACTGTGGGTGGACCCATGACCCGCACCTACGGGTCATGGGTTAATGTTGAACCTTCCCTTAATTTTACACTTTTTGAAGCAAACCACGGACCTTCAGGAAGGGGAGTGAGCCCACCTATGGTCCGTTGGTGGTAGGCGTAGGTCACCACTGCAAAAGCTTCCCCAATCTCGGCCTAGGCTTAGTCAAAGCCATTAATTCCAAAAGTTATTATATTAGCGTGGGGTTATTTTAATTCATTTATATAGGCATATATAATTAGTTATTAACTACTAAACACCTCTTTAACACCTCATAACTCACAAGACTCAAACTAAAAACCAACTCCCCTCTCCAATATTTCTCTCTCTAAGACTCCATTGAAGAGCAAGAACAAGGTCAAGCTTAGGGTTCAAGGAGAGGCCTTTATTCTTCAATTTCTTGTGGAAATAATCCTAAGGTATGGTGGATCTTCATCTATGGGTAGTTTCCACCCATAGAGCCCTTTCAAACTTGGTTTTTAAGATTCCAATTTCCCCCAAAAACCTAGGGTTTCAATCTATGTCATGGGTCTTCTTCCAAAACGTTTTCAATTGTTTAATTATGGTTTATTATGATGAATTATGACTATATTAAGGGATTGTTGTTGAATTATGATGAAATTCTCCATGGACCCATGATGTCCCCATATTGTTAAATAATGAATTGATGATGTGGGTTGATTGATATTAGACTTATATCAATCTATTATGTTTATGTTCATTGAGTTATTGAATCATTAAAATCCCTTTATCTTGTATTAATTATGGATGTTTGGGTTGATCTTGATTCATAGCCTTAAAGGGAAACTTGTTAGGGTTTGTACATGTTGAATAGGATTATATATGAACTCATGATTCACTTAGATATTTATGATCCTATGACTATTGTGTAAATGTCGTATTGTTACAAGATCCTCCCCCATACCCTTACACATGACTATGCATGACACGTCTATGACTATGATAATATTGGTGTGTTGATTGAATGGTTATATTTCCCTACATGACAAGAACATGATCCATGACATGAAAAGAACAAGAATATGAATAATGAACAAGAAATTGAGTTATATACTATGATTGCTTAAGATGTTTTACTTTATGTGAGTGGGGGTATGGGACTTCACTCATGCATTGCATAAGTAAGATTTGACAGTGATTGTGGTATGTGCTTTTATGACATGATGCTTTATGAGTTATTGCATGTTTTCCATGAATATGAACCATGAACATGAATATGAACATGAACATGAACTATACTTATGACTTCTAAATGAGCTTTGCTTAGAGTGAGTGGGGGTATGGGACTTCACTTGCACATTGCACAAGTAGACTTATAAAGGTGTTATTGTGTGGTTTGCGTATTCTATCAAGATATGTGAATCCATGTATACATGATATGAATTGTTGCGATGAATGATTTTACTTATTATAAGATAGGTATATAAATGAATTCTTGTCTATGAGTGTTGGCTATGGATGAGGTCAAGGTAAGTTATTCATGATTATGGTAGCCTAGGGTTGCGTATGAAATGGTTTGACTATGCATTTACTCTAAATCTGCATGTTGGCTTTTAAACTTTAGAAAGGCATGATTTCAACTAAATGTCCCTTTTATGCATGTTTTAAGGATTTTTATGCATGGCTTTCATACTTAGTACATTATTTGTGCTAACCCATATTTTCTACATTTTCTCATAAGTGTAGGTTTCAGTCGTTAAGGTATACTTCTCCTTTCAAGTAAAGTTTAGGTTGACTACTGTCCAAGCTCGGTGAGTCCTCATGGTTCTAGGACAAGGTTTATTCATTTCTAGTTTTGTTTTGTACTTTCCATTTTCAAGACTATGTTGTAAAGGGCTATGTCCCTAAGATTGTATTCGATTGTATTATATGGTTTCTTTGAGACAAGGTCTAGAATCTTATATTCATTTTATGAAAAAGACTTCTATTGTAATTTTTTTTTAATTAAACATAATTTCTCTTTACTTATGTCCATGATTATGCTAAGAGCTTGTATGAGATCCCTTCGGGGTTAAGTACGCCATGTTATATCTAGGGGGTACCCCTGGGTCGTGACATGGAAGATACAGTTCATCAGTAGAAAGTAGAGGTTTTCTACCAAGGGGGAGATGGTCGCTTATGTGCTCCTAAGGTGGATGAGTAGGTGAAGCAGCCTTGATTGGGCCAGATTTGGTACCTGATGCTATGGGAAAAGTTTAGCTCATCAGAGATAGACTAAAGATAGAAGCATTATGCAGATGTAAGGAGGAAGAACTTAGAGTTTGAGATAAATGATTGGGTTTCCCTGAAAGTATCACCTTGGAAATGGGTGATGAGATTTGACAAACTTGGAGGAGTTAGTCTGAAGATGGAGCTACTTGGGAAACAAAAGCAACCATAAAGGCAAAGTATCATCACCTCTTTCTTACCGATTCCGTTTCAACTTGAGATAATAGTTTCCTCTCCAGTCTCTCCGATTACTCATGCATAAATTCAGTCTGAATACCTTGTTCCTTCAGTTGTTCTTGTATTTTAACATATTTGCATGTTCTTGGAACTGAGTTTAGTCAGATTTCAATTTCTAGTACTTAGTGGTTGGGATTGTAGCTCCTTCCGTCCATATTCAGCTAATTTTGAATTCATATAAGGACGAATGTTCCCAAGGGGGAGATATTGTAACATCCCAGATACGAGAAAGAACAAATTTTATATTTTAAAAAGTTACGGGTCGCACCGATGGCGGCCACCTATGATCAATAGGTGGGGTCCGTGGTTGGCCACCTCAACTTCCCCCCAGAACTCCCCAAAAATTTTCAGTCAACTCTCTACCAACGATAGAACCTACGGACTGTAAGTGGAACCTTGGTCCATGGTTTAGACCACATATTTCAGCATTCTGACAGCCAAACGACAACTGACAGGACGGGCCCTCAATAGACTTATGGTCTGTCAGTCAGGTTTGTTGATGGGCCATTTAACTTTTAGTTTAGGGGTAATAGGGTCTTTTCATAATTATTTATCCCAAAAATACATCAGTTTGGTCAGTTTTAGCCTATTATTCTAGTTAGATTTTACCCTAAACCATTATTTTCTAGAATTCACCAAGATTAGAACAAAAGAGGAGAAATAGGCGACTCAAAACCCTTCCAAGAACGCAACATGTTTTCTTCAGTTCCCTCCCTGAAATTGAAATATTTCTTTCTAAAATTCGTCACCAGGTATATTGGATTTCACTGGTGGATTCCTTTCATGCACTCAGTCCCTAGAATTTAGTGAGATTATTGATTTCTATGTTTTGCTTAAACCTAGGGTTTCTAAAACCTATGTATTTGTTGTGATTTAGCTGTTAGAGTATTCCTAATCAAGTTATCATGGTTTCGTGGAATCATTGCTTAATTCTTTGCATGAAACTTAGAGCCTTTAGATTCTCTTAGTTCATGAATTACACATTCTAGGTCAGTTAAACAGATATATATGCTCCAGTTTTGAATGTCATATTATCAATATATAATTATTACATTCTCAGATTTGCATGTCAGTATTTTGAGTATTTCAGTATTTTAGTCATAATGTATAACATACATATTTCGTTAGGAGTATGATTAGCAGTTAGTTAACTAGGCTTTTAGCGTACCCTCATAGTCCTAGAACTACGTGCCCTTGTAGGTTTAAAAGTCCCCTATTTTGGGCATCATTTTTAGTGATCACGCCCGTCATGATTTTATACCCCTGGTAAGGTATATTGGGCCCTTTGATGGGGTGTATACATCGGACACCACTGTTAGCTCACGTGGTAGTTGTCGGTTATTAGTAGCTCCCACAGTCAGACTCCAGTGCATTTGACCAGGTTTTCAGTTATATGTCATTATTTAATCTCAACATTCTATGTACTTGGTCATTGCATTAAGTTTTGTTATTTTCAGTATATCTAAGTATTTCCATCATGTTCAGATTATGTCATTGCTCAGTTATAATTTGTTCAGCTTATATGTTTTTTTTAGGTTTTATCCTATCCTACATGCTCAGTAGTTTACAAGTGCTAACGCATACTCTATGCTACATGTTTTCATGATGTAGATTCAGGTCCTCATCATTCAGATCACGCATAGATCGGTCTTTGATCCACATTCAATAGGTTCAGTGGTGAGTCCTCATACTTCGAGGACAATAGACATGTTTCAGATTTGGTCTTTCATTTCAGTTTTAGTTTTACTAGGTTTAACTAGGGACATGTACCAACAACTCTAGTAAGTAGAGGCTTTTTCAGACATAGTTTAGATTCAGCGTTTTTGAGTGATTATTTAGTATCACTAAACACTTAGAATTTTATATATATTCAGACCAATATTTGATATTCCCATCATTCTGTTATCTCAAATTTTAGCTCCCGCATTAGTTCATCTTTCCATAGATATATTCAGTTTTCTTATGATATGACAGCACAGGGTTAGCTTGGGGTCACTCGTGATCCTAGGTCTGGTGACCTCAGGGCGTGACATTTCTGAATGGAAGTGAGAAAGGATTGCATCAGCCTTTGTGGTTAGTCATTCAAAGACATTGGGTAAGTTTGATTCTATATGGTTAATTGTTGACAGGTTAACTAAGTCTTCGCATTTCATTCAAGTCAAGGTGGCTTATAATGCATAGAAGTTAGCCAAACTCTATATCAGTGAGATTGTTAGATTATATGGATTTCCGATGTCCATCATATAGGATAGAGGTATGTAGTTTACTTCTAATTTTTGGAGGACTTTGCAGGCTGAGTTAGGTACTACATTGTATCTTAGTACCATATTTCACCCTCAAATAGATGGACTGTCTGAGCATATAATTCAAGTATTGAAGGATATGCTTTGTGTGTGCATGATAAATTTGGTGGTCATTGGGATCAATTCTTACCCTTGGCAGAGTTTTTAAACAACAAAGCTATCACTTGAGTATTGATATATATCCATTTGAGGTATTGTACGGGAGGAGATATAGGTCTCCCATTAGTTGGTTTGATGCTTTTAGGTTAGAGACCTTGAGGCACTAATATTTTGAGGAATCATTTGAGTAGGTGAAATTCATTCAGAAGAAGCTTCTAACAGCTCAGAGCAGGCAGAAGGAGTATGCAGACTGGAAGGCCAGAGACTTAGAGTTTAGGAGGGAGAGAAAGTGTTGTTGAAGGTTTCACCCATGAAGGGTGCGATGATGTCACGACCCAAGGGTATCCACTAGATGTAACAAGGCACATAGAGCCCCGAAAGGCACCATGTAAGCCAATTAACGTATCATAACATAAAGCATTAGAACAATAGGAGTAAAAACACATTTCAAGTCCAAATTTTTTATAAAGGAAAGCGGAAGTATAGACTTGTCTCAATTTAGCCATCTATTACAATAGTCGAAATGAAAAGGGCTATAGCCCATACAAAATAGTCTAAAAATGAAAATACGATAAAAGAACTACGAATATGACATCCCTAGGAGAAATGATCAAATCCAAGCTCTAGCCACAATGGGGACCACCTTGAGAACCGGACCCTACACTTCGAAAAAAATGTAGGAAAATATGGGTTAGTACAAAAATGCACTAAGTATGATAGCCATGCACAAAAACATTGAAAGCATACTAAAAGGGACAGTTTAGTTGAATGCATGCAATTTACTAAGTCAAAGCATCATTTTGAAGATAATGGAAAAACATAGGTCATAAGCATAATCAATTCATAGATCATCATACAATAAGAGGAACATACCATAAAGACCCTCACCTCAAAGCATACTTGTGCAATGCATGAATAAGATCCATAATCTCACCCATACTAAGTAAATCTTCTTGAGTATCTATACTAAGTAAGCCTTAATTGACATAGACCATGTGAGCTTAACATGTAATCTAGTGTCTACCCCGCACCAAAAAGGGGTTGTACTACTTGCCTAAGGCAGAACCATACTCTTAGCTTAGGTAGATCAACTAGCTAAAGACCTATGAGGGCACATAGTTTATGGGATAAGGGGATTGTTACTAGAAAACATGGCCTCTACTATCGTGAGGGCTTCCATCCCAAGAGATTGCTCCTAGAAACTTGACCATTACTATCGTGAAGGCTTCCATCTCATATCACTATCCACTCAGTGCTAAGCATTAGTTCCCACAGAGATCATATTAAGTCTTGACTTAAGTTCATATTTATGGAAGAATGTGTTGACTCTCAATCCAACATAACTCCTACTATAGCTCATAGATTCAATAGGTGAGAATAGCCTTTTAACCTTAGAATCATCATAATGTCAGAAAACCTTTCACATCATATCATATTCATATATAGGTGTGTACATGAGGATAACCTTTCAACAACACAACAACTACATCATAATCATAATCACTTTACTCTCAAAGTGTTGTTAAAGCATATACATATATCTCATAAGCATGCATAAGTCTCATACTTTGCCCTTCAAGGACCATATATCACATTCCATCAACAAATCTAGAATTACTACATTAGACATGGATAATAACATAATTTAAGTATCCCAACTATCACAAGCATAATCTCATAACATTCTTATATATAATCAACAAACCCACATTCAAAAAATCATAATTGAGTAATATGGAGGTTGCATGGGTTCTTGGGGATATCAACATAAAAACCACAATAAATCATTAATTCAATCATAATACAAAGTAATTCAAGCATTAGAATCATTTTTGAAAGGAACCCATGACTTGGAGACAAACCCTACTTTTGTGGAATTTCTATCTTTGAAATTAGGGTTTTGAATGGACACCATGGATGAAGTCTATCCATGGATGAAGAACTACCATACCTTAGCAATGTAATCCAATGAAATTGAGTATAAAATACTTATTCCTTCAACCCTAGCTCCAACTTCTTTCTTCTTCTTCTTCTTTGAAGTTCTAGAGAGAGATTTTTTTAGAGAAGATGAACTTTGTGGATTTGATTAGGGGTTTTGGAAATAATGGGGTGACTGCAGTAGCGGAGCCACCTTACAATGAGGGGGGTCATCCGACCCCCCCCCCCCTCCGCGGAAAATTATATGATTTATACATGGTTAAAATAATTTTTTAGGTATATATAGTAGATGTCGACCTTCCTTCGGTTACTTCGTGTGTCTATATTTTTAGATTTTGAACCCCCTTACTGAAAATCCTGGCTCCGCCGTTGGGTCACTGGGTGTATTTTGACTTAAAATGACTTATATAGGTGTATAAAACTAAGGCAAAACGACTTAAGTTTAATAAGACTTAAACCAAAATTACCCAAAACACCCCTGACTTTAAGTGAGCTACCCAGGTGCCACGAGGGGCTCCACGAGCTGTGTTCATGACCACAAGCCGTAGTCCCCTCCGTGGACTTGAGGTTGTAGCTTAGGAAATATGTTCCCTTAGCCCACAAGCCCAAGGCAATCCCACGAGGGGCTCCACAAGTCGTGGTGCTTACCACGAGCCGTGATCCCTCTCATGGACCTCGATGCAGTGGCTAAGCCACTTCTCCATAAACCCTCAACCACTAAGGCATGGTCAAGGCCACTCCCACGAGCCGTCTAAGGCTTCACGAGCCGTGAAGTAGCTCAGGTGGAGAAGCCAATTTAAGGCAGCATTAAGGAGGCTACTGCCTCCACTTCCACAAGTGGTACCATGACCCACGGTGACCAACACTAGTCGTGAAGGCCCTCGTGGTCTTAGGGCATGGCGTTGCCAAGGCTTGGGAAGCCTTGGCCCTTTCCCCTTTGACCTTGGCCTAGGACACCTGCATTACTCGAACCCTCAAACGTAGTTCTAGTTGAGCCTATTAGTTTCCAGGGTGTTACAGATGATGTTTGGTCAGAGAGGTAAGCTTAGCCTGGGGTACATTTAGCCATTAAAAGTTCTTCAGGATATGCCTCCAGGGTTGTCCATAGTACACCCGATATTTCATATGTCGATGCTGAAGATATATCATGATGATGGAAACTTCATTCTTGTTTGGGATGAGGTCCTACCTGATGATAATATCTTTTACGAGAAGGAACCCATAATCATTCTAGATAGGGAGGTATGCAAGTTGAGGGCAGAAGAGATTGCATTTGTAAAGGTCCAATGGAAGAATTGTCAAGTTGAGGAGTCTACTTCGGAGACTGAGGATGATATGCACAAAATATATCCACATCTTTTTGTCTAGTCAGGTACCCTTTCCTTCCTTCTCTTTCTTTTGACTGTTCAGTAGAAATGATACACAAAAATTACAGCTCCCTAAAGAAGTATAAGCGATCGTTCTCAAGTAAAGAACCCAACTAGTAGGTTGGGGTCGATCCCACGAGGAATATGGTTTAGACTTAAACTTAACATACGATTATATTCATTTAGTCAACGTATTTCCGAGACAAGTAAGTAAAGGGAGGGGGGGTTTGTGTAACAAATAACTGATTGTAATTTAGAGAACAAGTGAGCAAGATTCGAACTTTAGTTGTTATCAATGAGAGAAAGTAACTAGGGTATATGTGTTCCCCATAAGCTCATAATGCGGTAATCCTGGTAATAGTAATCCTTTCCTAGTGCATTACATGCAAAGTGGTAAGTTATTTATCTCATATTCCTTGGTCAGCCAACAAGAGAATTTCACTCCGCATCTTGGTCCGGCTACGTATGTATAATTTACTAACCTACCTTTACATCATATTAGACATCACATCAATGTATGGCTTAGTTTACACCCTCACACCAATTGACATTAGACTATTAGATAGTATTACACTAAATCTATGTTGATAATTCTTTTCTTATTCACTACCTCCTTGGTCCGGCACGTAGCAACAAGGCGAGTTCTAACGTCTGAAACCGCTAAAAAGACTTCTAAACGAAACAATTATCAATGCATGAAATAACACTATTCAAGAATTACTTAGTTACTATTCATACTTTGTTAATCGCTCATGGTTCCCACAACCCTAGTTCTGGATTTAGTTACCCATAGTAGCAAGAACACAATTCATATTAGTAAAAGAAGAATTCATGAACTTACGTAATGAGAAGATGAAATCCTAAAACCCAACTAGAATTTCGAAGTTAAAATCATCAAAACGAACTTAGGAAATCAAAAATTGCTAGAATTTCAAGTTAATCTCCAAAGCCAAAAACTAGAACTAAAGTAATAGTGTCTAACCCCCAAAAACGAGGTTTACATGCCCTATATATAGAAAAATAAGTCCCAAATAAAAAGGAAACAAAATAAGGAAATAAAGTTTCTGGATGCGGTTTTGATCTACGACACTGACCTACAGACTATGGACTGACCTACGGTCCATAGGTCCCTTTCATGGTTTAGGACTTGGACAATTTTTTAATACTCGAAATCTCCAACTCTCACTAACAATCGACAGATCAGCAGGACGGACCGTGGTTCGATCCACGGTCTGTAGATCCTTCTCCGTAGTTCCATACTTAAACTTTTGAAATCAGGTATTGGAACCCCCTTCTCTGAATCATTTGACGGAGCTATAGGACGGCCCATAGGTCGACCTACGGTCCATCATTTCTAACCGTGGTTCCACACTTCGTCAAGAATTCCCTGATTTTCCTTTAAGCCTTGCCTGTCCATCTATGCCTATCACCTATGGAATGTGACTGGACCTACGGTCCGTAGATGCCCTTTTCTGCACAATTCTTCAGCTGTGTCTCTCCACTTCCACGTCTGCACTTATATCCTGCAAATATGATAAAAACACATTAATACCAATACAAAATGGCTCTGGACACAAACAACTCTAAAGTGAAATGTAATAAATATACTATAAGTTCATGTTATATCAACACCTCAACTTAAACCCGTTGTTTGTCCTCAAACGACGCACTAGGACTCTAAACGACACTTGTATATAAGCTGACATTCACGCACAAGCAATCACATGGCTTTCTATACTGACTCTCTCTTTGAGTGCACATCTTTTTTCTTAGACTCAACAAGCTAACACATGCGGATCAACATATGACAAAGATCGACCAATCGACACAAAAAATACATTGTTTCACTATTACCAAGGTACCAACTTTTTGACAATGTAACTAGTTCCCTCACTTCAAACGAAATCCTTTCCACACATAAGATATGATTTTTTGAATTTGAGGATTCATTTAACACTCACACTTAGAAGTACTTCACGTATAGTTAATGCTCAATACCATAGGCTTGCCCAAATTTTCACTGATTAGACTCTCCAAACTAGTTGATAGGATCACTATAGGATTATTCTTAGCCTGTAATGTAGGCTTAGGGTAAGGTGTGGTACATTTGGGCACTTTTTAGTGACTTTCTACCCTTCTTGACATTACATTGGCTTTTTACCTCTTCCTTGACCTATTTTTGGCAACTTTTGGTCTCAATTTCTCTCCCTTCACTGTTTTCAACCAAGGATGCGACTTTTGACTTTTTGCCTCTTATATTTTCTTTCTTCTTTTTCTTTCCCTTTCTTTTTCTTTTGTTTCTTTCAACACTTTTCTTTTGCACAAAGTAACATCCTCTTTCATACTTTTTCTCTTTTCAACACTAAACTCTTTTCATAGCCTTGTTCCATTTGGTTTCCTTTTTCATAGACACCCTCAACTTAGGCTTTTGGCCTAAGTCAAGGTGCACATGTCCAAGGAGGGACAGGTGCCAAGACAATTTTTTTAAGGGTAGGTGAGTTAGGTGAATCAAAAGAATTGGTCAATTTTAGGCTCAAATATTTGGATCAAAAGGGAATAATGCTACCATTTGGTTAGATCAGTTTAGGCTGAACTGGAATAATTTGAAGAATGGCCTATGATCACTTCCTAGATTCTAGCCTAGATTATGCTAGTAGGACCAACGGGGCAAGTTCTAGATTGGCACAAAACCGTCTGAATATTCAACTATTCTCACACACTTTTGGCACATAATTTCATTATCAGATTATCAGGTTATAGCTTAAGTAATGAGATCAAATTGGTTCTTTATCATGTCATACTAAGAGCAAACACATTCTACTCATTCTAGCCTACAAATTTTATCACATATCACAAAATTTGGACGAGTATCATTTTTCATTCTTAATTATACCATCATGCTA
Source organism: Solanum tuberosum (assembly GCF_000226075.1). Lineage (NCBI taxonomy): Eukaryota > Viridiplantae > Streptophyta > Magnoliopsida > Solanales > Solanaceae > Solanum > Solanum tuberosum. Next base: position 1,569,482 of record NW_006239011.1, on the reverse strand, counting down.
CATTCTTTCTCATGCTTCTACAAATAAAATCCTAACACATGCCGGTTGAGTAGAAATTAAAACAGTCTCTTCGGGAAAAAGAACACAGGCAAGAAAACCCTAAGATAGGATTATAAGTTGGGTTACTCAAACTTCACCCTATCACTCACAATCCGTTTACCCCAACCCAACAAAATATAGTGCAATTGTCCCCAATGTAAAAAAATTAAAGAGAAATGATTGGGTGAAGCAAACTTGTGGTGCATAGTATTGAAGACCTATCAACAAGCGGGTGGGTCCAGTTTCCCGGTGCCTGCTGGATCAATAATAGGGTCACCCTTAGTAGTGCCCACATCACCTATCACAACACCCTCAGTACTGGCTACATCACATATCCCAGCACCCTCAGTAGTGCTATCAGTCCCTCGCACCATACCATTAGTGGTGCTCACACTGCTCGAGGCACCAAAGGAAACTTCCCTAAGCGTATGCTGGCGCTGCTCCTCATCAACTAAAGATTCCCTCCTTGCCTCCTCAAATATTTCTTGCTCCTCTTCCGACCTCAGTATCATCAGACGCCCGACGGGAGCAGGGGCGCTTCCCAGAAAGCAGGAAAGATGTAGGAGGTTGCATATCATCCCCGAATAGGGCATCGAACACCGTATGATCAGCCGGTGTAGTGGGGGACGACTCGGGATCAGTCCCTGGAGGGGCTAGGAGGGTATCAATATTAGCACGGAGACTAGGTAACTCCTTCCGGAAAGCAGAGACATCTGTGGTGGGGGATGGTCGATCTATGACCCGCAACTTGAAAGCATCAAGACACTAGTGGATCGCCTGAACCTTTCGGTCCATCATCTGCTCGATCCGTTGTTCCACCCTAGTCGCGAAATCCTCTATCGCACGCCGTATCCGAGGCCTAATGTGCTCAAGTAGAGTGGCCATCTGGGCCACCAATTTTTGAACTCAAGCTAAAAGGGACGACCGCAGACCCTGAAGAGTGGGTGGCTAGGGGTCTAACTGGCAGTCGGAGAGTGAGAAGTCGGACCATCCTCAGTGGGGGCTGGAGCTGCAGCCTCATCAACCTGTATCTGGTCCACATCAATTAGTAAATTCGCTCCCAGTTGAGGCACATCAACCTGCTGCTCTCTACGTGGTACATCCACATTGGCCTCATCTCTAATAACACCGATATCCAGGGTCTTGGTCACCTGGATCAGTTTGTCACAATACCACACCGGCACTCCAGAGTCCCTACACAACTGAAAGATGAGGCATGGAAAAGTATAAGTGGTGGTGGACTTGAAGGCCCTCTCATGAGTCTCCGCAATGAGCATGCAGGCAAAGTCAATCTCGAACCCGGCTACTAGGGTTTCCACTATGACTGCTTGGTCACAAGTGAGTACATTATCCGCCTGCATGGGAGAAAGCTGATTCCGTACCAAAAGCCAGAAGAACTTGGCCACAAATGTGAGACTGGCCTTGTTGATGCTTAGACCTGGGGTGGTGACCCATTCGACGTGCTGTCCATCAATAATGATATACCGTGAGTTTATGGTATTTCCAATACATTTCACTTACAAGTTGTGTGTGTCTAGGGCCTTTTTATATTGGTTCTTATGTGTTTTAATCATGTTTTGCAGGAAAGATATTCAGGGGCGAAAGTATAGAGATAGCTGAAAGAAATGTAGAAAAGGGGCATTCACGGAGGTGATCTACGGACCGTAGGTCCATTTACGGTCCGTAGGTGATGACCGTAGATCAACAGGCAAGGTATGGAGGACAAATCAGGGAAATCTGACCAAGTGTGGAACCATGGTGTCCATTGACGGTCCGTAGGTTGATCTACGTACCGTACTGTTGATCCGTAGATTGATATTGTGAGGGTTCCAGTACCTGATTTGTGAAGATTGTATGTGTGGATGTACGGAAGGGATTGACGGACCGTAGATCGATCTACGGTCCGTACTGCTAGTCCGTCGTTTGATTTAGAGAAGGTGAATTTTGGAAGCTGAAATATTTTCTATGTCCTGGCTGACGGAAGGGACTTACTGTGTGACATTATTATTTTAGTTTTACTGTGTGACTTTGGAGATTAAGTTGCAACCCTAGCAATTATTGATTTCTTACGTTCGTTTTGAAGATTTTGAATGTGCAATTCAAGTTGAATTTCTGGGTTTATTATTATCTTTCCGTAAGTTCATTATTTCTTCATCTAAAACTATGAATCGTGTTCTTGCTAATATGGGTAACTAAATCCACAACTAGGGTTGTGGTGAACACGTATGCCCTAGTTAATTTTCTCATCTTGATAACAACCGAAATTGACTTTTGTTTATTGATTACTTACTGAATTCTTACTATTTGTTTCACAAATCCCCCTTTTTATTTCTTGTTTATGGAAGTACTTTGGCTAATTGAATATAATTGTTGGTTAAATAAAGTCGAAACCATTTTCCTCGTGGGATCGACCCCAACCTACAAGTTGGGTTCTTTACTTGATAACGATCGCTTATACTTCTTTAGGGAGGTGCAATTTGAGTGTATCAAATTTCGGCGCCGGTGCCGGGGAATTTGGCTTTTAGATTTACTTTAACTACCTTATTCAACGTTAGTCAAATATTTCCTAATTTTACCTTTTCTCTTTGTTTTTGTCTCTCCCAGGTTCCGACTCTAGTGTGTGCCAAGTACACGGAGCCAAGGCGAACTACTTACTCCGTATGATCCAGAGTTGAACGGAACTTTGTGAAGAATGAACAATCAAAGACTTCCAGTTAATCCCATCGGAGTAAATCTTGGTGACGCGGTTGAGCTACAACAGCCATGAGTAGTTGGTGGGGACGACCAGGTTCCAGCTAAAAATAGAGATGCAGTGAGAGTGCATGGTCCACCAAGCCCACGACAACATGACAACTATCGGCGCAACATCGATATAGCAGACTCTGATGGACCTATTGTCCTACCTCCAGGGCACACATTTGTGGTGACTAATAGTTTGATGCAGATGCTTACAGCAAGAGGTTTATTCTCAGGATCGCCATCGGAGGATCCACATGCTCACTTAGCCAAGCTAAGGGTGGTTTGCAAAAGTTGTGTAGGTAGACAAGACTTGGATCTGGATGTCATTGGATTATGAGTGTTTCCTCTGTCTACTGACAGGCGATGCTGCAATATGGTTCACTGAGCTTCCGTATAACTCAATATTCACATGGGACCAGCTGGCAAAGGTGTTCCGAGCAAAGTACTATCCAGTGACCAAGAAGCTCAATCACAAAGATTGGGTTAACAATTTTGGGGCATTACCTGGGGAGTCTGTGACTAGCTCGTGGGATAGATTTACTGCCTTCGTAAGAAGTGTCCCAAATCACTGTATTGATAATGAGTCACTGAAGGAATATTTCTATCGAGGACAGGATGATAACAATAAAGCAGTACTTGACACTATTGCCGGAGGTTCATATAGTGATTGTACATATTCACAGATTGCTTAAAAACTGGAGAGGATCTCTCGCAACAATAAAGCATGGAGCACTAGGAGGATATATACTGGGAGAAACACATTTGCCGTTCATAATACAACTATCAATTCTGCAGATGATATTCGTGAGGAGATGGCCCAGATGAGGACAGAGTTGGGGTTGGTATTGAAGCATGTGAGCGGAGGAGTAGAAAAGGTAAATGTTGTGAATTACTTAACTAGAACTCCACCATCAGTTGAAGAGTGTTACTATGCAGAGCATTCTTATGCTGTGAATGATCAGACGGGGGGTTTCCGACCAAATGCCCAAGGATCCAACATGGAAAATTGGCGCCAAGGTCAAGGAAACCAAGGTCGGAACTGTGGAAATTACAACCGAGAGGGTCACTATGTTCGGGATGGGAACTTCAATCGTGACAACAACTACAACAGGAACAACTATGGAAATAGAAATGATAGGTTTGGACCTTACGTTCCCCCTCAAAATCGAGAATATGGTGCTCGGGAAACTGGAGGCAACATGGCGCGTATTGAAGATATAATGCAGAAGATGATGTGAAGGTTTGATGCAACTGATGAGAATGTGAAGGAGATGAGAAGAGACTTGTCTGGTATTGGTCAAAAGGTCGATGCCCATGTAATGTCAATAAAGCATCTAGAGCAGCAAATCACTCAGTTGTCCACTATAGTGAACCCACGTCAACCTGGCACTCTTCCTAGCAACACCATCCAGAATCCAAAGAATGATGGTCATTGTATGGCAATTACTACTCGAGGGTGTAAGCAAACCATAAATCCACCTATGCCGTCTGTGGTGGATGTTGAGGTTAGAAAAAATATGATGTGGTGGAATTTAGAGAAGATTCTGAGACTGCGACAGAGCAAGAAGCGGAGATATATCTGAAAGTGGTCCCCACACCTAGACCTCCACCACCTTTTCCACAGAGGTTAGTGACGAAAACTAAAGATGGTAAATATCGCAAGTTTATTACTCTGTTGAAGCAACTTTCTATCAATGTTCCTTTGATAGAAGCCTTGGAGCAAATGCCGGGGTATTGGAAGTTTATGAAAGATATGGTGACAAAGAAAAGGTCTGTGAGTTTTGAAGATGATTATAGATTGCAGCATTATAGCGCTATTGCTACAATATCTGTTGTGCAGAAGAAGGAAGAACCTGGTGCTTTCACGATCACATGTACTATAGGGTTGTTAAACTTTGCAAAGGCATTATGTGATCTTGGTGCTAGCTTCAACCTCATGCCCTTGTCTATTTACAAGAAGTTGGGTCTAGGGGACCCAAAGCCTACTGCAATGCGATTACTAATGGCCGATCGAACTGTGAAAAGGCCCATTGGTGTACTCTATGATGTGCTAGTGAAAGTGGAGTCTTTCATTTTTCCGGCAGATTTTGTGATTCTTGACAGTGAGGTTGATTTTGAGATTCCCATAATCCTTGGGAGACCAATTCTTGCCACAGGGCCTGCGTTGGTTTACATGGAAAAGGGACAGATCAAGTTCAGACTGAATAATGAAGAAGCAACTTTCAATATTTGTAGGTCCATGAAGTAGAGTGGTGAGCTCCAAACAGTATCTGCTATAACTTACAGAGTGGAGAGTGGGACAGAAGTGCAAATTGAAGAGCGACTAGGTGTTGAGGCACTAGCAGCAGTTATGATAAATTTCGATAGTGATGGTATTAAAGAGTATGATGAGTTGGTAGCCGCACTCGATAAGTTTGAATATCGGTCCAAACCAAAGAAGTATGAGTTGGACATGAAGAATCGCGAGTCCCCACCCAGAAGACCATCTATTGTGGAGGCACCTAAATTGGATCTTAAGGCTCTACCACCGCACTTGAGGTATGTATACTTGGGCGAAGAGAATACTTTGCCGGTCATCATTGCGGCAGATTTGAATGCGAGACAAGTATAGTGCTTAGTGACTGTGTTAAAGAGGTTCAAGCGAGCTATTGGGTGGACTATTGTAGATTTTATTGAGATTCCCCCCGGTATTTGCTATCACAAAATCCAACTCATGCCAGATCATAAGCCCAATATTGAGCACCAGAGAAGATTAAATCTACCTATGCAAGAGGTAGTTAAAAAGGACATCATCAAGTGGTTGGACGCATGAGTTATTTATCCCATTGCAGACAGTAGTTGGGTATGTCATGTGCAATGCGTGCCTAAAAATAGAGGAATGATTGTGGTTCCAAATGAAAGAAATGAGCTTGTTCCAATGAGGACTGTCACTGGATGGAGAGTTTGCATGGATTACCGGAAGTTGAATGCGTGGACAAAAAAAAGGGTGGTATGACTGTGGTTCCAAATGAAAGAAATGAGCTAGTTCCAATGAGGCCTGTTACTGGATGGAGAGTTTGTATGGATTACCGAAAGTTGAATGCATGGACTGAAAATGACCACTCTCCTATGCCATTCATGGACCAGATGCTGGATAGACTTGCAGGAAAGGGTTGGTATTGTTTTCTTGATGGATATTCGGGCTACAATCAAATTTCTATAGCTCCAGAAGACCAAAAGAAGACCACCTTCACTTGCCCATATGGGACTTTTCCTTTCAAACGGATGCCATTTGAGTTATGCAATGCTCCAACTACCTTCCAGCGCTGTATG